>NC_053160.1:159680741-159994523 GCF_016835505.1 Polypterus senegalus
GGGGCTCCTGACCGGGCTGGAATATGTGTAGTCATTTTGGTGCCCTCCAGAACAAAGATATGCTGTTATTGGGTGACAGAATAGTGACCTGTTGTGATTGTATGGGTGATAGACTGAAATCCATCTGCAAAAGACTCCTGCCTTATATCAGCTGCCAACACGATTGGCTCTGACTGGAAATGTGAATAGTAAATCAGGTATTTCTGTTCTCTCTTTTGTTGGTACCCTAGAATACCATTGCATTGTTCAATATTTTGATTTTTAAACCTTAGATTTCTTTTTTAATGAATCACTTTTTAACTACTCATTTAGAAGCTTCCACCTACAGTGCTATTGTTTTAATGTTTGTCAACAAATATGAATAGTAATGTGGTAAACAGAGTGTGTATATTCTAATGCTGTTATCACTTCTAACAACACTACAAAATTAAATTATTCCTTGGAATGATTCCATTTATATTCCCTTAAACTGAAACTATACATAGCTGAGATGCCTTAAAGGTGATTGTCTTAAAAATGCATATTCCCACAAAATAACCCCCAACTGCAGACATCTAGGGTCCTCTTTAGTTTAAAGTGTCAGTACCACTTTAGGTTCTGCAAAAATACATCTATTACTCATTTACTGTTATGTAACAAGACTTTAACAAAGGCTTCTTTTGGTCTTCGCTAAGATTATAAAGCATCAATAAAGTGTTTATTCATTTCTGCAATGTAACCTATGAAAATTTCACTTTGGACTCATCTGAGGTCGCTTAAGTGGGACACATTTCTCTTTATATTACATGTTTAGTATAAGACCTGTGAATCCTTCATATTGACAAGTAGTTTTAACATTATGTCAATATGCCACACTGTACAGAGCTGAATAACAAAACATTTACTAATCCATTATAAGTGTCATGAAGACCAAAAGCCTTTGTTAAGGTCTTGTTCCATAATAATGTAATAAATGCATTTTTGCAGTACGTCAACAAAAATGTTACTGTACCCAGCAGAGGGTGTTAGCTTCCTTGGACTGAGTTCTTTTGTAATTGCAGCATGTTACATAACCCGAAACTATATAGATGTAATATAAAAAGGTGATACCCCTTCCCTTTGTCATACAGCGGTAAGAAATAACATAGGAGAAATAACTTAGCTTTGTTTAATGATGGCTTATGCTGCATAACAGACGAAGGAAGCCAATGGGAAAACCCAGTTCGGGAGTGGGGGCCCAATGTGTAGAACCTGCCATTTTCATTGCTGCATTGGAAGGATTTTCCGGATCGAATGATGTTATCTCCCATATGTCCATTGGCTTCAATGTTCCAAGGATTTATACTGTTCCTTCACATGCTGGCCCCCACTTAGGTGCCATTCCAAACAAGGCAAAAGAGGATGCAGTTTCATGCTGGCTTTGACAGACAAAAATAGTACAGTATACAACAGTCCTCAGTCTGACTGCCCGTTACCCAGTTGTGTCTATCTGTCTTGTCATATATTATAATTATTGCCTAGCAGTTCTATATGGTGAACCCCTGTGCTAAAACTGGTGCAGTATCAACTATGCATGTGAGTAGAAAAAGGCAGATTTATAACATTTTCACAGAGTACAGTGACATATTAAACTGGGGTGGGTGGGCATCAAGGGTTCAGCTCTCCAATGGTTTAGGTCCTATCTCTCAGATAGAAGTTTTTGTGTCAGCATTGATGATTTTGCTTCCACCTCTGTTGCCCTCCCCTGGTGAATGCCACAGGGCTCCATCCTGGGACCTCTTCTGTTCTCCTTGTACCTGCTGCCACTCGGCGCTATTTTCCAGAAACACGGTATTTCCTTTCATCTTTATGCAGACGACTGTCAGGTTTATTTCCCTCTGAAGCGCCAAGCTCCATGTTCTGTCCAGCCCCTGCTTGATTGCCTTATTGACGTAAGGAGTTGGATGGCATTAAATTTTCTAAATTTTAATGAGAACAAGACAGAAGTCATGCCAGTTAGACTCAATGGCACCAGCGGGACTCCCTGCATCTACCTTTCCACTGTGGCTCAATTTGAGAAATCCATGATCACAAATTTAGGTGTGAAAATGGGTTCCACTTTAAAACTTGATAGCCATGTGAACGTAGTGGTAAAATCTTGCTTTTTCCAGTTGAGGCGGCTGTGAAAAATCAAGCCTATTTTGGCTAAACGTAACCTTGAAACAGTGATACATGCTTTTATAACTTCTCGTCTAGATTACTGCAATGTGTTTCTTTTTGGAATTAGCCAGGTCTCCATTGCTCGCCTACAGCTGGTGCAAAATGCTGCTGTTCGATTCTTAACTGGCACAAGAAATAATGAGCATGTTACCCCGTTTTTGGCTTCCAATTCGTTCTCGAATCCATTTTAAGATCCTTGTATTTGTTTTTAAACCCTTTAATGATTGTGCCCCATTTTATTTGTCAGAAATGCTGCACCCTTATGTAACATTTATATGTTACTTACATAAAAGCCAGATCGAATGTTATTTACCCATTTTCCGTCGTCATGAATTGAGTTTACCTCTGTTGTAGCGTGTCTATGTGAAAACAACAGTATCAAATGTGTAGTTGGGATCGTGAACGCGGCTGAGAGAATAAAACTGAATAAAAAAAAACAAAGCTAACCTTTACAAGTATCATAAATTACACCGGCTGTTACAGACTGGAATCAAATGTATGTTTTTATTCTAAAATAGTAAGAATATGAGCAGCTCACTTCTCAAAACGGACTCCTCCAGGATCGAACCCGAAGCTTTGATTACTAGTCAACAGCTGATACCGTTGCTGTTATAGCAAATGCGTGTCAATGTCGCAACCTAAAGCTGGTTGTTTTTCTGCAGCTATATTTTTGAATAGAAGCACATTTGTTCTGTTATATTTGTACCTTTTTTGAAAGTGTTTCTTTGATATTTGGAATTCAGGCCTCACACATTATACACTTCATGTCTATATTTTGTCAATTATTACTAATCATGAAAAAGTTTCTGTTTTAACAATGTGTTTACTGTATATAGATTGTTGTACACACGGAACACATATGAAATGCAAGTGTTTCAAATAGCTATATAGTATTTATAAAAGGTGTCATTTTGCTTGACTTCTCACTCTATACAACTCTAAGCAACTGACACGCAGGTAAACAGACTTGAGCTGAGAAAACTGTGGTTGAGATGTGATAGCAGGCTGCTTGCTGTTTGCTGCTTATCCACACATTTACAGAACAAAAGAAGCTGACGGAGAGGTGCGAAGCATTTTAAGGTGGGACGGATCTACTAGTCTTTTCATAGGCTCTGGTAATTCTAGTGTTAAATTAATCTGATATGATCATTACAAACTAGCAAAACATAAGAAACTAAATTATACATTGAAAACACCACAAATTCTTAAAGTAAGATATTTAAATGATGTCATTCAACTTCATCATATTTTTTTTGTTAACAAGGTTTTTCTAGAGTATGTAATGTTACTACAATCTTAGTTACAGTGTTGTTTAGATTAATCTGATATATTTATTAAAAAAATGGTAAAACATCAAAAGCTATACAGTCCATTGAAAATGACTTTTACATTTTTACACCATTCATCCACATTGCTGGTTTTTAGCCACTGAGAGACAAAAGAAAAATAGTAAAAAAAATATTTTATAAATGTGTCTTCTATGAAGCAAAAATCATTACCAACACTATGTTAGTAAACCTCCAACGTCTGGATCCACCATGGGGTGCTCCTCTTTTAAAAAAATGTCATTAACTTGGGAGCTTGTGTACTACAGAGAGATTTTAAAACATAAGCGCAAATAATGATTAGAAAGAAAGCCCCTTGCTATGCTTGATATATGTCATAAAATATCTGCATGCGTATGGTATAATCATGAACGGAAACGTATTAGATTCAAAAGCACAGCTCAATAATCAATTACAGTTGATCTCTTTATTATTTTAATAATGGTACAGTAGTGAGATATGGAAAAGAAAAAATGTCTAGAATTTTTCTTTGACGTTTTACACCACCAGTAAAAAATATTGCTAAAAGGCAGCACAGACCCCTTAGCATTTCCCGATGACCACAGATGTGCAAAATCCAAATGTGTATGTAACCAGTGAAACACATGGCCCTATGGTACTAATCTAAAATTCCAGTAAACTTTGCATTTTATTACCCCAAATGTTTTGTATTTCCAGAACATATCAGGTCATAGACATTCGATTAAGGTTAAGATCAAAGTTCAAGCTCCGTTAGTCTGTGAGTGAATGCATGACAGAAAGAAACAGATAGACAGACATTAGCATTTAATAAACGCTGCCAAGTCAACTCGCTGCAGCAAGTGTCTGATCACTGAGCAATGAGAGTGATTTAACATTGCCACCCAGAGGAATGCCAATAAATGTAGGAATTGATAATTAATATTCAATAAGACACCCACCCTACGGCACAACAGTAACTGTTGGAAATGGAAAGGTGACCATTCCAGTGCTTTCATCACATCTAGGGACTTTAACCATGTTTCACTTTTCCCCAAACCTCATCAGTTTTTACCAGTATGTGGACTGTAAGCCCTGTGGGATATCCTTAAACTTCGCGGGATTCTGGATTGCTGGATATCATAGCCGGCTGATTGCATTTCTGCTTGTGGGTTTGCTAACTGGTATTCCGAGCTGTTTTGTCATGTGGTAGGTGAGGCAATGCGCTGTACCAGTGCATGCTCATCGATCTGACCTGAAATGTGGGCTGTAAAACACAGGAGAAAAGAGAAACCTGGATGTGTTAAAGAGGCATATAATTCAGTTGATTTGCCACCTTTAGGTCGATCAAAACATAATTTGGTACAACTCATACCCACATATAAACCTATTGTCCAGTGGCTGCCAGCCACCAACATAAACGATTCAGGAATGGACAACAGAAGGCTAAGGAGGCTCAAATTATAGGCAGTGGTGAACAATAGATGACAATAAATTGTAGAATTTAAACACAAGTTTTTACTGTAAGGTCATTTGAGAGATGATAGTAATTTCAAATAATTCGGTCTTCAGCAAAGTAGTCAAAGACAGTTGCATTCCTGTTGCTGTTTAGTTTTTTTCTATGTTTGAGTCTCTGTAGCTATGCCATTTTATAATTATTATTGTTGAATTGTTTTCTATGTTGTAGCCCACAATTCTTTGCTCCTTACCCCCTTCACTGTTTATGAGAAGTCATGGCCCATGTTCATACATACACTTACTGACTCCTGTGAATGTTTCCTTTATAAAATGCATGCAGATTGGGGTGAAAAACAAATCTTGCATACCCCCTCAGAACAGCCAATGGTGTCCCTAGTTACAGGTTCAATCTTACTATGATCAACTGATTTAGCATTTGTGGGAATGTACATATCGATTTACTTAAATTGTGTTTCATTTAGGTAGCTAGGAAAGATGTTAGGTTATATGAGTTATATTTATTTTCTCTTTTTCTTTGCTTTAGAAAATAGTCCCAGGCCATAACATGAATTTCAAACGGAGGTGTAGCAGTGATGGCAGCCCAGTAGTCCAGCTAAAGCACCCACAATTCCGAGACTGCTCTTGTGTTTATCTTACATATCTGAATATAATGATTGCAAAAGTTATACTGTTGGTATCATCATCATCACAGCTCAGTGTAATGGCATGCAGAACGGGCATGTGCCAAGGGCTTTATGACCAAACTGGTTTTAATTCTCTTTAATTAACTTCAGCCAGGGTTAAGAGTTAATATTTTGCAGTTAAAATGGAACATTTTATAGGTACCATTACAAAATGGCTGATGCATTAGAAAAGTAGAAAAGGCCGTTGCCAGAGGCACTGTGATCAAATGCTTTTTAGATGGCCCTTAATTTCTCAGTCAACGTTCTTAGAAACGATTAATAAAAATATCTTAGGTTCCTTACATACAACTATTATTAGTAGCATAAAATAAACATCTGTACCCAAATTTTAATATAATATAATATAAAATAAAGAGAATAATTTTAGGCATATTTCAGAAATTTCAGTACTGAGTTAGTGCAAGGTCTGAAGGAAAAACTAGAAATCTACATAAAATAAAACCTCAGAACATGGAGAGTTAATAGCACTTTTACAGTAAAATCAGGAAACAGATAAAGCAGATATTGCATTACTCTACGTCTATAACAACAATAACATTTTTTTATATGGCACATTTTCATTCAAACAATGTAGCTCAAAGTGCTTTACAATATGAAATAAAAAGGAAGTTAATATATAAAACATAAGCAAACAAGATTAGGCAAAAATATTATACAGTATGTAACAAAGAAAAAGACAAAGTTGGATGGCCATGAGGACAGAAAAAACAAAACTCCATTTAGGCTGGAGAAAAAACCAAAATCTGCAGGGGTTCCAAGGCCAAAAAACCACCAAGCCTCCACTGGGCCTTCTATCTAACATAGATGGTCTAAATCAGTCCTCATGGTTGATAGGCTTCACATGGAAGAATTTGATGATGATGGTTATGCGGACATCTGCGACACCTGCCTTTCAATCCATAAACGCAGGGGACAGCATGGTACCTTGATCAGGTGGTCAAAGAAGAAGAACTGGAAAAGACAGCAGACAACAGTAGAGATTAGATGGGAATTGCAGAACGCAAAGGAAAATGGTAATTCTATTTCCATATCGACTAATAGGGATACAACTAAAATGTAGCTACAGAAAAAGCTATTTTAAAATAATGGGTTGCAATCAGTTTTTTTAAATTGTTCTACAGTATTAGCCTGGTGAATTTCTATTCGTAAAGTATTCCTTATTTTAGGTGCATAACAGCGAATGGCTGCCTAACCACTTCTTTTCAGGTTGGCTCTTGGAATTATAAGATGACCTTCATCTGAAGATTTGAGGTTACGACTTGGAGTGTAATAGAATAGACATTCCAAAATATAGGATGGGTCGAGATTATTTAAGGCTTTGTAAACCATTAGTAGTCAATTCTAAATAACATAGGAAACCAATGTAATGACGCTACAACTGGTGAAATGTGCTCAGATTTTCTGGGTATACTGGGTATATCAGACTTACCAACTGTTGTTGCTAAACTTGTTGTTGGACCGTGTTAATTCACACAACTGAAAATCACTGGGTATGTGAATTTCAGCAGCTGCATACAGACCTTCCCCTTTTTGTGCTACCTAATGGAACTGGTGCCATACAAATGTATGGCAAGTTCGGCTGCAATCTCCGCACTTCTTCTTTTTTTTTTTCTTTCTCTTCCATTTTGTTGTGGTATGTAAAACACAAAATGCCAAACAGGATAACTTCTCTTTAGTTTGTGAGGACCCTAACACCCATGTTTCCTTATGCCTTATCACTGAACTTTGGAGTTCTGGATGATCATTCATTGGCTGTCTGCTCTCATGCACACAAGCCCATCCTACAACTAAAGAAAAAATCGATTGGCTCAGTATGCATATCACATTACGCAGCAGACTTAATGAGAGCTCACTATCCCCTTCCACCTAGTCACTAAGATTATATAAATGAAGGCTACAAATGAAAATAGATACAAGTAGCATGAGATTTTTTGTCATGGACATTGCTCTTGTCCAACCATAGTCTTATATTGTATCCAGAACTTTTTTCTCTCCATTGTGTATGAAAACAGATTAAAATTTTTCTTGACCATCATTACAAACTACATAGGGTAAGTAACATGTAAAAAGTAGAATTATTGGTTAAAATATTTGTTTAATCTTCGTTCCTTTTAGTGCTTTATATAAACAAACCACATTTAATAAAGATCTACATTTTTAGTCTTTGATCACAGTTAGGGTGTCTCTCACCCTGCCTGCTTAACAGCCATGGCTCCAGACCAAACTGAAAAAGGGGCTCCTCAAACACTAGCGAGGGTGAGCCATGATATTGTCTCCACTAATGGATCCCCCAACAGTGTGTGTGTTGGCTTGAAATGGGGGTATGTGGGGTGTGTGTGTCTTAGCCCAGCTAAATGACCCTCTAGGGCCAGGCCGAAATCTAAATTTTAACATATATCATGGCAAACCACAGCTATGCATTACTTTTAAAAACCCAGCTGTAACACTAATCATAAAAACATAAGTACAAAGAAATTTGACAAACCAGGGGAGAGCATTCACTTCAACTCTTTTGGTTAGCTAGTTGTCTCAATATCATCTCAAGAAACTTCCTTGATGGTTGTCAGGGTTTTTGCTTCAACTACATGGCTTGGTAGTTTGTTCCAGATTCCTGCAACTCTTTGAACAAAGAAGTGCTTCCTGGCTTCAGCCTTGCATGCACTTCCCATTGATTTCCACTAGTGTCCTTGAGTATGTAATTCTTTATTAAGATGAAAAATCTCTGCTGGATCTATTTTATCGATGCATTTGAGGATTTTGAACACCTGGATTAGGTTTTCACACAGTCTTCTTTTGTTGAGACTAAACAGATTTAATTCTCTGAGCCTGTTGGAGCAGGACATGTCCTTAAGTCCTGGGATGCACTTGGTTGCTCTCCTCTGCACAGCTTTAAATTGCTACTATGTCTTTCTGGTAATGTTATCAGGTTATCAGATCACTTTAGAGCAGATATAGTCTCACTAGTGCATTATTTAGTCTAACCATAATGTCCCTTGATTTATTTTCAAACGGTTTTTATGATTTAATCTAACATTTTATTTGCCTTTCTAATCACTTCTACACATTGCTTAGATTATGAGAATGTGTGTCAACCTAAACACCTAAATCCTTCTTCAGAGGCTGATTCTTCTATCGCAGTGTCTCACATCTTGTATTTAAAATTAATGTTTCTTTTGCCCATGTGTAGAACTTTGCACTTTTCTCTGTTAATTGCATTTTCCAAGTGTTTATCCAGTTCTGAAGCCCATCCAAGTCTTCCTGAATTGTTTTTGCTGCCTTCTCAGTGTCTACCATATGATTTTAGTGTCATCTGTGAATTTCACAAGTTTATCAACTATCCTGAAATCAATGTCATTGATATAAATCAGAAAATGTGACGATGGTTCAAGGACAGACCCCTGGGGAACTCCACTGATGACCTCACTCCATTCTCTGTTTATCTGTACTCTTTCTCTCCTGCTGGCTATACAACTAGAAATCCAGTTTTGCACTGTGGATTACCTCTGATGCCTACAGCTTCCAGTTTTAGAATTAATCTTTGGTGTGTGGTTATATCAAAAGCTTTTTGAAAATCTAAGTAAATTATGTTGAATGCTTTGTTTTTGTCAACTACTTCAAAAAATCTAAAAGATTTGTGTTGGCCAGGTCTTCCTCACATAAACCCATATTGGGTGATATAATATATCATTTTCATTTAGGCAACTTAGTAACTTATTTCTTATTATAGTTTCCAGAATTGTGTGGGGTGCAGAAATAATACCTATTGGTTTGTAGTAGTAGTAGTATTACTACTTGTAGTATTTGCCTAATCTAAATTTATAGATTTAAAAATTATGTCTTTCATTTCTTTCAATAATTATGATTACTTAGGAAACTCTATAGACTGATGGTTCCCAAACTCGATCCTGGGGACCCACTGTGGCTGCAGGTTTTTATTCTAACCAACTTCTGTTTTAATTGGACTCTTAGCCTAATTAAATGATTCATTGTTTAACAGTTTGTGTGTTTTGGAGTCAATCTAGAAATTACAAACTAAGTTTGTTATATTTTATTAAAATGTAATAAGCAGTTATATGGGGAAGTTGTAGTTATATGGGGAATATGTATTTTTTTTTTTCAGTCATTAGCAGTGTTGTCAACCTAATTTTCTTGCTGCTTTTCCAGGTGTTCTGGATATTTAATTGATTAATTACTAATTAGCGGGTCTGACACTGAAGTCGTTGGTGCTTTCGTTATCCCGGGTGTCTGCTGTGCTGGTTGTTAATTGTCACTATTAGGGTTAAATGAAGGGAGCAAGCTACACAGGAAAAGGGGAAAATAATAGGAAAACAACAAAAGGGAGTTAAGCATTTATAGCTTTAGAAAAAAATAGAAATATTTCTAAATCTCTATATATAAAAGCCAAATACCACTGACTCACTCATCCATGAGGACTTGGGACTTGAAATTTGGAATGTATGTTACCCTTGACCCCTAGGTGCTCGCTAAGAAATGTTTTTTAAAACTGAACATCAACAACACTCTGTTGGAAAAGCTGCCAACTGAGATGGTTAGGTACGAGTCTGTGGACTCCGTGGTGGAGATTCAGGACATCGTGCACTATCCTGTGGAGTTCTTTCACACTCTCAACCCACCTGGAATGCCTCCCCATGTTCTGTGCCTCAAGGTTCGCACTCCCATAATGCTCCTGCACAACCTCAATGCTCCTAAGTTGTGCAATGGTACCAGGCTGCAGGTGATGGCTCTACACAAACATGTCATTGTAGCCACAATGACAAGGTGTCGGACAGGGAGAAACAGTCTTCATTCCCCGCATTCCCCTAATTCCGTCAGACTACCCCTTTCAGTTTAAAAGGTTGCAGTTCCCAGAGAAAGTCTGCTATGCCATGACCATAAACAAAGCTCAGGGGCAATGTTTTAAAATGGTTGGCGTGGATTTGAGGAGTGACTGCCAGTTGTATGTGTCCAGTTCTAGAGTAAGCTGCCCTGACAGCCTGGTCATCCTCCAGCCTGAGGGGAAATCTAAGAATGTAGAGTACAACAAAGTACTACGTTCTTAAAACATAGGCTCTTTACTCCATGGATTTTTTTCAGAGGTGGTGGTAAAATCCCTGGGCTTATCTTAATCTATTACAGTCTACCTAAATGACAATGTTGTTTGTAATTTAGATTTTTGTTTTCAGGTTTGGTAGATTGCTTAGGATTTGTAATTTTTTTATGATCTTACAAACCCCTCAAAAATCTATTCTTAATATAATTAATATTATAATATTCACCTTCATCTACTTTTATTAACAAATTTAACACTTAAAACCTACACTGTCTGGTTACTAAATAATATCAAGGGTGGTGATGGGATCACTGGGGCTTTAGTCCAAAACAAGTTTTGAACATCACTGTTTAAGTCTTCTATACTTAAAACAGCTCATATTTGAGTAAACCATTTGAAGAAATAACTAGCAACCGATTTTGTTTTGTTTATGTGCTAAATCTTGCCTTAAGACCTTTACAGGACGTATACTGTCACTCTGTATATTTTAGAACACATTTCTCCTGTTGCTATCCCATAGCGTAGCACGAGTATTAAGCTAGTGTCTTATAAATGTAAAAACCATACTGCTGTGCTTTTCTGAATGCAGAATAAGAGAAGAGTTCAAAAAGACCAGCAATTAAATGAGATTAGTTGTTATCGATTATTATCACCAATTCTGAATCTGTTTCGAACAAAAACCTGCAGCCACAGTGGGTCCCCAGGATCGAGTTTGCGAACCATTGCTGTAGACACAAAAAAGAGAAAAGGCAGAGGCATCTTTATTACTATTGCTTATCTTTTTCTCCAGAAAATGAAATCTTCTGGTCTAGAGGAAAATGTATAATTGGTCATATGCAATCTTTTTGAATTCATGGAACTTTAGATTCAAACATTTTTAAATCCCCGTGCTTAGTTTATATATAAACATTTTTCATATTTGTTTTACAATACTAGATGATATGAACAAAATTATCATTTCAAAGTTATGACTATGATGTGGCCACATACTCACCTGGTTAAAATCCTACGCAAATATTCAAGTAAGCAATTTCAGCTCAAACATGAAGTACTTTGGTTGCTCACAATAAGCTTGTACTTCTCCACCTGGCATGTGGGCAGCTCAAATGACTTTCTCTGTGTCACCCCAAGAGTAAACAATAGGGACACCATTCAGGCAGTCCACATCATTGACACTGCATAAAATATCATGATGTAGGTGGAAATTCAGAGTATAGCCAGAAGAAGACCTACTCAAGTCCACATAAATAATGCCTTGGCACTCGATTCACAAGCAGGGCACAGGAACTGCGAGGTGGTAGAAGTGGGACTTGCTGCGGCACCATGCTTCCCGTAACAATACAATTTATCGAAAAAGTAGAAGCTAGCAATCCATTGTAAAATAAGCAAGGACCAAAAAACATCAGACTAAATGTAAGAAAAGGCCATTAGCTGCCAAGGCCATTACTGTTATGGTCAGTGCTTCATTGAGTGAGACTTTCAGTTAATTTAATTAACATTGTTATCTTTTTTTTCCAGTCCTTACACATCAGATTTCACATCCACTTGCATTATCTCCAGAGATTCCAGACAAGGATGCTTTCTAATGTTCTGTTTAACATTTCAGTGGCACTCTTTAAATAATGCATTAGGCATTCCTCATAAATATTCCTTATAATAATCGGCTTTTGTCCCATACAATGCAGCTGCTAAAGTTCACTTTTCCAGCCCTCCTCACTTCTTTATTGATCAGCTGCCCTTTTTAAGACTTAAAATAAATTGTGACTCTAATACCAATAAACATTTCTCACTCAGTAAAAAAAAAAAAAGTGTTCAATAAGTGCCTTTTAAGATTGTATTTACAGTATGTATTATGGGTTGGTTTTAAATAGCATAAAAATATTGAATTTCTAAGTCTTGGATTTGAAAATTGTAATAAATGAAATGTGCTAATGCATTCATTTTTGAGTCACTGCTTTAGATGGTTCTTGATCCCTTTTTACAAAATTTAAAATTGGTGCTTACTCATGACATGACATTACACAACGTGAAATTGTATAAGCGGAGTTTCAAATTAGACTAATGGACAAAAAGTCTAATGTTGGGGTTGTACCTCCAGACACGCAATGTGATGATTAGCCTGCACCAAAGGAAGAAAGGTCACCCGGTGATGATATCCAAATCAACTCAAGTTAATTCCATTCAGTTCTTGAGTCATTTATTCCATATGCTTTATATTTACAGACTAAGCGGGTTCAGATCATGAATGAATGCATTTATTAGATTTCATTCTTACTCAAGTCATACATTGCTACAAATGTAAAAATGGCAGCATGCAATGTGGCAGCTTTGTCTCTTACGGTATCAAGGTATCTGACTTGTGTTTGGGAGTTTTGGTATTTATAAAAAATTAATGGGATTGGAAAGAGGTATGTTTTAAGATTCTAGCTTAAAGGAATACTCCACTTCAAAATGATATTTTTTTATATGTCACTTACTCCATGTAGTTTGTTGAAATAGCTGTGAGAAATTTTTCATGTTTCTGTTAGAATAGGCATTGTAAAATTATACAATGTGATGGACGGCCAGCTTGGTGCTTCAAGGGCACTACATTTTTAAAAGAAAGGAATTAAAAATACCTTTTTGTACTTTTACCTGGTGTCCTGGACATCTGTCTGTCAGGTTAGAGGAGCAACAGCATCCTCCAGTGTCACAACATGGAATGCAGAAATAGTTGGGGTACCACCTTGGTGACCCTGTATAATTTGAAAAGTTTGAGGAAAATAAGCATTAGATGTCTTGGTAGACATGGGTCCAAAGCAGAAATAGAGAAGGTAGGTGGCTTTCTGGCTTATAAAAATAGACTTCAAGAAGGGGCAGATTCAGGATAATGGACAGCAGCGATGATGTCCATGATGGAAGGGTCATCAAACACTCGGTCTGCAGAGGGAGAAAGAGAGAATTGATCAGAAAGCAGCACAAACTCCTGGCTTGGGCAGTAATTACATTCACTAGAGCCCTTAAGCTGTCTCCCATGTGCACACATGTTAAGTATCTTTGGTGACCAGTGCTGGACAACAGAATGTCAAAACTAGTCATGAGTGAACCCTGCAGAGTTCAAAAAAATCATGGAAATGTTTTAGAAACTTCACTAAACTTTGCAAAATACAATGAAATCAAACAAAATACACCAACAAACTCGCAATAAGCAAAATATATATAAGTATATATACATACAGTATATCATTGCACTCACAGAGTTCCAATCTTGGGGTACACACTAGCCATGTGATGAAGCAGAGGCATGATACTGGCTTGTTCTGTTGTTTGACATTGCTGCTCTGGGTGCAGATGGAATGACTTTTTGTTTAGCATGTATCTGTGTAGATGTTTCCCACTTTTTTCTTCCATCAACAAGAAAGAATCGCCACCAGCAGCTGTGGTTAATTAGCCATGTGGCACTGCAACACTAATGCACAGCGATCAGTGTTCTATATCCATTGGCAGTACTCATAATTTTCTCATTATGGTCAGCCAATTTACTCCTCAAATGAAAACACTGCAAGTTTTTGTTTTTTCTAATTCATGCATGGTGGAAATCCATCTAGAGTACTGTTCGAGATGTGACATCATGCATGCATAAGCAGATCGGGCAGTGATCTTACAATACACTTGCGTGAAAGTTCTGTGTATGGCTGCTACAGCTCTGTAAACGAACAGAATAGAATAGAAAGCCTTTATTATCATTGTAAAAAAATAATTACAACAGAATTATTACGAGCGCCACTCCAACTGGGTACAACAAGCAAACGACACTACGATTCTGAAAAGGAAAATAAAAAGCTGTCACATGTCACCCTGGTCTCACAAAACATCATGGAGCACTGAGAAAAAAATGTTTGTCTAAGCCAGTTGCATGGCAAATTTCCAGGAAAATTTTCAACAAGCAAGGTCACCGGCGAATGCAGAATATTTGCTGCAAAAAATGATTTTGCATGAAAAACTTTCATGTTACTCATGTCGCATAATCCATATGTCAAGTCATCCAGTCATATACAGTATGCTCTCAACATCCCAAACACATATATTTTTACTAAAATAATGTTAAATAAACCAAAGCGCTCTTGTGAACTAGAAGTCTGTTTTTTCCCAAGTGAGAGGGAATTATCAATACCTGAGTGCACCTGATCAGTTGGGTCCTCCAAAGTTATATCAAAGCCTCAAATACACAGTTAGAAATTATTGTCATTCAGAGAAGGAGAAAAAAACACAAGAAGACATACGTTTATGTATTGTGACAATCTGTCAGGCCACTAAATGTGCTATTAGCAGTGTTTTTACTTCTGTTTAGAACAGGAACCATTTCACAGAAACAGGACAAAAAGGATCCTAATAAGTAGTCAGATTTTTACCCAAGTGACATTTCCCTCATTTGAAATGCGAAAACCACTCGTAGACCTGTGTGTTACTTAAAGCTGCCTCTTTAAAAGCAGTTTCAAGCATCACTACAGTTTCAGCAGCTGTTTTCCCTAAGAGAAAAAAATTTAACACAGACTCGCAGTTCTTTGTGATGGGTGATCATAACGAACAGCGAGTCTGTGTTAAATTTTGTTTTCTTTTAGGGGAAATGCTTCATGTGACTTTTTCTTGTTCCCGCATATGAAAAAAGAGCTCAAAGGAAAGCATTTTTGTACCATGGAGGAAGTCAAAGAAAAATCGTTGCAGGCATTGGACAACGTTCGTCTTCAGCGATTCCAAAAATGTTTCCACCAGTGGAAAAACTGTTGGGACAAGTACATTCATTCACATGGAGAGTACTTTGGAGGAGACAAAAGTTTCAGTAAGTAAAAACTGTTAAAACTATTTTTTTTTTTGGTTATTTCTGGGTAGCCCCTCGTGTGTCTATATTTATATATATTAAAAATAGTAGTGGCCCCAGCATTAACACCTAAAGCATTGGTTCTTAAACTTTCTTTCTCACCATCCAATTTAGACTTCTTTCTTCTTTGTGCCACATTCCTTTGCAAAAATCTGTGCCAATCATCATCACTTTTTCCTCTTGGAGAATCAACACCTATCGCCATCCCTGGTTGGGGGTCCCCTTGAAGAATCCACATCAATCGTAATCTGGGCAGGGGGGTGTCCCCCTTCTTGTTGGAGAATCACAGATACAGCTCATTAGCAGAACAATGACATTTGCTATGGCAGCCCTTGGTGGCACATAGCAAGACATTCTGCAGACTAATCACAACTGTTTTCAAACCAGTGCTATTGTGATTCATGACTATTCATGATCCAATTTCATAGAACACTGGTTTTACACCAATTGTTGCACCCCATCTACACAACACACCCATTTATTTGCACACACACACACATAATTATTTTACTGATTAATGTCACCCACATCATTACGGTGGGTACTTTGGAAAGAAAATCAGTAAACATTTCTAAAACTCACTTTATTAACTGTTTCAGGGCGGATGTCGACTTTTGTCGTTCAGCAAATGGTGACAAAGGCCGCCATTACGTTTTACTTTGACTCTCTTTGCTAGAAGGAAGGTCAGCTTCGTTGGTTTGACCGATATTTCAACGTGCTTCTGGAAGTAGTGAAGAGCAAACAACGACAAAAATGGCATCGACATCTGTTGAGAGATCAAAGCAAATGCATAAAGCAATCGATGTCTTGTGTATTATCGCTGAACTGGACTCTGACCTGTCGGACTCCGATTCTCATGCAAGTGATCTGAAGACCGAGATCGAAAATGAAAGTGAGGTACCGGCATCAGCTAATTGATCTCCAGCTAATCATGGTGCCAAACCTGTTTGTGTAGATGAAGACCGCCACTCATAATGATGCGAGGTGCAAACCAGATTGCGTCGCACTGTCACGTGAATTCCTACCAGCCGTCATGCCACCCGTGAGAGTCTCATGCCACAAAAGACTATGAACTGGCGGCCACAGCACCCAGCAACTGATATTTTAGGTTGTTTATGTGCGAGACCCTTGCTTTGGGTGCTTTTCAGAAAACTGCATGTTTTAGAAAAAGTATTCAGCCCTCAAAGAGTTAATTGAACCTTTTTTTGTGCTACATTAACATGCCTTACCATCAGGTCTACTATCTAAACTCTAAAGCATCTCCACATAATAAAAAAGTGGGTTACTGCCATTACACTTTCATCTGTCTCTCCATTCCTCCTGCCTCTCTTTACATTCCCACCAATTCTTCCCTTGCTGTCAGTATTTGTCTGTCATTCGTGTGCTCCTGACTTCACCCAGCTTCTTCAGGCCTAAAAAAGCCTTATTTGCACCTAATCAGTCACAATTCCAAATACTCTAACACAAAGTCTAGGGTTCCTTCTCCCCATCCCATGAGATATAGCATCTCACCCTTGGGGTGAGTTATTGAAAGACTGAACAAGCAGGTCTAAGGACTTAACTTAGAGTTCATTTTAAATTGACAGTTTTTTTTAAAAGGAATAACAATATTATGTTCCTCTCATGATATGACTGCCACCCTGCATGTCACATGGTTATCTGAACCATTTTTCAGCCTGAGTTCTGCTTAGGATGTGTAACACAACTCATATGACAGGCATTTAGAAAAAGGCAGCCGGCGGGAGTGCTTCAGGCAAACAGCTCAACTCTGAGCAATTAGTGGAGGGATCTGGGCTAGACATTTCCAAATTATAATCGAAAATATGAAAATGCAGCCGTATGACAACAGGAGAACGGATTTCTGTTCAAAATGAAATACCACTGGAAGAAATGCAAGAATTGTAAAATAAGGAAACTCCGGTAATACACAGGCTGCTTGTATACTATAATGATTACATTCATTTCAGAATGGCAAAATTGCACAGTTAATGTTTGAATTTAATGTTTGACATTTGCATATCTATAGATATAACATTCAATTGGGTCTTTATTATGTATAATACTTTATATTGTATTAAACCTATAAAAATACTAAAGCATAGAGTAAAATATAAAGCAATTATTTAATACTTTAAATGTATTCCCCTATACTTTAATGTAAAAGCGTGTCATCTTCAAAGTGTCATGTATTTTATATTAAATATTTACACATAGAAATAGATGTCTGAAGAAAATATATAACCA
Organism: Polypterus senegalus; assembly: GCF_016835505.1. NCBI lineage: Eukaryota > Metazoa > Chordata > Cladistia > Polypteriformes > Polypteridae > Polypterus > Polypterus senegalus. The sequence goes on from NC_053160.1 coordinate 159,698,517, forward strand.
TTAGATGATAACTGCATTTGGTTATGCAAAACAAAACATCCCTCATCCTGCAATCCTTCCAAAACCCGAGTGCAATTCAAAGCTCAAAAAACACCAGAACACACTCACACAGCTTAACAAGTTTCTCTTAGTAATTTATTTAATAATTTCTCACCATGATCAAAGACACCATTAGGATCTTTTATTACATTGTGTCATACTGAGATTTTCCTAATGGAAAAACAGCATTGTGACTGTCTTTTGAATTTGAAACTTTCCTTGGTAATTGGATGTGATATTGCAGTGACAGTGGTGTACGGTGAATACTGTAATTTATTTCAGGCTGCGATTGCCTACATTGGACAAAGCTCTAAAGAATCCCTGTTTAAATCAGTAAATAAATGTATGCGCTCATGCCTGGTCAATTTTGAGATGATACTAGATACTTATATTTGGAGCAAAGTAAAGAATATGTATTATTAACTATAGGGCGGCACCGCTGCCCCACAGTATGGGGACCACTCACTATTCACTACTTGGAGTTTGCTCATTCTCTCCATGTCTGTGTGCAAACATTATTCCAGGTTCTCTGGTTTCTTCCCACTGTCTAAAGACATGCCAGTTAGGTGAACTAGAAAGTGTAAATTGGCCTGTGTGTGTGTGCGCTCACCCTGCAATAGACTGGCACCCTGTCAAGGCCTTGTTCCTGTCTTGTGCCCTATGCTGACTGGGATAGGCTCCCGAACAACCACCCATTAACCTGGTCTGGACTAAGTGGCTTAGAAAATAACATGACAGTATATCAAAGCTCAATATGCATTAAATCTAAATATTTTTTAGACACATGCTAAAAAATCCACTTTATTTTTTAAAATTGAGCTCAGTAGACAGATTAGGTTTGGAAACTTTGCTTTCATACTAGTCTCTGTTGAAAACTTTTTAAAATACATAGTTCCACTTAAGCACTAAGATTCTATCAGTAAACTGTAGGCTTGTCACTCATACATTGCTACTTATTGCTTCCCTTTTCCTTGCAGAACATAAAGTACCTACATTTTATTTCTCTAAACGAACATATTAGCTCATATTGTCGCAGTAAGAAGGAAAATGAGGGGAATTATTTGGGGAGCTCAGACAAGACAAGGAACTTACACAACAGATATTCCATTATAAATAACAGTCTGAATTAGCGTAAGCCCTCCTAATTAATAAGAAAGGTAATGATTTATATAATGAGGTAGAAGTACATAATAATACAGAATAGTCACATCAGATATCTGAAGTATTAAAATGTGTGCTTCAATGTAAATGTTTAAAGTCTAAACATTCTCAATTGTAATAGAAATACTGTAATTTTTCAGCCTCTGATAGCAGCTATAAAGGACTTGATCCCCAGTAAAGGATCAAAAATCACAAATAACATCATACTCATAATCGCTGGCCATGAGGTAGTCTAAAGTGATACCACACATGCTTATGTTTGACATCTGTCATGTTTAACCTCCAGGGTGTGGCTCTTATAGGACTAGGACCACTGGTAAAGAATCAAATATTTTATCACTTTTGTAATCAGCAACTTCAAAATAGCATAAAATGACACTCCACATGGCTATATCACCAATTCTCATTTTTTGAACATTTATGAAAAGGACTTTATCCCTTTATATCACATTAGGGGTGAAACCAGGGGTCAGTTGATGTGCTGTACACAGCTTCACATCCTTCTGATCATTTTTGCAGGTGACACCTGTTGTGTCATAACAATGTATTAGAAGAATGTAATTTCCTGCAGATAATATTACCTAAAAATTACATTAGATAAAATAAGATAAACATTATTAAACCCACATAAAAAAACAAGGATACAGACTCACAGAAGAGATAATACAGCCAATCAATCAATTGATAAGTAAATAAATAAAAGAAAAATAAAGTAACAAATGTATATATATTGTGAACAAATTTCAAAATGAACTTCCTCATGGGCAGGCTTCAGTCATTCCTTTTAAAGGTACTCTCCCAGCCATGTGACCAGAAGTGGCTAGATCAGGGGTCTCCAACTCCAGTCCTGGAGAGCTTCTGTGGCTGTAGGTTTTCATTCTAACTCTTTTCTAACTCCAGTTTTTGCTGCTAATTAACTATTTCCCTTTATTTAATTGTCTTTTTTATGAGACTCTGACCACTGAATTGATATATTTTCCATAAATGACACCTAAACATAAATTTGATGTGAAGTGAGCCAACAGATGAGCAACTATGTTGGGGTCTCAAACTCCAACCAGCTTCACTTCACTTAGTTTCTTAATTTGAAGCCAATTCGCGTTGCTAATTAAACCTGTTATTTAATTTCATGGTGCTCATTCTGCCATGGCAGACATTTCCAAAACTGTTGATTTTCTTTTTTAAGAGCGCTGTCAAAATGTTTTATGGACCTGAGCAGATTGACTTTACTGAGGCCTTTACCTTTCTTTATTTTCAGTTATTGTGTGATGGATGCAAGTTGTTGTTTATGTGTTGGTTCATCTTGTGTCTTTATCACACTTTAATTTAATATTGTTTTTTTATCAGTATGCTGCTGCTGGAGTATGTGAATTTACCCTTGGGATTAATAAAGTATCTATCTATCTATCTTAATATTGTTTGGTTGCTAATTAAGGAAAAAATAAATAATTAAGGGGCCTGAGTCTTAAGTTGTGCATCAATTCAAATTAAGGCAAGGAGTTAATTAGCAGCAAAATCTGGTCACTAATTAAGAAAAGGGTTAGAATGAAAACATGCAGCAACAGTAGCTCTCCAGGACTGGAGCTGGAGACCCCGGGCTAGATGATCAGTTGGCTCAGCTAACCCTTATTGGGTATTTCTTTGTGTTTTGGACTTCCGTTATTTCTCCTTAGTGTCATCTTTTTCTTCTTCTTGTGGAATCCAGTCCTAACCGGAGGACAACAAAAAGAACTTACTCTGAGGCATGACAAGTTTCTCGTTCTTTTATCCTGCACTCCCAGTGCTTAAGTTACAAATTGAAGGAGGAGCAATCCACAACAGTGGATTTAGAGGACATACCTTTGTAAAGCAGTAATGTCAAAATGCTTGTGTAAATTCTACCCAAGCCATACTGTCATTTTCAATAAGACAAGTTTTTTGTATTTGCCACATTTTTTGACTGCAGTACTCAGTATTATTTTACTTATATTTAAAAAAAATGGTGTTTGACAGATTTGCTGTTTAGATTTAAGTTCAATACAATGTTTTATGTAGACTTTATTACTGCATTAGCACACTCAGTATACACCAATAAAGCAAATATTTTTGTATTGTCTTAAAATCAATTTGCTTGGAATAAATACAAACCTATAATAAGGCTGCATAGCCTGTAAAATAAATTATTTTAAATTGTTAAAATTATTTTATTATTAATATACTTGCTGTGTAAGCCCGTGCTGTAAAAAGCCAGGGGTCCTAGAAACTACTGAAATCGTCAGAAAAAAAATTGAAATGTAGAGATGTCATTGTCAGGTAATTGAAAGGAACTACTCTGGGCATCTCTCTCCTAGGAGGATTTCTTTTGCTGATGTTCTCACATTGCTTGTGTATTAGCGGTGAGAGTAAAAGTAAAAGGGATACCGTTTTGCTGATGTGCTTGTCTCGCTTGTTTAAGAGATTCTGTCTGTTCTCGGCAGTTTTACTTTGGCAACAGAGTCACTTTCTTCTTCTGGCTCGTTAACTGGGGGCCACGTTGCCGGCTCTCTGAGCTTCATGCTGTAGTAGCCTTGCACTTCCAGGCCGGACAAACAGACACGCACACTTCCATGTGTAGACATTCAGTTTTCTGTTTCCTCAGACGTGGAGCCCTTACCCGGACTCCATCTCTCACTTCTAGGTCAGACAGAAACAAACACATCCACACATAGACGTTTATATACAAGATAATAGTAGGTGGATTGAAAGTTGCCTGTTTCACTCATCACTAACTTCAACTTAATTCAGTAGCTCTGACACATGTTCCTGTAGAGGCCTTGGGAGGTGTCTGCAGTTTCTGAAAACTATGAAAGGGGACAGATAACCTCATGGTGCTTCCTGGGGCTGAAGGTTCACAACAAGAACTCCATGGATTGTCCTGCTCAGCCAGATGAGCTTGAAGTTGGGAGAACAGTAGAGACAATGGCTCACCAGGTAAGAGGAAGAGGAAGGCTAGGACATGGGACAGAGAGTTAGAGGGATAGTAAAACACCCAGCTGTTCTAGGCACTTTATTATTTTACTAGCCACAGTACCTGCCTATCTCTTGCCCGGTGTGTGTGTTTTTTTATCAGTATGCTGCTGCTGGAGTATGAGAATTTCCCCTTGGGATTAAAAGTATCTATCTATCTATCTATCTATCTATCTATCTATCTATCTATCTATCTATCTATCTATCTATCTATCTATCTATCTATCTATCTATCTATCTATCTATCTATCTATCTATCTATCTATCTATCTATCTATCTATCTATCTACTTTCAGTACCTTTCCTCTGTATACGCATCTGTCTGAATGTTTTATTACCAGTATTCCCTATCTCTAACATGTTCCTACAAAACCTGCTTCTCAGACTCTGTTATTATTTCTGAGGTGCCTTTCTTACTGCCTGTCTAGTTTTATACTTTCCGTCTTTGAAGACGATTCTCTCAGCATGCGTCTCACACTTGCACTTCTTCTTTTGTTGCATCACCAAAGCTAACCTGCCCTATCAGATTGCTCTGAGGGACTGGAAACACAGACATTAATAGATTCACCCTTTCTCTTTTGAATTTTCCTTCTCTTCACCCATCGCTGTATATCTTAATTTAATACTAGCTGTGTAAGCCAATGCTGTAAAAATCCCGGGGTCCTAGAAACTATTGAAATCGTCAGAAAAAAGTTGAAATATAGAGATGTCGGGTAATTGAAAGGAACTACTCTGGGCATCTCTCTTCTAGGAGGATTCGTTTTGCTGACGTGCTCACCTCGCTTGTATATTAGCGACGGGAGGAAAAGTAAAAGGGATACCGTTTTGCCGATGTTAGCGGCTAAGCGACTTTGTCTTTCTTCTGAGGTTTTGTTTTCCTGACATGCTGGCCTCACTTGTGTTATTAGTGGCTAAGCGAGTTTTCTGTTTCCTCGGAGGTGGAGCCCTTACCCCGACTCCACCTTTCACTTCCGGACCGGACAGACACACACACACACACTTCCATGCGTAGATGTTAATATATAAGAAATTGCTCTTCGTGGCATTTACGTGAACTATCTTTGTGGCTTTTGCTGCACCAGGTTTGATCCAGAGCACATCCATCTTGTCAGTATACCTTTGCTTTATTTTGGTGCCTGCAGTTTTATGTTTTGATATAATTTACTTATGTTGTACACTTAGCAATCAAAAACAAAGCTGCAGTTGCTGCCATTGATGCAGTTTCCCCAATGTCACTCCTATTAAAGGAGTTTGCCTTCCTTGGAATGGCTGATTATGACTGGCAAATAAATGTCAGCGTTATTTAAAAGGACCAACCTGAGCATTGATGCTAAGTAATGATTTGTATTTTACATAGTCAGCCTCTAATACGCTTGTTGGTGCCATTATTCACACAATTGTGCTGATGATGCAAGCTTAAATAACATCTAGTGTCACTCATACAACTTTAGATAGATGCATTTTACATAGGATCACTGGCCAAAAAAAAGCATATTGATGTAAATGGTTTGCTGAATGGTCGGGCATTTACTGTGACAGGCTGGCTTTGTAATGTATGGCCTCAACTAATTACACATACATGCAAATGGCAAGGGGTCTGTACTGTGCTGTGTTGTCCTATAGCAAGTCCTGTCACTAACAACGCTCGCTCATTCATCGAATTTTCAAGGTATGGGCATGCCATGGGTGATCCTACAGGGGTTGTTAAAAGCAGACTGAACCGTTATGCATTGTCTGTAACCTCAAACATCTGTATGAAAATCATCTTTAGGAGAGTCGGACTTATTCTCAATTACAAAACATTTTGCATTTTAATATCTAAAAAAAGAACAATGTGGACTGTTATAAGAATAATAAAGAAGTTGAATGCAATTATTTACTGAGAATTACAAAGGAATATTTTCAATGTTACTTGTTATTATACAATAGACATACTAAATTTTGTCAGACTAGTGTTAAGCTGTCGTGATCTGGGGAATCCAGGTACCAAAAACACTTTCCAAAGTTGCTCACTAGAGCGGGAAAACACCATCCATTACCCAGATAAGATACAGTCTGTACAGTTAATCAGCAGCTCTAGTCAGGATATGCTAAACTGAAGTAGTGAGTCTTCAGCCGGGATTTGAAAGCTGAGACTGAAGGAGCATCTCTTATAGTAGCAGGCAGACCATTCCACAGTTTAGGGGCCCTCTAACTAAAAGCTCGACCTCCCACTGTTATTTTATCAACCCTTGGAATCATAAGCAGACCGGCATCTTGAGATCTCAATGTGCGCGCAGGTTTGTAAGTCGTGATAAGTTCAGACAAGTAAGCCGGACCTTGGCCATTTAATGCTTTATTTGTTAAAAGGAGGATTTTGAAATCTGCCCTGAACTTAAATGGGAGCCAGTGTAAGGATTTAAGAACTGGAGTTATGTGTTCGTATTTTCTTGTTCTTGTAATAATTCTTGCAGCAGCATTTTGGATTAACTGGAGGCTGTATAAAGAACAGTCTGAACATCCAGTGAACACCGCATTGCAGTAGTCAATCCTACTAGAAATAAATGCATGAATTAATTTCTCAGAATCCTGTTTATTTAGAAAGCGCCTTAATTTCACAACATTTTTAACATGGAAGAAACATGATTTGGACAACTTTGTAATATGCTCTTTATTTAAATGACATGCTAGAGTCAGACAGTAATGGATTATAATGGTGCAATGATCTTTTAAGTGTTCTTGATGACTAGGCCACCTATGTTGAACCTGCTATTGTTGCCAAAAATGTGTCCAGAGCTGTGCCACTCCCTGAGACAAATTTAATAGAACTTTAATAGGTAGCATGAATTCACTCAGGTTTGCTCCCCACCAGATTCCACTGCAGGTACTCACATTTTCCCAAACTAGAAAGTGTAGGTTATTTATTTCTTTATCCTGATGCTTTTGCTCATTCATGGCTGCTGCTATTAAATAAGCATAATAAATGGATTCTTCACTCCTTCGTGTTTGCATCAACTATATAGCATTCTGGGAAATGCTGTTAAAAGAGTAGGCTCACATATGACACACAGGATGTTACGTTTGTTCCGTGGCGCTGCCCCGATTTTAAATAATTTAAAAGCTCTACTCAGTATGTAATCACCCACTTCTTTGAGATTTTAAAGAAAGGAACAAACCACAGTTGATCCTAAGGTCTTGAAGTGTGGCATTTTGTCTTGTACTTTACTTTCAACATTACACCCATGGCCACCCCTAAAATTCCACTCATGTCTAGGTGGTTAAGTGCCATGAACAGGGTGGCACAGTGAGCCAGCATGCTTGAGACTTCAGTCTGTATTTACACCATCATATGCCAGGTGGAAATTACAGCCTGGGTAAGCCTAGGCTGAGCAGTTATTGTATATACTCACATATAAGCCGTGTTTTTCAGCACCCAAAATGTGCTGAAAAACGTCACCCTCGGCTTATATTCGAGTCAGGTCCCACTGCCCCCGCCAACCCACACGTGTTCAGTCTCTCCCTGTGCAGCGAGCGAGCGAGCGAGCAAGAGAGAGAGAGACACACACACACACACACACACACAGACACACACGAGAGAGAGAGAGAGAGGGGGCTGGGCGCATAAGGCCGAGAAGGCAGTTAAAGAATACACCGGGCTTGTTTTAAAGAGACAGATCCGAGCATTGTTTTAACCTCGTTGTATTTAATGAAGACTTTTTTCTATTGGATTTTAACCTCCACTTAACTTCTGTTTACAGCGATCGGTTCATAGTATGCATTGTTGCAATGTTACTTTTCTTGGTGGTTTATTAAATTACAGATTTTTCAGATGTTCATTTTTTTTCCCAGTGCTTAAAACTCATTAAAAAAAAGTGTTTTTAGCGAGTGGTTCGTAGCGCTATAGCGTAAACTCTGTTGTTCAAGGTTTTCTCAGTGTTATTCAATGTTTTTACATTTAGTTTACTATTACGTTGTGCATTCTATGGTATGATTAACTATATTTGTGCTTAAAAATCTTTAAAAAAATATATATATTTACATACAGTTCGTATGGTCTGGAACGGATTGTTTGTATTTACATACAATCCTATGAGAGAAATTACTTTGGGTCACGACCAAATCGGGTTATGACCGGAGTTTTGGAATGAATTACAGTCATGACCTGAGGTTCCACTGTACCTGGTTTGGTCTGCAGGCGGTAGAAGAACTGCTACGGGCTCTGTGTTATGCTGTGCAGCCTCTTTGAGACTCATTCCAGGCTGTGTGCTCAATTAATGAGCTGATGCCTCAATTAATGTACGGTAATTTTATTGGTATTTATTTTGATTAATGAAACTTACCAGTAGCTGCTGCATTTCCCACCCTAGACTTATACTTGAGTCAATAAGGTTTTCCAGTTTTTGTAGGTAAAATTAAGTACCTCGGCTTATATTCGGGTCAGGTTATACTCGAGTATATACGGTAATCAAAAAAGAAACAAGAAATGGCAGACAGTTGTGATTGCTCACTGTCAACAGTCAAGTCAAGTAAGACACAGAAAAATGAAGGTCATACTGGACATTGGGGGAAAACCTCTAACTTCCCTCAATGGTGGACAGATTTATTATTTTGCTACTTCAGCAGATGTTCTCTTTTGTGAAAAGCCCTTATATTTTACCACCTTCCAGAATAATGGGCTGTGCAAACGCTAATAACATGACTGCATAAAAATCTATAATTCCACATATGTGCAACTAGATTGAAAATGTTAATATGCCACCCCTGTTAACAATGCCCAATGTAGGTTAAAAAATAGATGTCATACTATGCTCAAGTGGTATTCAATAAAAGGACTGCTTGTCAGCTTTATACACTGTGTACATTTTCCATTAACCTTTTTAAGCTCATACAGTATACATAACAGGTCTCAGTTTCTCATGTGGCTTTGAATGTTGCAGTGCAGAGTAATGAATAAAAATACATCAATCACAAAGTCACTTAAAGCAACAGCCAATACTACTTCAATCATAAAAATGCACACATTAATAGACATATGGATGTCAATCTTGCTAACATTCAATTACAAAGATTTTGTGTCTTTTAAATGAGCTTCCCAATTCATTTCTGCTTTAACCTCAAGCACACTAATAAACAGAATTCAAAATGACGATCATGAAGTAGTATAAGGAAGAACTTACATATTTCTTTCTGACATTCTAAATATTGCTCCTTGACAACATGATGAATATTTTACTCCTGTTTTGTGACAAAATGCAGGCATATAAATAAAAAAATGAAAATAATAAAAAACCTCTAAAAATAAAGTATTGTTGGAAATGGACAATTTAATTTTGTTCATAAATACGTTAGACAGGCATTGAAGAGGCATTTCATTACATGTTTTCACCTTCAAAAATTAAAATATAATTTAGATTTTGCTGTGCTTATTTCTTTATGTGTATGTGCCTACTAATGGGTATTCCTGGGAGGAATACAAGATGAGATAACCATGGGAACAACGGTATCTTCCTTCTTGTGTTTTGTGCCATTTCTCCCCTCTAGAACTGGTCAGTGTGCCCTACATTTGCTGTTAACATTTTCAGATTGTATGGACTGAAGTGTTTGTTGTGCACAATTATTTTAAAGAGGCCACAGGTTGTTTCTTAGCATTGCTCTAGAACAGCTGCATGGTTTAATAGTGACAACATTCTTCTACTGTCCTCCTTCTGTAAGTTTAACACCTTCTGCTTGTCCATGAGCACTGCTGCTGGAGAGTCACATCTTCCTGGTAACATCACGCTAATTGTTAAAGGCCGTATTTTTCACATCAAGTATGATACTAAGCTTTATGAAGAGAAATTAAAGGGTCCATCTATTAAAAGTTGTGCCCACAATGGTAACTGAAGAATCACTCAAGTCCAAGGGTGCGCATATAGCCACTGGAAGTGGCGTGTCATATCCGCTTAAATGATACCTTAAATGTAATACCCTGCAGTCACGGAAGTATGAAAGATGTCAAGGAGGGTGAGTAGATCCTCAGTGCAAATTGTGAAAAGCAGGCAGTATGGGAGCAGTAGATGGGGCTTAGAGATCCAAGGATACATGGGCTTATCCTGTGAACCAGATGGATGTTAAAGGGACCAGAAGAATAAACGTGTCAAAAAACAAGCAGAGTTTGTACAGTTACCATAAATTCTGGGCAACCTTTTCACCAGAAAAAATTGCAGTCGAAGTTCAAGTCAAAAATAGTTTTTTATACCAGAATGTTTAGAAAACCAAACGCGTGCATAAACTTGTATGTTGTTATCCAAATTTTGGACAACACAGAAGTTCTAGAGTGGCCTTTTACACTGTCGCAACAATGACTTCACTAGTCGCAAATTAACATAATAATTCAATAGTAATGTTGTGGCAAAAGCACCACAAAGTGACAGCGCCAGCAAAACAGAAGATGGCACTGAAAAAAAAAATAAAACTACTTGAAAACAAACTAAAATCAAAAGAGCAATACTGGGAATGAATTTAGCAATCGTTCATCCATCCATTTTCCAACCCGATGAATCTGAACACAGGGTCATGGGGGTCTGCTGGAGCCAATCCCAGCCAACACAAGGCACAAGGCAGGAACCAATCCCAGGCAGGGTGCCAACCCACCGCAGGACACACACAAACACACTAGGGCCAATTGAGAATCGCCAATCCACCTAACCTGCATGTTTTTAGACCGTGGGAAGAAACCCACGCAGACACAGGGAGAACATGCAAACTCCACGCAGGGAGGACCCGGGAAGTGAACTCGGGTCTCCTAACTGCGAGGCAGCAGCGCTACCACTGCACCACCAAACATAATAATTTTGTATTTCTAGAAAACAAAAATTGAAAATTAAACTAAACTAAAGCAGGGGCTGCGCGGATAATGAAACAGAACTTCCAATCTTAGTGGTAGTTATAGATAACTGCTCTGGAATTAACTCAAGTAGGGATTTTTCCTCTTCTCGGTATTCTCCTATGGCGCTTGATGCCACAGTTCTACTGTCAAAGAAAAGTCATCATAGATAAAGGAGTATCATTTAGAGGGGTCCATTCAACGGATTGGCTGCACCAGCACTGAGTCCGCTGTTGAACGACCAATAAGAGGGAACTGGCCGAGGTCTCTAGGATTCTGTCTGTGTCTGGCTTGTCTCTGACAACTTTTCTGCAATCTAGCAGTGGTTCTACAATTAGCTGATAGACAGATATTGTTGTTTTTTCATTAAATATGATTAGTTTCTACTTTGGTTTTGATGTATTTGAACAAATCTCTACCCTTTCTTGTGACAGTTCTGCATTTAGTGAGTGGTATTATCTATTGTCACGCACGAGTGCTTGAGGAACAGCGGATTGACCCGGGTTGTTACGGAAAACGTGCCGCGAGGGGTCTACGACGGAGTACTAACCTCTCTTTCTTTCCTTCTGCAGAAGGCCCAGGCCTCAGAGACATAAGCAAACGCCATGACGGCTATACGAAGCACGCGCTTCCGGGTCTATTTAATCCCTCCGATGACCCTTGATGACATCAGTTCCCAGAATCCATCACCAGTACCCAGCACCTGCACATCAATCTCCGGTCCGCCCTCATAAAAAGCCCGTCCATTTCTCCCCTGATTTGTCTTTTTGCTTTCTATGTTTGTAAAAGCGATTGACTGCTGTTTTTTTCTGTTTCAGTATACAGGGCGGAAGACCTCAAAACTTACAACGTGTCTTGTCTTATGTTACACTATTTTTACAGTTTGCCTTGAGAGTTGTCGTGGTACTCTGCGCCTGCACTCGTTGAGTGGTGCTCTGCAAGAACAAAGTGGTTTGCACTATTGTGTTGCATTTCTGAAGTGGCAATGATAGATTAGCCATTACTTGTGTTACCCCGTTTCTTGACACCCATTATTGCACACACAACTTACCTGTTAGGGGGTCACTCTCTGAATTGCCGTTCCCAAGATGTCCTCAATTTTATTTTCCTACAAGTTTTTTTGGGGGGGGAATGTTTTCTTTTTTTCTTAGAGAGTCAAGGCTGGGGGGCTGTCAAAAAAACAAGTCCTATTAAAGCCCATTGAGGCATTCCTTGTGTGATTTTGAGCTATACAAAAATACATTGTTGCTTTTGCTGTTGTATTTTAAGAATCTGCCTGCAGGTATCCTGAAGCAGAGAGGTCAGTTGAGACAAAGGCACCACAGGTGTGGTTAGCCAGGGTTTAGACAGAGAGAGTCAGGCAGTAAGAGGGATGTTTACTTGTTGCTCAAGATGCTGTGGTCTTGGCAAAGGGCAAGTTGGCAAGAAACCCTACCTGATAGACAGGTACTTAAATTTGTATAATCAGTCCCAGTATGGCAGCTAGAATTTGATTTGGTTCTAGTAATTATATACACCTTTTGTTCTTCCTTCAAGCGTCCCTTTTTGTGTGATCATTAAATCACATTTTGACACACTTTGTTTTGAATTATAATGACACACAAATATGTCCCTTGGCACACTCTCTTTATTTATTAATATAAATCAGAAAACTCAACAAGTCCTGCTCTCCAAATTCTTGACACTTTTTCAAGATGGGTTCTGTATATGAAGTCTCATAACTGCACATTGTAGGCATCTACCAAATGTCAGTCTTACTGACAAAAAGTTTAAATCATCTTAGCTAAATATAATACAAATATTGAACATACCTGTCAGTGACATGCCCCATGTCCATATCTTACAGCTGATTACACTTCCTTTGTCATTTTTGATAGATGTCCACATGTAAGCATCTCAGCCTCCAGTTGTAAAATAGTCAAGTTTTCTTCTAATTTTACCATGCTTGTGATTTTGATCCCAATCTGTTATAAAAAAATCATAGTATAGGGAAAAAAAACTTCGAACAGATGGCATGATAAACAAATAATCTGCCCAAGTCTGTTGTAGTCTGTTGGCTACAATGTACGAGGTCTAAAAGCTACAAGGAATTTAGCACTGCTCTGGCATGATCTAATCCAACATCTGATTGCTGTTTTGTGTGATACAGTTTTAGTAATTCACTGAATCTTACATGCATTAAACAATAAAGAAATTAATTTTTATTTATATAAAAATATTTTTTTTGTCAAGAGCACTCTTTACTCATTGGCATTTTAAAAGTCTGCCTTGAACCGAACTAACCAGTAAATAAGTACAAGTAGGAGCTCAGCTAAAAATAACATCTTCTACCAAGTCACTTACTTATTGCCAAAGTAACTTATCAGAAATACAAATTAAAACCAACCTACTCTGTCCCAACTGACACACTGCAGATGGGGCCTAATACAAAACAGGCTGAACAGCACTATTCTATAAAGCACTTTTTCAGCTTCTCTTTGTTCCTGGTCAAAAATGAATGGCTACGTTTATTATGCCGGATGCTTCAGGATTTGAACATTCCAGGTGCAATTCTGCATATTATTTTCACATACCCTAACTTGCTAAGTCTTCAGTTTTTGTGTTTTTATGCATGCTGTTCATAACACACTTTCTATCATATCTCCATTCTTAGTTGTTACTTGGTCTCTAGTGATTTTTGTTTTACAACAGCTGGTGTAAGCTCTGATATTTCTTATTATTTATTTTCTTTTCTTTACCCTTGGAAAGCTAAATGTTTGCAGTTTGTCTAGCCTTACAAGAAGTGGCTCTTTGTAGTTTTTTTTTTTTTTGCTTTTATTGTTGGTGTCTTTTTGAAAGCTGTTAGCTAGAACCTTTTTACAGGGGTTTACACTTGTGATGCATTATTTTGCTCTTGAGGTGATAGATATTGTATTGTATTGATCCCTTAATGTCAGTTTCCTTGCTGGCTCAACTGAGTAACACTTACTTTAGCTTCTTTATCAGGCTAGTATTAGGGCCTACAAGTTTGTTTTACAAAACATGGTGCTTTCTTCTTGCTGCTATAATCAGACTCACCCCCATGGCATTTGAATAATGTTTTTATGTCACACACACAGTCAGACAAATACATTTAAAGTTAAAACAGGAACTCTGTAAACACTATAAACAAATGAACAGCCACTTATCGGTTGGGGCTCAAAAATGATTAAATTTATATCATGCAACTATCTTCTGTTTTATACACTAAGCACTGGTGTTGATCGAAGAAATTCAGCAAAACATTTCTTGTATTAAATATGCTGTGTATGTCAAATATTTTTCTGGAAATTCGCAGAGCCGTCAACTTAGGCAAACGTTTTTTCCTTCTGCCCTATGTTTTGAATTTTCATGCATGCCTACTGAAAGATCGTTGCTGATGTGACCATTGCTCTTGTCACAAGCACAAGAGGAGAAAAACAAAAGACACTATTTCAGCTACTGAGATGTGCTAAAACCATCTTTTCTTTCAGTCACAAATAAGTCTTAGCTTTGGTTGCCCACAGAAAATTGTTCAAATGTTAAAAAAGGAAATGGCTTTTAGTTAAAATTTATCCATGCACATTACTGATTTTATCCTAATTGTTATGATTTTGTAGATGCAAAGAAAGGAAAGTAAAATCATGAATCCCAAGAGAGTGTTCACTTGAATTATATTTATTTGTTTGCAACTATAAATACATAAATAATTAAGATAATTAGGCCAAATGCTATATTTAAAAACAAAAAGACAGTTTTACTAAATTCTGCAATAAAAAGCTAAAATGTACAAAACAGATCAAAAATTACTGAAAGAAAATTAATAAAACTGCCAAAGATACTCTTTGGCCTAATGCAAAAAGCCATAAAAAAGTCCAGAATACAAGAAACAGGTCTTCAGCCTGCTAAGTTATTATGTAGGTAGCAGCTCTGTTAGCTGCACCACGAGGCTTTGTTCCAATGAGCTCAACATAAAAATGAGAAGCTAGGCTAACAAAAAAAAAGACAACAGGATAATTGCCAAAATTATTAAAGCAGAGTAAGGCTAAGAAAGAAAAAAGTAACAAAAACAGTTTCTTTAACAATAATAATAAACCAATATACAAAAAAGAACAAAATAAACAAATAACAAAGCATGAAACCTAAGTTAGGGCCAGAACCTCAGCAAAATCATTATGCTGGTAGCTTGAAGCTTGGATGACATGCTGGGGAATGAAAATGGTTGCCTTCCTGTCATTGCTTTGTGCTATGACCTGGAAACAAGTCTCTCAGAATTATGAAAGCAGCGTATTATAGCAAGCAGGGTTTGAAGCGAGCCAGTGTGTACCAGTATAGAGGACTAGCACTTTTTAATTTTTAGTAGTTTCATGGCTGTAATGTTTGGTTCACACTGTCAGTGTTTTTGAGCGTTCCAGCACAAATCACGCATATCCAACACCCTCACACCCCACTATTCAATCAACTGTAAGTGTATCACGTCTCCCAAACTCTAAAGCCTCCCCACCACACTCTGTGATTGAATGTCAGTGTGTTGTGCTGCTAGAAAGGGATGACCACACCCTCTCCCAAATGTCAGCGCATCACACCAATTTAAACTTCACTCCGGTCTTCAATTAAAATGTTAGTGGACTGCGATATTGTAAGTTCCCACTTCCACCTCATCAGTGTTAAATATAGAGTACTAGCACTTACGTATATCCACTTCAGGCAATGATGGCAAGGCCAAGAAAGGAGTTTCCATAATGTCATCTGACTGAAATTCCAATAAAGAAAGGCATCCCAGTAGCTTTCAGGCAGACTTCCACCCAAAAGAGGGCTATGGAAGTGCTGTCATCAAGAGAAGACCATTGGGATGACCTTTACCTGTGTTGTTTGCCACTTTAATGGAGCTTAAGATCAGTTGCACCATGGACTGAGAGGTTGCTAGTTTTGGGGGTCTTAACTTTGAGCCATGAATACTTAACAAGATGATTTCAAAGGTTTATAAATGAAGCCACCTTCGTTTTATATGTTTCCACGGGTCTGGTTGCATACCATTTCGGTTGGATCAATCCATGGAGGTTGTCTGTGCATCTATTTTCCAATCCTTCTTATTCCAAATGAGGATTCCACGGAGCTAAAAGCTATCTGAGCAGTAGGTGATCCTGGACGGGTTGACAGTTTATCACGGGACACACACGTGGACAGTCACCAATCCAACATTCACATTTTTGGGATCTTGGAGAAAAAAGTGTACCTGGAAAAAATACAAACACAGGAGAGTGTGCAGTTTCATGCAGCAGGTGACCCAGGTCAGCACTTGAATCAAGGTCCCAGAAACTTTAGAACTAGCAGTAGCACTAAGCAGATAAGAGTTGCATATGACACACAGTTAGAAAGAAATCCTCACAATGTAGCAAATCAATTTTAAAATAGAGGAAAGATTATTATATGGAAGGAAATGAAAATAGTAATCTACATTGAATTTTAATTTTAAATGTCACATTTCATTACTGACAAAACAAAAGCAGAGATATCAGTCTGAAAACACATACAGTGGTGTGAAAAACTATTTGCCCCCTTCCTGATTTCTTATTCTTTTGCATGTTTGTCACACAAAATGTTTCTGATCATCAAACACATTTAACCATTAGTCAAATATAACACAAGTAAACACAAAATGCAGTTTTAAATGATGGTTTTATTATTTAGGGAGAAAAAATCCAAACCTACATGGCCCTGTGTGAAAAAGTAATTGCCCCCTGAATCTAATAACTGCAATCAAGCGTTTGCGATAACTTGCAATGAGTCTTTTACAGCGCTCTGGAGGAATTTTGGCCCACTCATCTTTGCAGAATTGTTGTAATTCAGCTTTATTTGAGGGTTTTCTAGCATGAACCGCCTTTTTAAGGTCATGCCATAGCATCTCAATTGGATTCAGGTCAGGACTTTGACTAGGCCACTCCAAAGTCTTCATTTTGTTTTTCTTCAGCCATTCAGAGGTGGATTTGCTGGTGTGTTTTGGGTCATTGTCCTGTTGCAGCACCCAAGATTGCTTCAGCTTGAGTTGACGAACAGATGGCGGACATTCTCCTTCAGGATTTTTTGGTAGACAGTAGAATTCATGGTTCCATCTATCACAGCAAGCCTTCCAGGTCCTGAAGCAGCAAAACAACCCCAGACCATCACACTACCACCACCATATTTTACTGTTGGTATGATGTTCTTTTCTGAAATGCTGTGTTCCTTTTACGCCAGATGTAATGGGACATTTGCCTTCCAAAAAGTTCAACTTTTGTCTCATCAGTCCACAAGGTATTTTCCCAAAAGTGTTGGCAATCATTGAGATGTTTCTTAGCAAAATTGAGATGAGCTCTAATGTTCTTTTTGCTTAACAGTGGTTTGCGTCTTGGAAATCTGCCATGCAGGCTGTTTTTGCCCAGTCTCTTTCTTATGGTGGAGTCATGAACACTGACCTTAATTGAGGCAAGTGAGGCCTGCAGTTCTTTAGACGTTGTCCTGGGGTCTTTTGTGACCTCTCGGATGAGTCGTCTCTGCGCTCTTTGGGTAATTTTGGTCGGCCAGCCACTCTTGGGAAGGTTCACCACTGTTCCATGTTTTTGACATTTGTGGATAATGGCTCTCACTGTGGTTCGCTGGAGTCCCAAAGCTTTAGAAATGGCTTTATAACCTTTACCAGACTGATAGATCTCAATTACTTCTGTTCTCATTTGTTCCTGAATTTCTTTGGATCTTGGCATGATGTCTAGCTTTTGAGGTGCTTTTGGTCTACTTCTCTGTGTCAGGCAGCTCCTATTTAAGTGATTTCTTGATTGAAACGGGTGTGGCAGTAATCAGGCCTGGGGGTGGCTACGGAAATTGAACTCAGGTGTGATACACCACCGTTAGGTTATTTTTGAACAAGGGGGCAATTACCTTTTCACACAGGGCCATGTAGGTTTGGATTTTTTTCTCCCTAAATAATAAAAACCATCATTTAAAAACTGCATTTTGTGTTTACTTGTGTTATATTTGACTAAATGTGTTTGATGATCAGAAACATTTTGTGTGACAAACATGCAAAAGAATAAGAAATCAGGAAGGGGGCAAATAGTTTTTCACACCACTGTATTAGTTACCTTTGCCAGCTTCTAACTGGCTGTCTAATGATTTGATTTTTCTTATTTTTAGATCACCTTTTTGGAATATAAAACAGATTTTAATCTGTTCATCATGGCACAATTTTTGTCTGTTCACCTCAATTCTTGGTTCTTGTTGCCTGCCATAATGGGTATCCCTCCAATATAGGTCCTTGTAGACAGGCCTACATGCTATAGGTAGCAATATTGGGGGTCAGCAAACAGCACTTGACCAATGCTTAACAAAATTAACCATTATGAAATCAAACTACCTATGACATAATTTACATTATATCAAAATTACATTATCATTTGAAAAATATTCCCAATTTACTTTCAACTCTTACTTAATTTATGCATAATTGTTGCATAATATATGTAATTAAAATGTAAGTTTTAATGTTTATAAATTTAATGGTAACTATTTAATTCAAAGACAAAACCTTACCAAATGGGTTTTAATGTATTTTTTCTTTTTATTTTTTGGTACATTTCGACCACAGCTTTAACCAAATTCATTATCGATTTAAGCACTGTGTCACACATGTGCCATTGGGAGACAGCTGAAGGGCCTAAATGACAGTAATTCCAGGCCAGACCAGGGGGCTGCGGGGTGCGCTGACAGTCTCTCTCAATCTCTCAACCACTGATGACATCACTTCTGGTCCCAAAAATGTTACTTCTGGGTCCGGCACTATTGATGAAGTCAATTCCAGTCCTGATCACACCACTTCCGGTTCTGAATCCCCGATGACGTCACTTCTTTTACTGGCCTTTAAACCTGCCATCTTGCCTCCATACCATCAGTTCTGTTTTGGACTCATACTTGTGAACATCTCTGTTCAATATACGGGAGGCTACCCCAAACCTTTCTGGTCACTTTGTGTTGTTTTTGTGACAACTGTCAAGAAGCAATATAGGAATGCTGTATATGTTAGTATAATATATGTAAGCATATTTACTGGTATTCCTAAATATTGTGGACTAGCAAAATACCCGTGCTTCACAGCGACGAAGTTCTGCCTTAAAATTTTAATTAAGAAGAAAAGTAAACCTTTTTAAACTGATGGAAAATATACCAATAATTATTTGTATACTTCGTTGTCAGTTCGGCCCTCCGGTTGTAATATGACCAAGCTGTACACTGAGCTTACTCTTGAGCATGCAACGTACAGTTGGCCATGTGAAAAGCAATCTTACCTCAAATCTCACAGCTTGGATTGCTGCTGTCATAATCAGTTTGAGTTTCATGGTTTGTTTCAATTACTGCAGTATTTGCAGGACTTGTTGTGTTGAAGTGACATTCGGCATCTGTCAAGCGTTGTAAGCATACAACCGGTTTCATCGATAACTTCGCATCCAGCTTTTGAGAGTTTAAACATTCATAAACATCAAAGTGTCCACTACTGAAATCGTCACCTGTGAATTTAAGATGTTTAAGAGGCATTGGCGGTTGTCCAAAGGTGTAAAATATTTGGCTATTTTGGTACACTTGAAAGCGACAACCGAACAATTCAGCGGCAGCCATCAACTCACATGCAGAACCATAGGTGAAGGGCTTAAGCATTTCACTCTTATAGTGCTCCTGTGTAGTATAATTATCTCCTGTACTGTCATCAGTCCACACCTTGAACCTGTCCCAGTCATTCAATACATAAGACACAATGTTCCTCCGGATATCAAGAGTGAGCCTGGTATGGCCGTGCAATATGTAACAAAGAGAATGGAAAAGGTAGGTGCCATCTCTGGGCATGGAAACCACTCGGTAAGTGACAGTTCTTTGATCGATTGTGATCACCTCGATAGACATGTTAATGGGGGTACGGTTGGAATGATAAAGGAAATGGGTACCTGAACAATGTAAAGTAAGTCTAAAATACTTATACAATAACTATAATCGTAATAAACGAACAATAAAACAGCGGAGAAGCCGTGGATTAAATAAAAAGGCTGCAGTTATCAGCAGGGAGACGTGAATCCAATGGCGAAGCAAGGAAAGGAATGAAGAGACCAGAGTGATGGATAGCCTTATATAGGCAGACAGCCAACAACGTGTGAGGCGTTGGGATGGGGGACCCAACGGCGCCTCACACGGCAACCGAGCTGCAGGCTATGGACATATATATGTACGTAAGTAGGATTCAGTTAGTGTTGGGAACCCGCGTACCACATTTCTTGAAGATGGGGCCATAAGTAACAAAGACCGTTGGAAAGTTCAATATGGTGGCCTACAGTGGCGTCATACCACCGAAATAAGTGTGTACTTCGGTTTCGGTTAGCGCAGGGAAGCCGCCTACCAAATTTCATTAAGATGGGGCCATAAATAAGAAAGTTCAACACGGCGGACGTTGTCGACCGTTATGACCGTTACGCGTAGAATTTCGAAATGAAACCTTCTTAACTTTTCTAAGTAAGCTGTAAGGAATGAGCCTGCCAAATTTCGGCCTTCTACCTACATGGGAAGTTGGAGAATTAGTGATCAGTCAGTCAGTCAGTGAGTGAGGGCTTTGCCTGTTATTAGTATAGATAGTAGGAAAATGGGTAATATAAAATCATAGTCAACGTTAAAAAAAAATAAATTTAATTCATTTAATTCCTGAGTGTGTCATGTCAACAGGAGAACTTAATTGTGCAGCAGCCTGATATTCACTTTGGTAAACTGTAGACAGCATGTTGATCCTTTTGGCTTGCTAATGTCATTAAAACATGCACATGGAGAAATTTCAAAAGACTATAAGTGAGCAAATATTAGTTTTATTGTATAAAAAGTGAAATCATGCTGTTCCAATCTGTGTCACAGGTAAATTAATGGAAACAGTTATTAAGGGAAAGACCAAGCAGTACATATCGAGGACAGGAGTGTTAACAAATGGTCAGTATTGATTCAGAGGAGAAACGGTATGCTGAGAAATCAACAAAAGCTGATGATGAGTGGTGCATATGACAATATTGATCTTAATTTTCAGAAGGCTTTTGTTAAGTTATAACATGAAAGGTTAGAGATCAAACTAAAAGAAGAGGGAATTCAGAGCACAGTGTAGGTAGATACAAAATTGGCTAAAACACTGGGAGCAAATTGTTATGGTGAGGGGAACTTTTTAAGAAATAAGTGATGTTAAAAGTCATGTTCCTCAGGGGTCAGTGCTGGGGCTGCTACTCTTTTTTATATATACAAACAATCTATATAAGAATATAAATAACATGCTGATTAAATTTGCAGATGATACCAAACTAGGTGGATGAGAAAGTAATGCAGAATCAACTAAGTTGTTACAGAGTGGACAGCATACAGCCTTGAACAGATTTATGGAAAATGAAATTTTATGTAAGTAAATGTAAGGTATTACATGTAGGAAGTGGAAAGGTCAGATTTGAATACACAATGAGAGGTCTGAAACTTGAAAGTAATCCTTATGTAAATTTCCCCATGAGATGAATAAAGTTTGTCTAATCTAATCTAATGAAAATGATTGGGTGAACTTATCACGACCCACATCCAGACAGCATATATAACCAGTCAAGAAGTCTATTATGATGTTAGGGTTATATATCACAAGGTGTGGAGTACCTGTCAAGGGAGGTTATGCTTAAGTTATATAACACACTGGTGAGGCCTCATCTGGAGTACTCCGTGCAGTTCTGGTCTCCTTATTACAAATATGATGTGCCAGCATTCAAGAACGTCCAGAGAGGTATGGGCTGTTAGGAAGGATTGATGGATTTGAACTTTTTCAGTTTAAGCAAATGGAGATTAAGAGGTGATATGATTAAAGCGTTTAACATTTGAATTCGTGCAGTAGATCCCAGCTGTTACTTTAGTTTAAATTCTTCAACAAGAACAAAGGTTAAATGGTCTTAAACTTATTAATGACAAATGTTGCACAGATAATAGAAAACTAATTTTTACCCAAAGAACTATAGACAAGTGGAATGATCTTTCAAAGTGTGTGGTGGAGAGTAGGACTTTAAGGACATTCAGATCTCAGCTTGATGTAACTTTGAAGAATCTAAGTGCATAACAGTTGTCCTAATATTCTATGTGTCAGACCAGCCTTATCAACCTTCCCTTAACATTTTTCTGAGGTTGTCTAAATTGGCAGCATTTTAATGCCTACAGAGAGGTGTTGTACAGTAGATTGAATGATCATAGGGAGGTTGCTCACAATGGTTAAATCTCTGATGTTCAAAGAGCTTCTGATGGGGACTTCTAATGGACCCTCCCTGTTTATTTATGTCAAATTCTTGGCACTACCTGTGTTCCAAACTCCATAACAGATTCTTTAGGATTTATAATTTGTTAGAACAGTCATCTTTTAACAATATTCCACTGAATTAATCAGGGAAGGGAAATTATCCGGATTATTGTATCCTTCGTATAATCATTTGTTTTGGAAAGATGGGAAGCGGTAAGCCTTCTGTAAGAAACTGTTCACTGTACATCTTCACTTTGGTGGCATGTACTCAGTGTGGTCTGCCAACTTTTTCCTCTTTCTGTGAAATAAACACTTTATAAAAAGTAACTTGTGAATGCACAGAAATGTGTTTGCTAGAGTATAAAACTGAAACAGTATGATTTGAAGTTTTGAGTTTTTTTTTCTTTTGTTTGCATTTTTCTTATTGTCAGATATGATGAGCTCTGTGTCCTTATTTGTTTTAGAAGTGCTGGTTTATTTCTAAACACATTTCTGCAGTGAGAAGAGATTAGTCTCCTTGGCAGTTAAAGCAGCATGGCCTGATTAATATTGATGTCATTATCATATTAAGACACTACTGTCACTGTAATTAGTTTGTTCTGAGACAGAACACAGGCATATTTGCTCAAAAAGATCATCTGCATAAATCTTTTAGCGCAATAATATTTATATTATAAGTTCAATTGCAAATACTGTACGCTTCAGTAATTAATAATTGACTTGTAAATCCCTCATGATTTCTTCTTGCTGTAATACTGAAAGTAGAACACACCCGTCAGTTTTAAATTTGCTGCTAAAAATCAAATCTTTAGAAAGGGAGGATTTAATTCCGTCTTGGCATTGATAGGAAAAAATCCACTGTGTGAAAAGACTCACAAGCTTTCTTGTAATGATGCGACAGTATATTAACCATCAAGAGGACTGAGAGCTTCATTTGTTAGGGGAGAGAGTCCCTTTATTTAAGATGATTCAAAAGAATAAATACGAAAAGTTGAAAATATATACAAAAGTGATCTTCAATTTCACTAAAATCTTTTAAAGAATCTGAAATATAACCTTGACACAAGTATTCAGACCCTCTTTACTCAGTACTTAGTTGAAGCCCCTTTGGCAGCCACTGGAGTCTTGTTGAGTATGATGGAACAACTTTTGCGCAACTGGATTTGGGGATTTTCTGCTATTTCTCTCTGCAGATCCTCTTAAGCTCTGTCAGGTTGAATGGAGACCATCAGTAGACAGCTATTTTCAGATCTCTCCATACATTTCGACAGGGTTCAAGTCCAGGCTCTGGCTAGGCAAATTGACGTCTGAGTTGTTCCTAATCCACTCTTAAATTGTCTTTGTTTTGTGTTTAGAGCCCTAGTCCTGTTAGAAGGTGAACCTTTGGTCCAATTTGAGGTCCAAAGAACTCTAAAGCAGGTTTTCGTTAAGAATATCCCTGTATTTTGCTCCATTTAGCTTTCCCTCAACCCTGTCTAGTTTCTCAGTGCCTGTAGCTGAAAAACAACCCCTCTGCTGGCACCACCATGCTTTACTGCTAGAATGGTAGTACACAGATGATGAGCACTGCTTTGTTTCCAACAGTCAATGCTAGTCCTTTACCAGTCTTTGAGTCCTTTGCGTGCTCTTTGGCAAACTCCAATCAAGCGTCTATGTGTCTTTTACTGAGGAAAGGCTTTTGTCTGGGAACTATGCCATAAAGCCAGATTGGTGAAGTGTTAAAGTGATGGGTGCCCTTCTGGAAGATTCTTCCATCTCTACACAAGTCCTCTGGAGTACAGCCATTGTGACCATTAAGGTTCTTGGTTACCTTTCTGACCAAGCCATTTTCCCATGATTGTTCAGTTTGTCTGAGAATCCAGCTCCAGGAAAAGTGCTGATTGTTCCAGACATCTTTTATTTCAGAATTATGGAGGCCACTTTGCTCTTAGGAACCTTCAATGCTGCAGGATTGTTTTTGCAGTCCTCCCCGAATCTGTGCCTCAACACAATCCTGTCTCTAAGCTCTGCAGACAATTCATTTTACCCCATGGCTTGTTTTTTTACTATGATACATATGGCTAACTGTGGTACCAAATTGTGCAGAGGGTAAAGGGAGGAAGGGTATCCATTTTTCTTGAAAATCTAAGGAGTAACTACAGAAAAAGGATTAATTGCATAAGTTAACTTAGAATTGATAAATGGCAACCATAAAACTTTGAAAGAGAATGCTCCCACAGGACAGCTGCAATCACAAATATTGATAATATACACTTTGTAACAGATAGTTCAGCCTATCACACACAACTCCTCCAGTCCTATGTCTCTCTATGGCCGCCTCCACTCCTGTCTTCCTCCTCCCGACTCCGGCTCCTTTATCATGCGCCGAGTTTGCTCCAGGTGCTCGGTGATGATCTTCCAGCAGGAATTCCTGGTGTGGCAGAAGTGCTGTCCTCCATGGCTCAGGAACCATCCAGGCGCCCCCTGGGTTAGGCCACGGACCCCCACAAGATTGACCTTCCCAGCTCTGTATCCGTGGTCCTTGGTGGAAATCAGGGGGGGGCTGCCCTCTTCTGCCCAGGGGATACATTGCCCCTTTCCTGGTCCTTCCCTGATCCAGGCTTCCCGGTGGGCCAAGGTCCCTGGTCATCTGCCACAACTTCAATAATCTAATGGTGATGGAACTTAACTGGTAAATCACCACTTTACCTTAAACACATCACAGTGAAGGGTTACACATTTGATGAGTTGAACAAATTAGAAAAGAATCACAACACAGATGTAGATAGTATGATTGAAAATATGGTATTTAAATAGTGTTTTTTCAAAACTTGTAGTGAAGTGCAACTGGCAGGAGTTATTGACACGTGCCAGTATAACAGAAAACTAAAAACATTTATAAAGAGTTTAAATTGTGGAAAAGTATGACTAAAGAGAGCACAGTTCTATGGAAATATAGATAAAATGGCATGGAGCAGAGGCCACAAAATAAATGAGTATCAAGACATCAGAGGAGCCAGAAGGTATGTGTGCAGGAAATCTGGAGCTGAGTGGGTGGAAATTGTAGTGTATCTCGCACCTGGGGCCATCTTTTTCCGGCAGCTTTTCTTTTATTTTAAAAATGAGTTGAATTCCTATTTATTATTGTACATGTTAACTTTCCAAGTTATTTAAAATATGCATAAGAATAGGTATGTTGAAAAATATAAAGGATGTAATTTCTAATATGAATATAGAGCTATATATTGTGACTCTAATAAGCTTAATGGATGAGAATTTTGGTTTGGTTGGAGATTTGGATTTTTCATGGTTTCTTAGTACCATGGAGAGAGAGAGCAAATATTTTAATGAAAAAGTAACTTTATTTTAGTTATCCAACTACATTTCCACAATCCACAATAAAAGGAAAAGTATTCCTTTGGGAATTTTGTTCTTTTATTTTGCAAAAGGCAGAAAATATAATCAAGTCTTCCAAAATATACATTTGTATTAATATTATGCTGATGCAGTCTGCCTTTTAAGAAGATTTTTTAAAATATATTCTTTAATGTATTAGTTAGCAAGGCACCATCTTATCTTTTGATTTTAGATCAGTCATAAAGAGGGGATAAAGGCTGCCAAGTGGATATAATAAAATACTGGAACCGAAAACTTCAGCATACCTCATTTAATTCAGTTCATTTCAATCTATTCTTATACATTGCTCCTCACTGAAGACCAGCTCAGATTGCTTACACAGAACAATGAGTATAAAATCATGAAGTATTTACAAAGCAGAAGCATACATATCACCTTGAATGAACAATAAGAGAGAGAGATTCACAAATTTTGGCTGGAATTTAACAGCAATTAAACTAACAAAAGATTCAGGGGTTTATCATATTTTTGTATTTTTATGTTATCAAGCCAATTGAAGTATTCATTAACAAAATTAATATATCACTTACTTTTACACTACTACAACAATTATTACCTACAGATGCTGTGACAGGTTGCTTGGCTGATAGGAGTCCAAAGGGGAGAATCAGGCAGTCAGTCATTTTCTAACCCGCTATTTCCTAACACAGGGTCACAGGGATCTGCTGGAGCCAATCCCAGCCAGCACAGGGCACAAGGCAGGATGAAATCCTTGGCAGGGAGCCAGCCCACCGCAGTAGGGGAGAATGCCTGTCTTAAATCAGTGGAACCCACAAGAGGAGTCATGTAGGTAGGCAGCTCTGAAACGCCACAGTGTTGGGTTTGGTGTAAACCAAGTTAAGAAGAAGACTCTTTAAGTGCTTACAAAAGGTGACACTCTTAGTAGGACGGGATTGCTTCAGTTTCTGAGTTCCACAACTTAGTCTCTGCACTGGAATGAACTGCTTCACTTGAAATAAAATCATAAGAGCTAAAGGATTTTCCCTAAGCTATGATGTCAATCTCTGATAGTGTATAACACTTTCTACAACACTTTCTAGATTCTATTCACCACCCCAGCCCTCCCCCACCATTTCAGTCTCCTCACAATATCCCAAATGTGTGTATTTTGGCTAAAATATTGTTAAACAAGCCAATTCTAGTAAATCCTCTCATGACTAGCTGAGAAGGGCAACCAAACAAGAAAAATGAATTGTGAGCATACAACTGAGTAACTGACATATGAATTATGAAACATGAGTAAACAGAGATTTTTTCATGTAAATGTTGCTATTTCTTTGGTGTCCATGCAAGACTATTGTGTCATGAAGTTTGCTCTCTTCGTTCCACATAAAACATGAGATTATTTTTTTTCCTCTGTAATTACTTCAAACAACAGGTTGGGGAGCATGCACTGGTACAGCACGTTGCCGCACCCACCACATCACAAAACAGCTCAGGATTCTGGTTGGCAACCCCCCAGGCAGACTGAAGGTCCAGTCCCACCCTCTGGAAATGACCCTTTAACTGCCGCAGCCAGGTGTTACATGGGCATCCCCTTGGTCTGGTCCAGCCACTCGGGTCCTCAACAATGAGGATCATGTGAGCCAGATCACCCTCAGGGAATTGCGCCACATGGCCGCACTGCCGTAACTGACGCCCTTTCACGATGCAGGTAACGTGCCTTATTCGGGACTCCCTGAGCAACCACGCATTCAACACAAAGTCAAACTCAAGGATTCTCCAAAGAAATACAGTACTCAAGGAGTCCAGTCTTCATCTCGGGTCACTGGATAGCATCCATGCCTTGCAACCATATAGTAAAACAGGAAGCACCAAGACCCTAAAGACTTGGACCTTTGTCCTTTTGTAAATTTATCAGGAGCACCACAAACTCCTTTCCAGTGACCTCACTGCTGAGGTAAGTGACTTCAAACAACACAGGATAAGAAGCAGATACAAATTGTCATTCTTGGCTGGAGTATTCTGTAAAGCCAAGTGATGCCCCTTATGACATTGAACTGATTTCAGCAGGTTTGAGTATTTTATATTGTTTGCTAATATTTTCTGGTTTCTAATGATCATGCTACTAGATACAGCACTGAAGCTGATGCACCTTTTAGCATTTATTATCATTTGACCCTAGACCTGTTTTGCTCTTTCTCATTATTTGTATTTAAGTAATGAAGTAACTTCCCCAGAAAAAGTGACTTAAAAAGGAAAAAAACGCAAAATAAAACATTTTACTATTAAAAACCTTGACAAAACGAAAACCTTTATAGATTACTCACATATGCAAACCACAGCCTGTACTGTGGCATGCAAGGGAATAAAAGATGTAGCAGGGAATACCCCTTTATCTATAGAGAGAAGGTGCCCTCCTCACAGTAACTTACTTGGCTGGGTCTGAAATCCAGTCTCGTGGAGTGGAGGCAGCAATATTAACCACTGTGCTGCCATACTACCTAAGGCAGGGGCGTAGAACTCCAGGCCTGAAGGGCCGCAGTGGCTGCAGGTTTTCATTCTAACCCTTTTCCTAATCAGTGATCAGTTTTCACGGCTAATTAACTTCTTTTCCCTTTATTTTAATAGACCAGTTTTTAAGGATTCAGACCTCTAAATTGATTCTTTTCTTCATTAAATGACAGTCAAACACAAATGAGATGTGAAACATGGCAACAGTTGATCAGATAAATTGGGGCTTCAAACTCCAACCAATTTCACTCCAACCACTTTTTTAATGAGAAGCCGATTCTTACTGTTAATTCAACTCGATATATAATTCAATGGCTTGGTACTGCTCTCATTTTGCCACAGTAGACATTTCCAAAACTGTTAATATTCTATTTTTCCCAAGAACACCATCAAGATGTTTTGGTGACCTGAGAGATCAGCCTTAATGAGACCTTCACCTTTATTTTCAGATATTGTGTGATGGACACAGGTGAGCTGGTCATGTGGCGGCTCATTTTGTGTCTCATTATTATTTGGCTGCTAATTTAGCAAAAAGAAAGAACTAAGGGGCCCGAGTCAAGCTAATTAAAATTAAGGCAAAGCTAGTTAATTAGCAGCAAGAACTGGTCACTAATTAAGAAGATGGTTAGAAAGAAAACCTGCAACCGCACGTGATCTAAGGTCTACTAGTTCAATTTAAAATATTCATTCTAATTTACAAAGCAATAAACAATTAACAAACATACAACCATAAAAAATAAATATAATACCAGGTCATGTCACTTGCAGAAATTCTCTGCTGATTCCACACTTATGGGGTGTATTGATGAGACAGAGTATAGGAGTCAGGGGAGAAAATTGTTTCTTGCCGCAAAGAGAATTGTCTGTACCTTAACATCAGCAAATCCAAAGAACTCGTTATTGACTTTCACTGCACCAAAGTGCCTCTATATCTGGCCACTATTCAGGGAGTAGGTGTAGAGGTGGTACACTGCTGCTAGTATTTGGGGGTCCATATTAATGACAGGTTGGACTGGTCTTGGGAAACAGAGGAACTATATAAGAAAGGGCAGAACAGGCTATTTTTCCTTAATAGACTGCATTCATTTAATGTTGGTAATGACATCCATCACACCTTCTACAACTCTGTGATGGCAATTTTTTATACTGTAGTGTGCTGGTCTGGTTACATCATTTCAAGAGAGGTCCACCAAATCAACAAGCTAATTAAAAAGGACAGGATTATTAATAGGACACACTCTGGACCTCCTGGAGGTAATAGCTAAGGAGATAATTAAAACAAAAATGAGTACCATTATGAACAATGCTGGACATCCCCTATCTGACTCACTAACACTGAGGACTTTTCAGCCAACAAATTATTCAGCTGAACTGTGTGAAGAAACACTAAGCGGGCTCCTTTATACCAACAGCAATATGTTTGCATAATGCCTCACTGAGGCTGGGACTGCCAAGTCAGACATTTTTATCCTTTTTAGTCATTCTGGTTTGTGTTCTGTCTATCTATCTACTGTATCTATCTATCTATCTATTTTGGTCAAGTGAGGAACAACAAATCCAAAGTGATAAATGTTGGGGCACCAACACGGTCATTCCTGTTTAATCGAGGTTAACAGAAAACAAAACAAATACTCTGTGGTGTGAAAAAGAAATCAAAGTATTCAAAACTGATAGCCAGATAGAGTTTAAGGGATCCGTTTCATTGCTGAAGGCCACAAGACAAGAGCTTCATCCTACATTGTGCTCTGATCACATGGTGATGCCCCCCTTTGCAGGCTTCATGATTTGTAGTGGGAAGAATGGAAAGGGTGGAATCAGCTGATAACACAGACCATCTTCTCAGCATTGTGGAGGGAATGGAAGAGGATATGATTTGCACCAGCAGCCCTTCTCATACCAGAGTGGTATTACATTTAAATTAAGCCTTGATGGTGATTCACTAGTGTGCATGCGTGGCACAATCTATCTGTTTGGTTCTACTTTCATTAGCTGAGCAGTGTTATATTTATTTTAATAGTATATTCTGGAATAACAATTGGGAATTTGTCTGAACTTTTTATACTTATGGACACTGCCATATTGAAGACTGGTTTCTAGGTCTTGAGACCCTATTGCTGGTAAGCAATTCCTTGAGATCACACATCATAATGTCACTAGTGTGACATTTTAAAAAGCTGGCACCATAAATACCTAATCATCCAAGATTTGTGTTTTTGTAAGAAAAACCTTTGTGTCACGTTTCTTCTTTCTTGACTTTAGTTACATCTCCCTCTTTTGGCTTACGTTTTTCTCTCTTTTTTTAATTATTGTCTTCCCAGGTATGACCCCTGAGTGAATTCTGACTTCTCTGGGCCATCCCCCTTATTAACAGCTGTCATATTGCATAAGAAGTGTGTTTTTTTAACATTATTGTATGTTTATTTTATGCTTTTGTGCTCTATCTAAATCTGTCATTGCCGTGCTGTGGATTTAATTCTATTAGTGCTATTGTGGCTGATTGGCAAAATTCTCCAAAATGTTTTTTGCAGTGAATATGTTGTGTTCACTGAATATTTTCTTGGAAATTCGCTGTTCTCCTGGTTTAGACAAGCTTTTTCTCCCAGAGCCCCATGATGCTTTGTGAGACCAGTGTGAGATCATAGAGCTGTAACAGGCAATCTTGGAAGCTACCATCTCCCCGAGTATACTATATAATGTTGAACCTAGTGTTGGGATGAAAATTAGCACAAAACTTGCAAATACATTTAAACACAAAGTGTGCACACACAAACTGGAAATGTATCTGTGTGTTCATGTCTTCAAGGTGTTGTGTTTTGCATGTGTGTGTACCCTGTGTGTAATGTGTGAGCCATTCTTTTTTAATACTACCCAGAGTGTTGGGTGGAGGGAAAAAGTGAAGAATCCATATGCTCAGATCAAATTGTTGGGCACAATAATTGGTCTAGCATAGCTGGCAGATGTTTCTCTAGCCCTCATGGACACCTAAAAGACCTTTGCACCATATAATCTGCTCAAAGATAATTCCGTTTATCTATCCTTATTGACTTCATTTTGCTGAATTCTGCGGATTTTCTCAAACATTTCAGAGATTTCACCAAGCTTGAAGTGAAGTGAAATCAGTGGGTTTCCCTCATCACCAATTTCTATTACAATTATAATATCTGTATACACTTTGGTCTTTTGACATCATTGTGGGAGGGGAGGGTAACAGAAAGCATCAAGAGAATGCAAAGCAATGCCTTAAAATGCATGCATAATCACATAACAAGGGTATAGTAAGTGCAAAAGTAGGAGATTTTATCAGTCAATGAGTTAAGGGCATTGGCAGACTTGGGTTAAGTACAAAAATGAAGAGAAAGCTGATAAGGAAATAATAATGCATAAAGAGGCATGAAGCAGTGTATCTGGGAAAGTCATTGCTTGAAGGCAAAGGAGAAAAAGCAAGTGTTCAGTTTGAATTTGAATACTGAGACTTGTACTTTAACCTCAGCAGCAGATGCAGAGAAAGAATGACACAGAGCCAAGAGGCAACCACTGCCTGAGGATTTCACAGTTTCATTAATTCACATTCAAGTGAACAGGCCCATCATGGGCAATCAAAAGTGAGTGGACACTTGTATGAAACAGGGCATCAGAGACCTACGCAGAGCACAGGTGCAGGCTATGATGTGTGCTCAGTGTGCCAGAAAACGAGCCAAACTGAACAGCTAGGGCATTGATTTGATGCTGATGTTTAGACATAAAGCAAGTGCCCGGTTTATTACAATCAGAGATGCTGCCATACATAGCCACCTGATCATACAGTATCAGCATTATTACTAGAAGGTGGCCAAACACCTGCTTTTTACTTACATTATTTATTAAGCTTCAGGTATCATGGTTGGCTCGAGCAGCGTAATTATTGTCTATATTATTTTCTATTTTTTCAATAAATAATTATTCTTCCTTCAAAGGAAGAAAACTTTCTGACACCAAATTAATTGTTCTTTATTCATTCTCAGAATTATTGAAATTCACTTTCAACAGTGCCCCTTCAAATATTAGAATGCCCTCTATTAACAACAAAAGTTAAATAAGATGCAGCACCTTTCAGAAATCTAAGCATCAGGAAACAAAAACATAAAATCTGGAAATGTACTGATTAAAAGATATATCCATCAATGTTTTGAGAAATGGTAATGGATGTATGCAATGGGAAATGTTACAAAGAAATATTAATTTTGAAAGTGTCACACACATGCTACAGGAGCATGTAGAAGGCTCAGCTCAAGACATAAACTGGAAGAGAGATGAGGGTGAGACACAGCTACTTAACCGCTCTTCCTCTTCCAGCCCTATAGTGGAGGAATCAGGGCCAGCCCTTCCTTTATGCAGATTATGCATTACCAGTGGGACCTGTGATCAGAAGACCAATGTGACGAAAGGCTTGTTGAGAGTTCACAGGCTTGCCACTCAGGAGCTCCCCTGGACAGCCAAATGGATTTTGTATTTTTGTCACATGGTTTAATTGACTCTAGTCAAATTACTCCTCCCATAACCCTAATTCTAACCATATTGTAACTGGGCATATTGTGTAACATCACTGACATGTAATGCAAAGCAACAATCACCTCAATGAGGACATGTGTGCAAATTTCACCAACAGGCAGGCTGAATTGTAGGAAGGCACCATGCAAGTAACTTTGACATACAAACAAAGCAATAGGCTCAGATGAACTGTTGGTTTATTTTATTGTCAGTTAACATTACTGATGTACTTAATGCATTATTGCTATCCTCAGTTTATTGGAAGGACAACATGAAGTTTAGATAAATTCATAAGCGTTCATTTTTTGAATATTTACCGTAGATATTCAACTTCATTTGACCCTGTATTTACTGCATTAAGTAAGTTTATTAAGCATGTTCAGTAGTAGTATTAGTAGTTTTTATTACTATTAGTAGTAGTAGCAGTATTTTTTTATTATCATTATTATTAGTAGTAGTTGTTATATTTTATACTAGCAGAATACCCGCGCTTCGCAGCGGAGAAGTAGTGTTTTAAAGAAGGTACGAAAAAGAAAAGGAAAAATTTTAAAAATAACGTAACATGATTGTTAATGTAATTGTTTTGTCATTGATATGAGTGTTGTTCTCATATCTATCTATCTATCTATATATCTATATATATATATATATCTATCTATATATATATACCTCTATCTATCTATCTATATATATCTATCTATATATATCTATATATATATATATATATATATATATATATATATATATATATATATATATATATATATATATATATATAAAATACCAGCAGCAGCGAGAAGTAGTGTGTTAAAGAAGGAAAGAGAAAGAAAAGGAAACATTTTGAAAATAACGTAACATGATTGTCAATGTAATTGTTTTGTCACTGTTATGAGTGTCGCTGTGATATATATATATATATAGCAAAATACCAGCAGCTTGCGATGTCATGTGTTAAAGAAGTTATGAAAAGAAAAGGAAACATTTTAAAAATAATGTAACATGATTGTCAAAGTAATTGTTTTGTGTATTTGGTGGCAGCGTCACAAAGTTGTTTTCGTAGCTGCATCAGAAAATGTACCATGACGTCTGACACGCCTCCTTTTTACTGTTTTCTCACAGCTTGGATTGCTGCTGTCATATATATACACACACACATACACACATACATACATATATATATATATATATATACACATACACACATACATATCTACATATCTATATACATATCTACACACACAAATTATATATATGTGTGTATGTATGTATGTATGTATGTATGTGTGTGTGTGTGTGTGTGTGTGTGTGTATATATATATATATATATATATATATATAATCTAGATAGGGGTGTGTGTGTGTATATATATATATACATATACTTGTGTGTATGTTTGTATGTGTCTATATGTGTGTGTATAGCTTTGGTCACTGAGTGCAAGGGAAAAATAATGAAATATAGTCTATAAGTTATTAAACAGTAAAACATTAACGTTTTAAGAAGTACAGGTACATTGAGCACTACTGGAGTGGTTGCGGGTAAACTACATTTTAAAGACTGTGTAACACAACAGGTAAGTAACTAACAGCAGCTAAAATGTATATGGATCATCTCTCGGTAGTAGATCCCTTTTGAAAGGCGCTACACGACGGCTGTGGTATAGAAATTACATTTTCTATGTGAGCGTTCAAATTTGTGCCTCTGGTAATGTGCCTTACCGGCAATTAAAGAAAATTATTTTTGTGTCCTCTGCCGTGTTAAGAGAGAAAGGCTTTGGTTTGGGATAAAAGGAAAAAAGGTGTAAAGAAAGGAAAGTTGCCTTTTCTTTTATATAGTATAGAGAGATGTGTTCGCTGGCGTTATGATCGCCTTTTGGCGACAGTCGCGTGGGTCTTGTGTAGACTGGTGAGACGTCCCGCCATTAATCGGCTGTGATGGCACTGTGAGTCCTCCACTCGTATGCGTGTGTTCATAATCCGAGCTGAGGACCTGATAATCGTATACGTGCAAAAGAAAGTGTGAATCGCCTTAATATTATTTTGCCGTGGTGTAGAAAAGGGTCCCGTGTTTGCACTTGTCTGGGCTATAGCTCAGGGGGCAGATGAAAAAAATTAAAAGTGCTCACTTTGACTTAAGGCAGAAGCGCAGTCAGCGTCTCAAAGGCCGGCACAGCTATGCGCAGCGCCGGCTGCTCGACTTTTGCTGGGCAGGAGACCCTTTTGCAGACACGTTCATGATATCAAAAGTCTCAGCGCTCTTTGGAGGTCATTCATATATTATATATATAGCAAAATACCGCGCCGCAGCGGAGAAGTAGTGTGTTAAAGAAGTAATGAAAAAGAAAAGGAAACATTTTAATAATAACGTAACATGATTGACATTGTCATGAGTGTTGCTATCATATATATTCCTGCCTAAATAAGTCACCCTCGCTTGCTCTTACTTTTTTACCGTTCATTTAATCATGGCTAGTGGCGGAAAAATTATAAAATGGAAGGAGGATGGCTTTACCAAAACAATTATTGATGGCGAATCGATTATTCATAAAGCTTGAATTGGTGATCTGTTTTTCTGTGTTAACCTCATATTTTTCATACTTCTTCTCAAACTAAGGTGGTGCGAGGGTAAAATGAATCGGGATGCGCTGATCAATGTAATCGGTGTACCAGGAAATCATGCATTGACAAAAGCTCCCCTTTGCTTGTAATGCAAAGTGTGATTAAATGCATTATTTTTCAACGTTATGGAGCACATGCATCGAAGCTTCTCAGCTGTGCTTGTGCTAAGAAAAGGAAAGATTTTAAAAATAGCGTAACACGCTTGTCAATGTGACCTTTTGTAAGTAGTGCCTGGAGGATTCAGTGTGTTGAAACTCTAGAGACAGCGTGTGTATTAACTTGAGGTAAATGGGAGGGGAGATGATGACGTGACTCCCCCACCCGCCTTAACTGTCAATCCCCCACAAACACAGTCTCGGAATTTGCATAAGCACACCCCTTCACCTACAATTTTAACTTAGTTATAAAGTGATCAAAACTCTCGTTTATATCCTGCGTCCTCTCATTAAACTTGTATCCCGCATTACCTGTGGGCATGTGAAACGCCAGCGGTAGCCTGTCTATGAACTTAATTTAAAGTTTAGGTTTACACCTTGCTTTCTTTCCGAGGTAGCAGCACTCATGAATATGGTAGTATATGCCACTCGCTCGCTTCTTATTGTTTCGCTGCCTTCTCAATTATATAATGCATGTTTTCTTAAGCGCTTTTTGTAGGTCTTCCTGGTTTTCTACGCACTGCGTTGACAGTCAGTTCACGTGATTACGTGGGAGGCGTGATGATGTCACACGAAACTCCGCCCCCTACGTCTTTGCAGCTCTACTCCATTACAGTTAATGGAGAAAAATACCTTCCAGTTATGACCATTAGGCGTAGAATTTCGAAATGAAACCTGTCCAACTTTTGTAAGTAAGCTGTAAGGAATGAGCCTGCCAAATTTCAGCCTTCTACCTACACGGGAAGTTGGAGAATTAGTGATGAGTGAGTGAGTGAGTGAGTGAGTGAGGGCTTTGCCTTTTATTAGTATAGATTATCTTTATTTTTATTATTAGTAGCAGTGGTATTATTTTTATGATTATTATTATTATTAGTAGTAGTAGTGGTAGTTGTATGTCATATTATTACTTTTATAACTTGTGACTGACAACTGGGATTCTGACCCAGTCGGGACACATAGAGGATGGAAGGTCCGGGTGAGAGATGATACCTTCCCCAGGATACGAGATGGCAGCCCCTCTGGTTTGCATAGTGGCCACGGGACTGGAGCTAGGAAGCTAAATCCTGTTGGGGATGGACAATTCTGGAGCCCTGGACTGCAGCACGTCTGCAACACTCGAAAGTGCTGCCAAAAGAGAACCCAGGCACACTCAGAGGGCTTCTAGTTGCCCATGAAGCACTTCCACCACACCAGGAAGTGCTGCAGGAAGATCGTCAGGAAGAGCCTGGAGCACATCTGGGTGAACTATAAAAGGGGCCGCCTTACTCCATTCTGGGAGCTGGAGTCGGGAGGCAGACGATGGAGCTTGCCAGTGGAGGAGTCAGGATGGCAGAGAAGAAGAAAAAGAAAGGAAAGGAGAAGAAAAAGACTGTGAGCAATAGTGCTGGTGGGTTGTGCACTGTGTCTGCTGTGCAAAGGACTGTGCATTGTAAAAACAAATAAAAGTGTGTGTTTGGACTTCCAAGTGTCCTGGTGTCTGTCTGTAGTCTGGCTGAATGTTCACAAACTATTATTAGTAGTAGTAGTAGTATTTTTTATTATTAATAGTAGTAGTAACAGTTGTCGATCATTCATTTTCTAACCTACTTAGTCTTGAACAGGGTTGCGTGGGGTGCTTATCCCAGCTACTATAGGGCGCAAGGCAGGAACAAAGTAGTAGGAGCATTTATAATCTTTATTATTATTAGTAGTAGTGGTAGTTGTATTTTATATAATTATCTTTATTATTATTATTATTAGTAGTAGTAGTAGTAGTAGTGGTGGTAGTGGTACTTGTATTTATATTATTATTTTTATTAGTAGTGGTAGTAATATTTTATATTATTATCTTTATTATTAGTAGTATTTGTACTGTAGTTGTGATAATAGTAATATTTAAAATTGTTGTTTTTGGTGTTGCTGTATCACATGTCACAAGTGATAATGTTGGATATATCAAGTAACAAATAGCAATAGCACATTGGTACCCTGTGGCATTATTATTAATTAGGTTTACGTTTATAAAGGGAACAAATCAATTGGCATATCATTGCCATTAAAAACTTTTGAAATCCAAATCTATGGGTTACTCTTCATATTGCAGCAACCTTCCCAGTTACAGTACCTGTTTTTCTAAACTTAAGTTCATTAAGATATACTTGAGGTCATCCATGGGACAAGAATACATAAGCAGCATGGCTATCATCAGCATCAACTCAGACCTTGCACATAAGGTGCTCTATGATGACCTAATGGATGATGTTGTCTTCAGAAAATATAGTGCTGCAAAAACAAGGCTGAAGAAACCTCTAAACATTCACTTTTAAGTTTTAATTATTTAAAAAAAAAGTATTTGTATTTGACATTAAAAGTTAAGTTTATAATTTGTGATTCTTTATTCATTTCTTTGTATGTTTATTCTTCAAATTAAATCTCTTTATTTTAAAAAAAAAATCTTGGAAGGCTTGGAATGAGACGATATGTGATCTTCTCAGAAGACAATTTGACGTCCCGTGAGAGACACTATAACGTCCCACGAGACAAGGCAGTGAGACAAAAGGACAGCTGCTGTACAGGCTTTAAAATGATCAACGCGCAGTGCAACAAGTAGAACACGCAGCTTGGCAGCAGCAGCAAAAAGGCAGCAGCTGATCAGACTGCATCTCCTTAGAGTGCATTCAGCCCCCACCCACTTAGCAACGCGAGCGGCAGAGACACAAAGTGGCAGGAGCATAGTGCACCCCGGAGGGGAGGAGGGGGTGGTTGAGCAAAGCGAGCGGGGGCAAAGCCCACAAGTTTTTTTATAAGAAATGCAAATATAGTGGATTTAGGGAGGCATGGGAGGGTGTGGTTGTGATGGAGCCCCAACAACATTTGACTGAGGGCCCCAGTTTTCCAGGGGCAGCACAGGAAGAAACCTCTGAAGACAACTGCCATCCCTTCTGGTTTATCCTGGATGTCCCACCCATTCTGGTCCTTGGCAATAAAAGACACAACACAATCAGAAGTCGGCATTCATTCCAAGAAGTGACAGTGCCGAAGCCAGAATTCCCAGAGGAGTACCTCAGTGATGATCTTAAATGACCAGTGATCATTTGAATTCATCCCTTTCTCTAACCCTAAGCCTAACCCTACCCTGCTTAGCTATTTCAGTGTTAGGAGGAGCTTGTGACCAATCAAAGCTGCACTGGATGCAAGGCAAGCACAAGCTTTGAATGGGGGATCAGCTTGCTGCAGAGCTCACTCACACAGCTACACTAAATTAATTATATCAGGCCATTTTAATGTCACCAATTAACCTAACCTGCTTATAACTGGCCGTTGAAGAAAAAACAAAGAACAAAAAAGATAATCCACATAGACAAAGCGAGAACTTACAAACTCCACACAGACAGTGATTATGCCAGGATTCAAACTCTGGAGCTTGACAGTATTCAGCACTAACCACTGCTGCACTTTGCTAGCTAATCCTTTAACAGATTACTAAATTAAAGAGCATGTTTGCATTTTTAATTTATGCAGCAATTTTTATATTTTGCATTTGTTACGTAGTTAGCATACCTTTTGAACAGTGTAACAATAAAGGGCTGTTTGGTGCATAAAAGACTCCAGACTAGATCTCTTTCTTGTTTGCAGCCACACACTTCATTCTTTTATAACCTGGGACTAGAATGGCATTAGGGAAACAGGAAGTAAAACGGTCATCTCAGGTTGACCCAGCAAATATTGCAGCAGCTTCACAGCAAGTAAAAACCCTCACACAGGCAGTCAGGCTGAAATATAATAATAATATAATTTTCACCAAAGCAAGGCTCTTGAATCTTTGGGAATGGATCAGTGCCACAGCTTGAAGTGTCCAGAAGACAGAGTACTGAATAGAGGTTCAGGAACAAGAAGCCACTTGCAGTATAGCTGTGTTCTGTTTTAAATGTTTTACTTTTTTGAGAGCTTGGAGGTCACATAAGGTTTACATGCAGCTGATCCTAGGCAGATTTTATTTTTGCTCATGCTTTTTTTTTTTGTTAAAAGAACTGCTTTGTAAATGTTGTGAACACCCATATAATTGCTGGTGTTTTAAGAGCTAAATAATAACCCAGACATGGAACTAAACCCAAGGAGAGAGACAAGACTCTAATAGCCGGTAATCTCAAAAAAGTCAAAGCCAATAATATTGATCAAGTTGACATTATCTATAAGAAGCATTGGAGAGTATTTGTTTTAAGAATTTGATTCAATATTAGTATAATCAGGATATGTGTGCCACCATTCTCTGGTGAAGTAAGATGTCACAATACAGACACTAAATTAGAACTTCTAAAAGAACCTACCACATATACTCACATTTAAGTTGGGTCTTGAAACCTGAAAAATTGATCATAAAATCAGACCCCGACATATATGCCCTTTCAAAAATGCAACACTTTTTTTTTTTTTACATCTTGCTTCCTCCAATCTCACACCAGTGTCTCAGGCACGTCAAATCTTGTTGCAGCAGCACAGTTACGAATTTCGTTCTCCACTTCAACGACTTTTAATTTAAAACCAGCTTCATATTTTCATTTGATCAAACGCTCCATCTTAGATATGGGGTGCTCTTACGATAAATGTGTATGAGGGTGTGAGATACAAAAAACAGTACAATCGCCACTTTGGAATAGTTCTGTATTAACGCGTGAAAAAAAGGCAGTGTGCTCCTTGGTTACTCTCTCAGGTGGGTGTTAGCATATCATAATCTCTTGGACCAATAGTGTGAGTTTTCCGTATTTGACTTATAGGACTGACATTATAAAATACCAGAAATTATACAGTAAAATCAAGCCCTGACTTATCTGCGGGAGAACTTAAATGCGAGTATACTGTATATGGCAAATGATTCTTTACTTGCAAAAAGATTCATCACAGGCAGTAGCATTTTACAAATTGCCAAGGAATTCACCCTTCTGGGCTCTGTAGTAGCCACTTTTTATATGATAAGTGGCACAAAAGGTTATTATATAAAGCAAGGTTAACATTGCAAAGGAATAAATAATGTAAACAAGAGAACGTTTTCAATCCAAGTTTGGGTCATACATGGGCACAACTAGTGATAAGTGAACTCTTCGCCTCGAGTTTGTGAGATCAAAGAAGAAAGAATGAAGTCCTGCTGAAGGCTCTCCAAACTACACTGTGTGCACAATTATTAGGCAAGTGAGTATTTTGACCATATCATCATTTTTAATGCGTATATTCCAACTCCAAGCTGTATTAACTTGAATGCTTATTGGATTGTGTAATGAGGGAGGGTGTGGCCTAAGGAGATCAACACCCTATATCAAGGTGTGCAGAATTATTAGGCAGCTAGTTTTCCTCAGGCAAAATGGGCCAAAAAAGAGATTTAACTGACTCTGAAAAGTCAAAAATTGTAAAAAGTCTTTCAGAGGGATGCAGCACTTTTGGAATTGCTAAGATATTGGTGTGTGATCACAGAACCATCAAACATTTTGTTGCAAATAGTCAACAGGGTCGCAAGAAACGTGTTGAGAACAAAAGACGCAAATTAGCTGCCAAAGATTTGAGAAGAATCAAACGTGAAGCTACCAGGAACCCATTATCCTCCAGTACTTTCATATTCCAGAGCTGCAACCTACCTGGAGTGCCCAGAAGTACAAGGTGTTCAGTGCTCAAAGACATGGCCAAGGTAAGGAGGGCTGAAACCCAACCACCACTGAACAAGAAACATAAGTTGAAACGTCAAAACTGGGCCAAGAAATATCAGATTTTTTCAAAGGTTTTATGGACCGATGAGATGAGAGTGATTCTTGATGGACCAGATGGATAAACCTGTGGATCAGTAATGGGCACAGAGCTCCACTCCAACGTGGAGGTGGGGTACTGGTATGAGCTGGTATTTTAAAGATGAGCTAGTTGGACCTTTTTGCATTGAAGATGAACTCAAAATCAACTTCCAAACCTACTGCCAGTTTTTCGAAGACACTTTCTTCAAACAGTGATACAGGAAAAAGACCATGATTTTATTGCAGGCCAATGCTCCATCACTTGCATCGAAGTTCTCCACTGTGTGGCCAGCCAGTGAAGGCCTTAAAGATGAAGGAATAATGACATGGCCCCCCTTCCTCATCTGACCTAAACCCTATCGAGAACTTGTGGGCACTTCTTAAACGCTAGATTTACGGGGAGAAAATCAATACACCTCTCTGAAGAGTGTCTGGGAGGCTGTAGTCACTGCTCCACAAAAAGCTGATCGTCAACAGATCAAGAAACTGACAGACTCCATGAATGGAAAGGCTTATGACTGTTATTGGAAAGAAGGGTGGCTATATTGGTCATTGATTGATTGATTGATTTTTTTGTAATGTCAGAGATGTTTATTTGTAAATTTTGAGGTGTTTGTTTATTATTCTCACTATAACAGATGAAAATAAACAAGTGAGATGGGAAAATTTTCATTTTCCTTTAGTTGCATAATAAATCTGCACACTAATAGTTGCCTAATAATTGTGCGCACATATGTATTCCCCTGATGATGTTCACACTCACATTTCCGTTGTGAAACATTCAGGTTTCAGGTTTATTAACATTTTGGATTGACTGATAGCACTGTGTTTGTTCCATATTAAAATTAATCCTCAAAAATACAACTTGCCTAATAATTCTGCACTCCCTGTATCTGTGCTGATGCTTTGCACTTTTTCTTATAGCAAAAAAATAGAAATGTCTTGTAAATAGTAATAAATCTTTCATTATTATTATTATTAGCCTCTTGTGTTTGGGGGTGGGGGTATCAAGCTCCTTCAAGATTTGTTTTTTATCTTCACGTGGCTAGTTATGCATATGTAGGACATGCACCTTCTTCTCTTATACTTACTGATGTGGAACTTGAAGATCGACCTACACATTTGGTAACAAGCAGTGATAAGTTGTTATTTATACTGTATATATGTACTAAAAATAAAATTGAGAACTTGCATTATTTACTTATGTGTTCTACCACTAATTAAGTCCCACAGAGTCTGTAATGCAAATGATCAGTATGAAATACCTGTGTGACAGTCCTATCTAATGTTTGCTGTTACAGCTCCAGGGGATGTTGCGCTGGCCTCGTAAAAGGATCTCCTAAACCAGCTGAATTATCAGTAAATAAATCAACAAACAACAGCAAATGTGAATGCAGCAAATTTGCTGGTAATAATTCTATGGTGAAATTCACTGATCAACACTAGTCACAACATAAAATAGTTGTTTCTGGGCCATAATATGAACAGGTTTGTACAAAATGTGATGAAGCAGTGTGTCCTGGTCTTGTTCCTCCTACTCTACAACACAAGAGTTATGAGTGAGTGCCCAAAAAATATCAAAAAGGGCATGAAGCCACAAAAATGCCAATGAACCATTTCCATGGCCTTCCCTAGCCTGCCCAGAAACAGGCATCACCACCCCAAGCATCTTCACCATAATCTCTACAGGCTGGTTTCAGCCTACATGAGTCTAAAGGGGGTTATGGTGGCAAAAGTTCAAAATATATTGTAAATTTTCCAAAAATTACAAAAATACCTGTCAAGGGAAAGGAACCCTATAACCTCTGGTGTTACTAGTCATACTCAGGGTTAACATCTTTTTGTTTCTTTTTCATTTTTTTTAATTCTTCAATAAATAGTTAAATAAACTGAGACTTTGCTTTGGTTTGTCCAAGACTGTAGGTTTTACAACAGTTTTCCTTTCCCCTCTATTCTAAATACTTTTTGAGACTGTTGAAAAGTCTCAGCTCCAGTTTTGGGCCTGTGCAGGCCAAAAGCCTGCCATTTCAGTTTGGGGATAGGCTGCAAGGAGTGAGGCCTATTCAAATAGTTCAGACCTGAGAAAAAGGGTAAAATTTTTTGTTTTTTTTAGCCCTGCTTCTACTTTTGTTATTTTGGTGTGACAGGAATCATTACTCCTACACTACTTACACCACACTACGCCTACGCTACTTAGTGTAGCTCCATCAGTGCACTC
Source organism: Polypterus senegalus (assembly GCF_016835505.1). NCBI lineage: Eukaryota > Metazoa > Chordata > Cladistia > Polypteriformes > Polypteridae > Polypterus > Polypterus senegalus. The sequence goes on from NC_053160.1 coordinate 159,741,976, forward strand.
ACTACAACAACAACAACAACATTTATTTATATAGCACATTTTCATACAAAACCTAGCTCAAAGTGCTTTACATAATGAAGAATAGAAAAATAAAAGACACAGTAAGAAAATAAAATAAGTCAACATTAATTAACATAGAATAAGAGTAAGGTCCAATGGCCAGGGTGGACAGAAAAAACAAAAAAAAAACTCCAGACGGCTGGAGAAAAAAATAAAATCTGTAGGGAATCCACACCATTAGACTGCCCAGTCCCCTCTGGGCATTCTACCTAACACAAATGAAACAGTCCTTTTTGGATTTAGGGTTCTCACAGAAGGACTTGATGATGATGGTCATGTAGACTTCTGCCTTTTAATCCATCCATCATTGTTGGAGCATCATGATGCTTTGAGTAGGTGGTGATGGTGCAGGCCACCACCGCAAAGAAACTAGAAAAAGAAACAGAAGAGAGAGTAGGGGTCAGTACGGATTTTAGAGCCACCATGAATAGTTATTATGACTAAAACCTTAGTTAAATTCTACCTTTTTATTCTTGCACTTAAATTTAATTGACTTTACCTGTACTCTTATCCTTGTCTTTTATAACAGCAGTACTCATGTTAATACTACTGTACTGCACTCATGGTACATTTTCTCCAATAATGTATTTTATTGAATTTTGATCACATACACTTACTCTATACTATAAATGTATAACTGAAGGGTCTTTTGTTTCCTTTGAAACATATTGTTAGCTGTATAAAGCATCCTGTTATAGCACATTCTATGTAAGGCACTATATAAAGTAAAGACTGGTTGACCTAGTAATATCAAACCCACCTAGGATTTACCCCCAGTGCCACTTCTAGGGTTGGGGCAGGTCTACAAAGCCTCTGAGGTGTCATATTTAGATAAATTGACTCCTAAATTTCCATTAAAAGTCCAGGGGCCTCATGTATAATGCCGTGCATAGAACTCGCACTATAACATGGCGTAAGCACAAAAGCCGAAATGTGCTTACGCACAGAAAAATCCAGATGCAGGAATCTGTGCGTACTCCAACTTCCACGTTCTTCCGTTACATAAATCCCGATCAGCGTGAAAACTAACGCCGTGCACGCGCATTTTATAACGCCCCAAATCCTCCCAGAATTACGCCTATTTGAATATGCAAATCAATATAAATCGTCCTTAAGCGCAGCCTTCTGTGAAAAGACAATGGGAAAAGCACGGGAAAATATAAGAATTTCAGCGAATACCAAGTGGAGGCAAAGGAAAAACATACTATTTGTTCAAATAAACCGTGGTATAATCAACAAAATGAAGTTGATCGAGTGACATAGCGTGTTGGAGAAACTTGAAAGCTCACATTCACAAAATCGCACAGTGCGGAAATAAAAAGAAGTCACATATCAAAGTTGCAGTGAAAAGAAGAGTTGTAAGCCCACTGTCTGAGTGTCATATGAAAGCTTATTAGGGTACAGAGAAAAAAGGCACACGGTGGGGAAAAAGCACGAAATGTCAACTTTAATCTCGAATTTTCCACTTTAATCACGTAGTTTATTTTGTCATTTAGTAGAACATTATAAACTTCATCTTAAAATCGTTTAATTAACCAGTTTCTCAAAATTACATCGTAATTAAAGTAGCACGTTAAATGCTTTGTTTTGTATTTGATCTTCTACTCGTATGTGATCTATGTGTGTGAATCACTACTTGCTTCTTAAACTGGCTCTCTTCCTCCAACTGGACACAGAGTCCATTACATTTGTGATATTACAGCTCTCTGAATAACTAAAATACTGAGATGTATACGTGATGTCATTTTCATGATGATAGGAGCTAAAGCACATTATTAAACATGTGTTTCATGAGCCTCGTGCTCATGACAAGAATTTATCTTTTGTCGAAATTTGTCGCTGCGTTTTTAGCTGTGTTGTTATTTTCTCTTTCTGTTTTATATTCAATATATATTGGCGTAGCCGTCACTGCAGTCAGTGCTTTTCTTTCCCCAAGTAACCGATCGCCATACAATCAGCTCTGTAATAGATGTTAAGCCATCTGTAAGCTTAGCGATTCTTCAAAACGTTTAAAGAACATTGAAATATCTTCGTAGTACATGTTTAATTATTCTATCCTTCACGACACTCCCAGTGAAGAATATAGATTATTTAAATGAAGTTAAAGTTTTATGTGTATAATTTAACAAACATATTTTGCTGCATTTCACCTTAAAAATGATATCGTCATCATATGTAAATACGCGCTTTATAAAGTGGCCCAGGTTGTGAGATATTATAACTGTAGTGCAAGTTTACAGTGGGGTGATTGTACTTATAAGTACAAACCGTTCTACAAGGAGCAATTGATTGAGTGCATTTAAAGTTCTTGGGATTAAACTGTTTCTGAACCGCGAGGTCCATACAGGAAAGGCTTTAAAACATTTTGCAGTGGCTGAGACAGCGTGTCCTTAAAGCTGTATACCGATAATTCTCTTTCCGATCAGCTGCTGCTGTGATTCACACTCAGATACAGTGATATAAATACTCCGAGTGGTGCAGTGAGAGAAATATGGAAAAAGATGATCCGCTGTGGCAACTCCTAACGGGAGGAGCTGAAAGAAGAAGAAGAAAAATAAGAAGAAGAGGAAGGTGCAGTGAGAGTAACAACGCTAAAGCAGTTATGGTATTTGGAATACTATGGCTGTTCCCTGGACCATTATATTGTTACGAGTTAATTACAATCAGATGCATTACACTAATAAACAATATGCGGTTAGTTTCGGTGTATTTATAAAGCCGTGTCATGAAAATAATGAGTAATCACACAGGAACAGTACCATTGCTTTGACCCTGGGTGCCGCCAGTCTGCAAAACCGAGCGGAGAACTTGCGTACGACAAGGCATGAGGTACTGTGGAAAAGTGCGTGGCTTTACGCCAAGTGTAGGTTTTATAAATCGCGATTTGAACGTGGAAAAGTTCTTACGCAACATTTCTGTGCGTACGCACCGTTTATACATGAGGCCCCTGATCTCCAAAGCAGGTTTTATTCATGTGGGCAGCAACATGTAATAATGAAAGAGTTTTTATTTTCCAGTACTAGAGTGGAGTGATTATCTAACACTCTTGCCAGTCTTAATTCATATCTGGGGCACTGACATTACACACAGCATTTACTGTTCCTGGTGAGCTCCATCTGTCCAAACTTAACAAACAAACAATACAAAAAAATGCTTAAAGGTGAGGAAAGTGCTAGCGCTATTATGTTATGGCAGAATTACAAATAGTCTTATCCATACTTATGCAAACCTTCCCTGAGCTTGATGGTCCTCCCTGTCAACTGAAACTTCAGACCAGAGCCAACAGCTCAGATTCAATATGTGTGAACATAATTAAAATCAATATAAATGTTCAAGTCACACAAGTTTAGATTTCATTTAAAGCAATTGTTCTGTGATAAACAACTAATTGAAATTGAAGGAAGGAGGCATGAGACTTGAAATGTTTCCTTGAATTTGGCAAAGTCTTATGTATCATTCCATCTAAAAGAGGACTATTTGACATAAAAGTATATACTGTTTCAGAAATGTCATTATGAAAAATGTTTTGACCCATTTTAAATTAACAGTACTTAATGTGTTATTTAGTGTGAATGTGTGCTGAAATGGCAGGGTAAATAGAAAAATCCCATATACTAGTGAAAGAGAAGCAAAGTGAATGGTAAAGAGAACCTCTTTATGCTCTGGGGTGCGGACAAACAGTGGACATTGGGCCCTGCTGCTTAAAATTCTGAGGGCACCAGAGCTAAAGAACGTGTATAATGGCTTAGGTGGAAGTTTGACAATAGAGGGCAACATATAAGGGTGCTTGTACTTCTAACTAAAAAAGAGGAAAGACCATGGGAACAGAGAAAGGAGAGAGTGATAAGGAGAGGTCTGTGGTGGTGTAAGTTTTATGATAATACAGTGCTATTATGCTTGGAGTGTGGCATAGGTGAAAGGTAGAGAAGCGAATCATCTCCAGGGTGTAGGTGAGGCATTGGCTAAGTATTTAAATGTGGAGGTGTGCAGCAGACAGTTGCCTCATTAGTGCCCTGTGGCTTGTGATTACACCATGTGAGCCTACAAATGTGGTTTAAAAACAGTTAAAAAGTGGAGGGAGATAAAACTTTTGTAAAGAAACCAGAGGCAAGAATAAGTGGATGGAAAGGTGATGAAACAAATGTGGAAGTGAGGAAGAAGTGTGGTCAGGCCCCTTTGTGCGGGAACAAAGCCATGTCTCTCTGAGGAGTGTCCCTGCTGAGCAATTGGGTTGGAGCAGGGACCGGGATAATGCCTCTCGGGTATTCAAGAAGTGCTGAGGGAGCATCATGGGATGATGGTGGTCCGGTTCAGTGTGCCTGGACTGATGCCTGTAGAAGCAGACAGGATGTGAGTCGGGAAAAAGAGACCAAAGCTGTCAGTGTCTCTGCCTGCTTAGAAGAACTTTTGGAATGAGTGAGCTGCTATGAAAGGCTTAATGATCGCCACAGAAGACCTGTTATTTTCCCCCAAGTGGATTTTAATTATTTAGTGTTTTTTTAGCCAGCACATAAGCACTGGTTTTTATCATTGTTTACTTAATGAATTTGCATTGTTTGCACTTTGGGGTTTTAAACCCTGGACAGCACTTTACACAATTTTGCACCTTCTCTCTTGTGTAAATGTCCTCATTGCACTGGCTCATTTCAGTTTTCTACAATCAACAGTCTGGCTTCAAGAGGGACTTGGCAGCTGTAGCCAACCCAGGATCACCACAGAGGTATAAAACACAATTTCTTAAGACATGTACAGTAGGTGGCATCACAGATTGACCTTCAGGGGTAGTTGGGACTGTCCTGTCCTTTTGAATACTGTATTTAGTCATGGAATATGATTTAGCAAATGCATAGCAATACTTCAGACTTTTTTAAAAGACAACTTCTTTCTTTCTTATAATTTTTTTCAGTTTTCTGACAATCTGACAGTGTTATGGACACCTTGCAAATGAACTGTGTTCAGAATTCAAGGTGAAACAGCAACACATGACCAGGAGATGTAAACTGCAAACAGGAGCAGACAAAACCTTAGCCTTAGAGGCAGCTAAAAATACCAAAGTAAAAAGAAAAAAAAAATAATTTTCAAAGCCTGAAACTCCATGCACTGAAAAATGTTACCCATTTTATGTGCAGAAGTTACCTTCAAGGAACAGAATTATGATGCAGGTATTAGAGAATTAAAATAATCAAATTAGCCTTCTAAGACTGCAGACTATAGCTAGAGGGTTGCTAGCCACCATTTATCATTACACTGACCACAAAATTTTACTTATTTAAAGGCAGCCAAATGTTTAAATTAATCACAGATGAGAAAGACCTTACTCTTTAACATATTTAATTTTTTATTTTCTGATGACTCTGGGGTAATAACATAAAGGTAGTAGCTTTGCTTTGGCAATAGAAAATAGGCATGCTGAATGTAAACTCCAATCCATTCTGCCCGTGCAGAGATTCATGTCTGTCTTGGAAACAGATCAGGCATTCATTTTGAAGAAATGGTAAAAAACACATTTTTCTGAAATAGTTCCAAATAGTAATGGAAACAGAACTAATCTGAAATTTTAATCTGTGGGCCAGGAATTTAGAAAACATTAAAGAATATATTACACTGTGCTTTTGATAGTGAAGGTTCACTAAAGACAATAAAGAGTATGCCCTTCTGGTTGAGAATTTCAATTTATCTCTGGGTGCCTTAAAATTATTTTATGTTTTAGGTAGAAGGTGAATCTTATATCAGGGAACATAATTATAATGTTACTAATTTTCAGTTAGTCTGACTTACTATCACACGCAGATATCTGCTGAAACATTCGGAAATTTACTTCTACTGAACATTCCCCTCTTGAGAGAGATGTTGGGAGCATGCACTGATTACAGCGCGTTGCCACACCCACCACACAGCAAACCACCTGGATTGAGATCCGAGTGCAGCTGTGCAACGGGCAACACCTCAGCACCACTCCGAACAGTGTGAGGTTTTTAACAGTGGCTGGAGTGCCAATCCTGCCACCAACCCCCAAGTTTTAACGGCAAGTTGGAGGACCTGCTTGCAAGGCTGAATGCAGGTTAACATCATACCCTCTCTATCTCTTCTCCTTTGTCTAGTACACACAAGCCACTCCAAATCTATGTCATGATTTGGTATTATTTTGGGTTTTTTTCTGTTGTTGGGCATGCTTCCAGCATTGCTAGGGGCGTGGCCTCTGAGGTCAGGAACCTTGCATAATTGATGCGATGGGATATAAGGACAGCTATAGGGTGCAGATCCTTATACGATCTGCAGAAACGAAATCTCTGAATTATTACAAGTTTTTCTTTGTGCTTTTTTCTTGTGTGTACTTTTGGTTTTGCCCCCCTTGTTCTCTTGACCACGATTGCTGTCTCTTGTATTGGTTTTTATGTGTATCCCCTGGTTTTTGCTCAAATGTTTTTCTTCCAATGTAAATCAAAGTAATATTGTTTTTTGTCTTTTTTGTTTTTTTAATATATTACCAGATGTACATTATGATCTAAAGAAGTCTGGAGGTAAAATAAAAGTCTGTGCTAATATTTGGGTTGATATTTGGAACTATTCCGCTTAGTCCTAAATCGGGCCACAGTTGGAGCTAACGCATATCCCAACCAGTATGTGGTGCAAGGCAGGAACAAACCACACACTAAGGCCAGTTTAGTATTAGCAATCCAACTAACCTGCATGGCTTTGGACTGTGGGAGGAAACCGGAGCACCCAGAGAAAATTCACATAGACATGGGAAAAACATGCAAACTTCACACAAGGAGGACCCAGAACGCAAAACTAGGTCTCCGTAATGCAAGGCAGCAGAATTAATACTGTGCCACCCCTGCCCAAATATAAAATTGGTCAAAGGGTTTAGATTTCCTTAAATGATTTCCACCTGAGGGTTCTGTCACAAAAGGTATATCAGACCTTAAGAAAATCATTAACCAGGTTGTGTTATTTACTTATAAACTTGCTCTGCTCACGTTTTCTTTGTGTATTCCAAGATTAAAATCCACTTCTACAAGTATTTAGTCACACGCTCTTTATTGCCATTTGCAATAGCAGGATCTCCTGAATACGATGTGGTGCATATTCTGAAGTTGAAACATAGAGATGTCTCCTCTGTAACACTCCATACATTGTAAGGTGTCACACGAGAGCTATTAGGAGGTAGTCAAAAAGCTCAAAGGTGAGTGAAATATCACAAGATGAAGGATTGTCACGTGGTACTTACCTGAACCGCTTCTCCCAACAGGAACACTGAAGGAAAATAATAGCTGCTATTTCCAGGTTCCAAAATAGCCACCATGACATCACTTCTGGCAACTCCATTTAGCATCACTTCCGTCTCGCCCCTTGGACACCACTTCCAGTTCCTCCACAATGACGTACGTCACTTCTTGCCAACCATTTCCTGTTCCCATAATCCATCTGTCTATATAAATTCCATTTTATGAAAACAACTTTGTCAATTGTAACTGAAAAAATACTTTTGATCAACTTTGCATTTCATTCTACATTATTTTGTCCACAGGACAATATACGGGGACAGTCCCCAAAACTTAATTTTTGTAGAGTTTCCTTCTTTTTGGATAATTTTTCCACAAAGGGTAATGGCTCATTCTTGGGACACCCATAAAATCTTGAATGGATGTGTTCTCAAAACTGAATGTGTTGCGATTCTGACTGGAATAATGTTTTTTCAATTTTTAAAAATTTTGTCTCAAGATCTTTTTGACATTTGTAAATGTTGTGGACATGAGTGAATCTACTTGTATTTTTTTTAACAAATTATCATTATGTGTTTCTATTAGAAGGATGCCATTTTGTTTATTGATGGGCAGCACTCCCTCATTTTAATTAGCTGATTTTACGACCCGGTCACAGTTGCTAGACCTGGCCACCCGGACATCGTCTCATGTGACGTCATTGGTAAGAGGCATTAAAAGCCAACATAGCATGCTTATTGACATTTGGGATTGTTGTTGGTCATTTCCATTGTGTTTGCCAGTGTCTAATGATCTTTTAGAAGTATAGCAAGACTTTTTACACTACAAATTTTGCCTGATGCTTTTGCCGTTGGTGCTTGGTTCTCTTCATTTTCTGGTTTTAACTTTTGCTAAATTCAAGGTTTCAACCCAACTCCTGATCCGTGCGTACCTGCTTCTTGTTTTAGCAAGGAAGTTTGGGTTTCAAAGGAAGGTGGGTTTTGCCTAATGAAGTATTTATTGCATCTTATGCGTATATTTTGAGTTTGTTTATAGTTAGGCTCTGATTTGAAGGTTTTCTTATTGTTGTGATTTATTCTGTTCTTTCATTCTGTAATGAGGTATGAGCCATCACATGACTGTGATCGATACTTTGGTTATGTCACAGGACTTCAGAGTATACACATTGCCAGTTCCATCATACTATATTTCTTGGTTGGACAAAATACCTACTTCTCTTTCTAGCAGCAGTTAGCCTTCAAACAAGTAGGGCCTCATTTCAGGTTCTGTTTTAGGTTTTGAACTCCTTTCGTCCATTGAGTCTGATTCTTATTTTGCCCTCATGTTTTGTTTGCATGATCATTTTCTTTTTACGGTTTAGACCTCGTTTCTCTCTGTCTCTCAAAATTTCACATTGTCAAGTAATCATCTCTTGGTTAGTACTTTCAGTTCTTTCACAATTACCTTTGGACTGTGTCCATTACATCTTTGCAGTACAAGATGGTTGCATGTGGAAGCAGTACTTTTAATCCTTTAGTTTTTTTGGAATTCTTTGCATTTGTTTTTCTTTATGGTCTTTCTTGTTGATATCTTTTGTTTTAACTCAATGAACACTCTTGTCGTTGTCCCACTGCTATACATGTCTCCACTGAAGATGCATCTGATGATTCCTTATTTAAGAATAAGGAATTGTATTAATTATTAATTTGAAGTTAAAACCATAAAGAAAATACTCATTGTAAAGAAAAATAAACATAGCTTTTTGTTTTTCAGTTACAGACTCACAATCTGACTCTCTTTGGTTTCTGGTTTTGCCCCTTTACAAAAGTTCACCTCATCCATTGAGGGTACTTATTTGCAGGCTCATTTTCAGGATTTGTGCTTAGGCCTCTTGCCCTTATAAATATTAAGAAATAAAACTACTAAACGATGCGTGAAGTGTTTCTTTAAATGCCCTATTGCTATTCATTCCTCCCTAATACAAAGGTTCTTCCCATTTTTATTTTTATCACCTTCCTAAAGTTTATCTATTTTAATTCACCCTTCTCTTTCCCAAATTCTCCATCTTCAAATATTCAGTGTCAAAGATTGTACTCACACCTTCATCAATAGTGCATCCCACCGTGATAGGGCACCAATTTTCTCCATGGTATTTTCAGATCAATTTAGAGATGGCCATTAGGTTGTTATGGGTTCTTGGGGTATAGAAGGAAACTGAGGTAACAGGTGAAAACTCGAACAATAATAGGGACAAGATGCAAACTGCAATGAGATATTGACTAGACTGAAATGTAAGGCAATACTGCTGACCACCTTGCCAAAATGCCCATATTTAATGTTTCACACATTTTTCAATCACAGACTGTGTGACGTTATTATTGAAAATCATTCTGTGATTTCAATGTATTACAAAGTATCAAGCTAAAACTGCCTTCCCCTCTTGCAAATGCCTTCAGTAATTACAACTATTATTTCTTGTTCCTGTTTTCTGTAAGTAAAGTCACACAAAGTTATCACATTCCCCATCTAAACTAGCTGTTTTATCTGAATTTAAAGTTGTTTATTTGCACTGCTTTCTGCTGCTGACGGCCTATAACACCATCTCAATGTTATGCCTCTGTCTTTGCAGCTTTCCTCTCTAACTCTATTCCTAGCTTTTCATTTGGGAGAAGCTTTGCATATAAATTCTTTTGTATGGATACCCACTTCTCCAGATATGGTCCAGATGTCGTGATTGTTTTTAAGATATAATCATCAGTTTAATTTTAATACTGCTAACATTTAAACAAATAATAATTAGTCACTCTTTCTAGACTCTTAATAATACTGGTTCTAAGATACCATTGGGTATTGCTTGACAAATAACTGTTTCATTCTGGGAACTGTTTTTTACATATGAATCTGGTTCTTTGGGCTTTAAAAAATAAAAAAATCATTTTATTGCATATTCCTGCCACTGTTTATAGTAAGGATACATTTTCTATTTGCTTGTGCGAGTTCTAATGTAAATACAGAGCTGAATCAAAACAAAACCAACCTGGAGGCATGAAAAGTTTACTGTGATTTGGTCTTTCGGGAGGAGACCACCCTGGGGGGTGAAAGGTAGTTGCTCAGGACGACGAATGGTTGAGCTATCATGCACGGCTTAAAAACGGCTGACTCTCATAATATAGGTGTTTTTTTATTACAAAATAAAAATTTTGCAATACTCATCAACAGTCTTGTTTAAAAATGGACATATTTGGTAGGTTTCTAAGCTTTTCCCCCATGCCCCTTAGACTACAATGTAAAGCACTAGTGCAAGGAAGATACTGTGATGGACAGCCGGGTCCCATGCCTGGCCAGGACACCTCTGCTGCATATGTTCAGGGGGAGCCACCATGGGCAGCTCAATACTTCCCCCGTGACGCTTGGTGGCAGCCTCCCTGGCCGATGTTCATTCCCCAGTCTCCCGCATGGCTCCATGGGAAATGGAGTCCTCCACAACCTGGGTGGGAGCTGGGGTGGCCGCTAGGGGGTGCTGCATTGACTCGAGAACCCGGCTGGATGAGTCATCAGCCCCACCCAGAGGTGCAATTGGGACCAGGTGGTCAAAAAGCCTGTGTGACTTTTACACGTGCCTCTGCGTAGTCTGTGCCGGGTCGGGCGCTATATAGCGTCTTTCACAATACCTTTTTAAATATATAAAAAGTAATTAACTTTAGAACACAATTTAGTTTGACAAATGCATAAATAGCATATTTATGAAGATATAGCTTTGACTTGAAAAATATCTAACTTATTATTATTTTATGGTGTAATGAACTTTTTCTTTTTTCAAGCATATCTTATTAAAACAAGTATTTAATTGATTTCTTGACAGCTTTAATTATTGTGATCTGTTGTTTTATGGTTTACACAAAACATATATGGAAATTAATTTAAATGTATAACTTCTTCAGTTATACTAATATTAAAATAGACACAAAATACTTAGGACTCACTCTGTCTCATGGTATATTGAGAAGAGTATGGAACACCCACTCTTCACACTGTCTGTCCGTCACAATGGTTTAAATTCTGAGAGTTGCCTTGTTGAACCACCCAGCCAGGCCTTTGGACCCTTTCTTTGTGCTGCCTTCTTGTGCCTTAACAACTGTTTGTTTCAAGAATTTGAATCAGCTATAAAAGGTAAGCCAAACTGCAATTCTTCTGTAATATTTTGACTGATTTTGTCTAGCATCACCTGTTTAAATGAATGCTTCATCCAAAAATTAAACTTTTTACATGTTACTTACCCCATGTACTTTATGCTAATGGCTGATAAAAAAAAATGTTTTCATGCAGATGGGATTACTTTTACTCTAGGAGGTAGGGTAAAGTAATTATTACTAGAGGACCGCTTTAATTTTAGTCTCATGTAAATTGTTCATGTCAGTAACATTTCATGGTCTTGCATTGATGTTTCAGTAAAAATTACACAAAACTTTACTTTCTGCAAAAAGTCTGTAAAAACAACTCCAGGTTAAACTAGTCCCGTGCCAATCGACATGTCAATAAAATTTAGTCAATTGAGTTGGTCCTCCAGTAATAATTACTTTACCCAGTGCCTGAAGTTGAAAAAAAAAGAACTGCCAGTATACTGCTTGTTGTACACGCTGAATAACCAAGAGTGTTACTCCTTAGAAGTCTGTCAGCACTCTGATATACACAAACTATATAGGAAAGTACGGATGTACATACTGCTTTTATAACTAAAGGTTGCTAATGTAGTCGGACCTGACAATACACATATATTAACAGGAAGGGCTGGTATCAAGTGATTCATGGCTGGGAAATCACCGATTTTATAACACCTCCTGGTGTGAAAACTAATCTCATCTGAATAGAACTTAAAAAGTCTATGACATAATAGAAGACAAAAGTGACCAACGCTGTACAACTCTGAACAATTTGAAAAACATTCATAGAAAAAAGAAAAATAAACAATTTTACATTACTACCTCAGTTATTCAGCCATATACTCAAAACATACAAAACTGTAATTTTTGCAAAAATAAATCCTACATAGTTCCAGACAAATCAGTGCACATCAAAAACAGCAAATGCTGAATGATATTTTTTATTTTCTTTTTTTACATACAGTAATTGCTGTTGTACACCACTGCTCTCCACTGGGTTGTATATTATATACTTTTTTTTATCTCCATTCTTCATGAAAATGTAAGATTAACATTTTTTTCTTTTCCATCACTATAAATAACATGGGATCAGTAACAAATAACAATCATTTTGGTAGAGAATTTCTTTGAAGCGTGTGTATGTGTTTTTTGACTAGCAATACATGGCAAGACAAAATACCATATTTCAGAGAATATGTCCCCCCTTCAAAGTACTATGTGATATTTATTATTTTTTAATTCACAACATAGGTAAACCATTGGTTTACTTGAAAAGCAGGATGCTTTCACAGGAATGGCTCCAGAACAGCTGTTGGATGTGTAATTGCATAATATATTCACATTTCTAAAGAAAAGATTCCCTTGCTATTACAGCATAATGCACATGGTACTTTGGCAACGTGCCCCTTTGGCACCCCCATTAATCATTTATTTTTACATTCAGGCATTAAGGGATAATTCAAAGGGACAGTATGGCACATTTCAGGGAAAGAAAATAAGGGAAAAAAACATTTTCTATCTTACTACTCTGTAGGTTTGCCTGTTTTGCAATGTTTGGGTTGCTGGCTTATATAAAGTTGCTGTGAGGTATGTTTCATTATGGGAATTTAAACACCTTAGCAATGTAAAAATTAGCAGTGAGATCAGCACAGTTGGACTTGCACTTCTGGGATTTTCAGAGCCAAACTGGACAAGAGATTACAGGAATAAATGCTTACTAAGAACTTCATGAAGGTAGTTGGTGTCTCATAGTAATACTCTTCAATAGACAGGCCTCGTACAAGAAAAGTAGAAGCGTTACAGAAAAGAATATATGAGCAAACATGATGAATTTAATGAATGCATTTCTACGTCAAAGTCACCCTAAAGCATTTTCCAAGTACAGATGTTTACACACTGCTTATACGGTGCCTTTAAAAAGTATTCGACCCTTGGAAGTTTTCACCTTTTATTGTTACACAACATTGAATAATTTTAAAATTAATTTAGCTTTTTTGATACTGATCAACAGAGTGAGTCTTTAATGTCAAAGTGAAAACACATCTCTGCAACATCGCTCAAACTAAATACAAATATAAAATACAATATAATTGATAATTATTCACCTCTTCAGGTCAGCTTTTAGTACATCCATCTTCCGCCACCATGACAGCCTTGAGTCTATGTGAATAGGTCTCAATCAGCTTAACACATCTGGACACTGCCATTTTTCTCCTATTCTCAATCCTAAACAGCTCAAGCTCTCTCAGGTTGTATGGAGAGCAACAGTAAACAGCTTTTTTCACCTCCAGCCACACTGAGATCTTGATTTTGAGTTGGCCACTCTAGAACATTCACACTGTTGTTTTGAAGCCACTCCTCTGTAGCTTTAGCCTTGTGATTAGGGTTGTTGTCTTTCAGTATTGCATCAGTTTTTCCTCCAGGATATCCTTGTGTTTTGTTGCATTCATTTTACCCTAACAAGTCTTCCAGGGCCTGCTGCAGAGAAGAATTCCCATGTGGTGATGGCAGCATCATGAGAATGATGCTTTGTGTATAGTACATCTAATATGGCTCAGTTTTGGTCTCATCAGACCATAGGACATTCTTCCAGCTGACTTCACATTCTCCCACGTACATTCTGGTAAATTCTTGCTGACATTTTTTTTTAACAGTGGCTTTCTCTGAGTCACTCTCCAGTAAAGATGTGACTGGTGAAGCACCAAAGCCATAGTCTTCATATGCAGAGTCTGTCCAATTTCAGCCAGTGTTGCTTGTAGCTTCTTTAACTCTAATCGGATGTCTCCTAGTGGCCACCCTCACTAGTCTTCTTCTTTGTGCTTCTGTCCCTCAGTTTGGTGGATGGTCTGTTCTAGGTAGATTCACAGCTCTGCAATTCTCTTTCCATTTCTTTATAGCTTAATTTTAATGGACTCCAAGGATATTCAGTGACTTGAATATTTTCATGTTTCCATCCCCGACGTGTACATTTCAATTACATTTTCATGGATTTGCTTAGAGTGTCCTTTTGTCTTCATTATGTAAGTTAGGCCACCACACTGACTCACCATAAGTTGGACAATCCAGATATGGTGTATTTATTGTATACTACAGTCAACTGAAACACCAGATAGGTGATCTCCACATGTGACTTCTTAAACCAATTGGCTGCACCCGTGAGAATTTACTTGTGTCATATTAATGGGCCTGAATGCAGATGTCAGCAGTTAGTTTGTGTTTTATATTTGTAAATAATTTAGAACGCACTGTAGAGTTTTCACTTTGAAATTAAAGAGTCTTTTTGTGTGTATAAGCATTTAAAAAGCCAAATTAAATTTATTGTTATTCAATGTTGTGTAACAATAAAATGTGAAACTTTTTCGGGGGAGGGGGGAAGAATCCTTTTATGTTTTACTTTTGGAGCACAGGCATTTAATGAGACTGACACAGGAACATAAGCTGAGAATCAGCCAACACCTTAAAGTTCATTGCCTTAGCTGTTAGGCAACACGCCTGAATCCAATATGACACATGGGAAGAGAAGCAGCCTTCTCTTTTATTGAGGAGAACACACTTTTTTCTACATTACATTCTTTATTATAGCCTGAGAACGTTGTCCCTTTAAACTACTTGGCACTGACAAATTGTTAGATAACAGTTGCCATTAGCAGATTTCAACAGCTCATTGAAACGTTTTACAGTTTGTGGCAGTACATAGTTTATGATATCAGTTCAATTTGTCAGCAGCATCATTTAGTATTTCACCTCCATTCATGGAACTTCACATTCAGTGCAGAAATCAATCTTTAAGTAAGATCAAAACTGAGGTTTTTTCTAGTGTGGAAAGCTTTAGGGTTATCTTTTTTTATGTTATTTATTGAACAGTGTCATTAGGGTTACAAAAAATGATCTCATCATGAAAATTAAATTCTCTTTTCAGTGTGGAAAAAACATTAATGAAGCTTGAAACAACAAAATTTATCTTTAGTGCTATGCTATTTGGTTGATAACCAGAGATGAGATATGGGCTCTTGAAAACTCACCTGCTATGTTATGTTAGTCTGCTTCATCCTTTGAAAAGAATGGATCACGATTGTATGCCTGCCATACCTGATCACCTTTAAAGAATTACCTTTTGGTGTGCATGTGAGTGCTAGAACATAAATCCATGAGCTATAAATTCAAGGTGATTGCTACAAGTCTAAATCAAAAACAAAATGTAAGTATCAGATACTGTATGTATTTCAAAACAGTTAATTTAAAGAAAATACAGAATTGTGAAGAATTCAATTCAAATTTCTATAAGTCATATATGACCATGTTTAATAATGCACCATTTAACTTAGTGGTGTTGTACTGTGCAGTATTTTTAAAATGTATTTTACCTTATTAATTTAACAACTCAATATATAATTAATACTATTTAACATAACTTTGATGATTAACCTGGTTTGTGAATGTTATATTATTTGTTCACATTCAACCTGAACTTCAAAATTACTGTCATGGGTAAAATTCTTATAGGTCTGTTCTGAACCATGTGCAACACATCGCCATGTTGTGACATTATTAGCAAAAATCAGCTAATGTCCATGCCAGGATGTGTTTTGGAATGGCCCGGAAGGAGCCAGACATCCAAATGATATGCAATCAATGTACTGTATACTAGAATTTTATTCATTTCCAGTTTATACAATGACCCATCACAACTTCTGTCTAAAAAAATGAAATTAATTATGAGGGCTAGAGAATTGTATGTTTTGTCTTCCGTTAGTGTTGTGATTTGAGTCTGGGATCTCGAGGATCCATGAAGAGCATCATAAAAGCTATAGACATAGGACTTTTCACTCTCATGCAGGTGGGGATAGATAGATAGATAGATAGATAGGTTGGTCAGTAACATCATCGGGGTGGAGCTGGAAGTGATGTTGTTGGAATCAGGCAGAATTTCCAGTTTCTGGTCTGCAGAGATAAAAAAGAAAGGCTTACTGCACCCCGCCACCCCCTGGCCTGGCGTGATATTACATTCTTTTAGTCCTTCTAGCTGCCTCCCATGTCCCTCCCATAGTTAAACAAACAACAACCTCCTAAAGACACGTATGAACTTCTGGCTTGGATACTGGATAAGCTGACTGGATTGTGACTTAGTGTTGTTATAATGTCTCTTCAAATGTGTCCTTTGATAGATTGGCTCCCTCACCAGGTTTGGCTCCTTCCAGCCAACTGTCACTTTGTACTTGGACTGCTGTTTAATTTAACTATGCTGTCACTTAACTAACTGCTGTCAATTCTAACATTCTCAGTAAGGATTTTGCTTTCTTTAGTAGAAATGCATATGCAAACAAGTATGAATAGAGTAAGACATTTTAGTTTTATTTTATTTTTTTATTAATGTTATAGTTATTTCAGCTATTGCATGCTCATGATCAAGGAAATAGAAATTACAAGGTGTAGCTCCTACTGTTCTGCATTCGTTATCATTTGCACCTGTGTGTGCACTTTGTTAATTGTCACTATTTGGATATAAATGATGATTACTGCTTATAATTAATCATCTTGTTTGATTAAGTGGCATATTTTGCTCTGAATTTGTAATCAGAAAGGCACAGCAACATGAGATTTTTTTATCTGTGTCATATTTTTTAATATACAAGTTTATTGTCAATTCCTCCGTTCTTAGTTGTAATTAGATTGTGACTATTAACAAAGAGCAGACAAGGGTGCAAATAACAATGACTATGCAAGTGGAGCTGCTATTGTATTTCAATATTATTTCCACCTTTTTGATCAAGGGCGGGTTTAAAGTGCATAGGGAAAAACTGATTGTAATTGCCTATATCACATTACTAGCGCACAGCCGTTTGTTGCCCAACTGGAATAATCCATTTCACTTTCAATAACTTATTGGGCTCCGGTTTCCTCCCACAGTCCAAAGACATGCAGGTTAGGTGCATTGGCGATTCTAAATTGTCCTTAGTGTGTGCACCCTGCCCGGAGTTGTTTCCTGCCTGGCACCCTGTGTTGGGTGGGATTGGCTTTAGCAGACCCCCGTGACCTTGTAGTTAGGATATAGCGGGTTGGATAATGGATGGATGGATGATCATTAACAAGCAATGGCTTAAATATGGAAAAAGGAGTCAAAATAACTATATATAATGCAAACTTGACTGATTAACCAACTGATGCACTCATCAACAAAAGCATTACTTCTTGTTAGGCTAAAGCACTGAAATTTGCCACGAAAACAGAGAGCATTTTCATATATTACTATTTGGTGGTAAAAAAACTCCCCACAATTGGAAAACTAAACAATAAAATTTCAAAATTTCCTTAATGTGTTTGATTAAATTTGGAGACACTGCAACATTGTAATGCACTGGGGTATGTTTGTTTATGGAAATGGAGGCTGTCTGCAGAAGCGAAGTAAAAGGATAAAACGTCAAACGATGCATTTAGCAAGTGCACTGGCAGGCGCTGTGGCTGTGAGCATGGTCAATTTTGTGCAAGTTATCCAGTAAGAAAAGTATTTAATGTACAGTATATACCTCGCTCCCCTTCATCTTAAGTACAACCTTATGCAAATACCAAAATGTGGACTACAATTCCAATCAGTCAGTACACTCTTTTCATCAATACTCGCACTGTTTAAATATGAGCATCAACATGTCATTAAAGGTGGCAGCTGTTTTTTTTTTCCTCAAATACTTTGGAATAACCATTTCATTGTCTTGCTGAATTACAGTGTTTGCCTTAGAGCAGTGTCTCTCAACCAATGAGGTCTTGGGACAGTTGCTTGACAGAGAAAAAGCATCATAATTGAACAGAATGAGGTGCAAAAGATGACAAAAAGATGATGCCATTGAGTGAGCTTTGAATGAATCAAATTTAAATCACCTTTTTTAACATTATAGAATACCGCTTTTTGAAGGCAACACTTATGAATATTAATGAGTTACCACAGAGTGAAAAAATGCAATACTCATGATTTTTTTGCAGCATAATGCTATCTTGTTCACTAGCTGGCAGCAGAACACTGTCCCAAGTGGTCTTTGGGCTTAGCACTGTAAATGGGCACAATACAGCTATCCCAGAGTAACACTCAGGCTTAACCATACTTACATAGAATTCGAATCCCACATAGGGTTAACACCAAGAGGTTAATTGAAATAAAAGTCCAGTTGAAAGCAGGAATTGACACAAATTTAAATCTGCAGCCTCCATGGCCTTCCAGTGCCAGAATTGAACACCATTGATCTACTGGGATAAGCACATTTAGAAAATGAACAAATATAGGTTTCTACACCCTAATCATTTTGTATGGGCTTTTCAGTTTTTGTTTTCATTACAAGTTTCTTTGTAATTTATTTTAACAACATATAATACATATTTGCAACTGGAGCTGCACTGTGAAAAAATAATTGCTAAATAATCTATTATGAAAAACAGCAATCTAAAGTAGTTTAAAAAGTGACTTATATTCAGAGTAGCTGCAGTATTATAACTGATTATGTAAGCATACTTTTGCAATTTAAAGTGTTTTTGGCAGTGAAAATTTTGACTCAGAAACTAAGCTGAACACATCATGCTCATTTTATTGGAAAAATGACTTTTAGAATGCACTGAGCAACAATGATAGGTGTGAGAATAAACATTTCGGTTTTCTCTACCTTACAAAATGATCATGTCCTAAAATATACAAGATTTCACTTTCTAGCAGTGTTACTGTACCCTACATTTTCAAAATCACAATGGCAACTGATTGGCTCATTTAAGTGTTTCAAATCAAGGCATAAAAGTCCAAAGATAGTTCACATGTAGAAGATGAATGGAAGAACTAGGAGACTGAACTTAAAGACTGCTTGTTCTTTGATTGTAGCAGGGCGCTTACATTTTTATCCTCCAGATATGTGTCCAAATGAAGAAGCCCGAATACAGTGTGCTGATACTTGATATTACCCGTTCCTCCGTAGAGTCAACCATCCTTGTTTTCTCTGAAGACTTGCAGATAATGTAACAGTGTTCTAATGGACAATGGAAAACAGGTGGTCCTCAAGAGTTATCTCAAGCTGAGGTTCAGGGGAATACGCAGATATTGGCATACTTCATGATGGTCACTAGTATATCACAAAAATTTCTAAAAACATACATGCATTGGTGTTTTTGGAATGAAAATTCTGGTGGGTCTACATGGACCTGGGTGAGAGACACTATCAGAAGGGACCTTCCAGAGAAACTGTGCGCAGGTTATCAGTGGTTGAGTGAAAGATGATCAAAAACTTAAGAACGATCCCATATAAAACCTGATCTTCAAGAAACATTCCTGTCTATTATGTTTTTATTTCCAGAATGAAGGTTATTCCATGTGACAGATTACTAGGAAAGAGAAGATTTCATGCGAATGTTTCCATTGAGTAAACTGGATCTGAACAGAACAGCAAAAGAAGGGGAAGGTTCAGGTGCAAACCTGATTAAAAGGGTAAATACACTAAAGGCTGCAGTTTGACAAATACATGTTTCTTGAGAAAGCTTATTCATTTTGGCCATTTTTTAACTCAAGGCTGATCTTTAAGAGAGCCAATGCATTGCAACCCAGTAAAAGACAATTCACTTGCTTTATTAAACAGAATGTAAGGTTTTAGCAGTGATAATGCAATCAAAAAGGTTTCTTTAATAACAAATTAGTATTTATGACTAATGACTAATTTATGACTAATTTACATTAAGCTAAAAGAGTTTACCAATAGGATGTTGAAGGAATGGCTGCTGAAAATGGGACTGTACAGTCCTATTTGAATAATAAATTAAAAATCAGTTATTTCAAGCAGTAATAGCCATTAACTGCAGTAGTAATGTCTTGTCTGTATTTGTATTTTTAAATCAGTTTAATGGTATTTGGATAAAAAGCCACCAATTTCTTGCAAAAACATAAAAAATTCTGAATTATTCTACTTTAAGTTGATGCCTACATACATTTTATTGCACTATAACTCATTTTCGCAAGGGCAATGTAATTCAGTGTTGAATAACAATAAAATGCAAAAACCTCCAGCATGGGTTTAATACTTTTTAAAGCAGGGGTGTCCAACTCAGGCCCTGATGGACCGCAGTGGCTGCAGGTTTTCATTCCAACCCTTTTCCTAATCAGCGAGCAGTTTTCACTGCTATTTAACTCTTTTTTCCCTTCATTTTAAAAGCCCAGTTTGTAAGGATTCAGGAATCTGAATTAATTAGTTTTTTCTTTAAATGGCAGCCAAACAGAAATGAGATGTGAAACGAGCCAACAGATAACCAGCTAATTTGGAACGTCTAACTCCAGCCAATTTCACTCCAACCAATCTCTTAATAAGAAGCCAATTCTTGCTGTTAATTAAAGGCGTTAATAAATATCTTAACTTGTTGCTGCTCTCATTCTGCCACAGCAGACTGTAGATTTTCTGTTTTGGTGACCAGAGCAGGCCAACATGACCTAGACCTTCACCTTTCTTTATTTTCAGGTTAGCTGGTGTTTTGTGTCTCATTATTGTTTGGCTGCTCATTAATGAAAAAGAAACAACTAAGGAGTTTGAGTCACTTCAATTAAAACTAAGGCAAAACAACTTCATCACCAGCAAAAATGGCTCACTAATTAAGATGGTTAGAATGAAAATCTGCAGCCACTGTTGCCCACCAGGACTTGAATTAGACACCCCTGTTTTAAAGGCACTGTTTTTACATTTTGCACAACAGCCCCATGTACTGGGGACATTTTGGGGGCAGCAATGCCCCACCTGTTTTTAACACATTGACTGCTGGACAATTTATTACCAGGGTACTGCAGTATAGCTCTATGAATGTTATGGATGTATAATAAATAATGAACTCTATCAACATTTGTAAAAAAATGTAAAGAAATATATTAATAAGCAAATATATATATATATATATATATATATATATATATATATATATATATATATATATATATATATATATACAGACAGATAGGGGCGCTGTCGTCCCCTTGAACCCTCAGACCAGATGCCAGACACCAGATAAAAGTCCAAATAATGGTTTTATTATAATAATAATGTGCACAAAGCACCTTCACCTCCACTATACTCAAACAAACTTCCAGCAGCTCAGTCACCCTTCCTCCCAACTCGGCTCACTGCTGGGATTTCCCAGAGTCCTTTTCTATTTTTTAACCTGGAAGTGCTTCTGATACCTCAGTCCATGTTATTCCCAGCATTTCCAGGTCAGGTGAAAACTCCTCTTTTTTCTTCAGCCCGGAACTACTTTATTATGTCTGTCCTCGTGACTGGGAAGTACTTCCTTGCTATACGGAAAATACAAGTCTCTGTTTCTCCCTGCAGCGTCCCCTGGCAGCCCCCACGGTATCCAGCAGGGCTGTGAAGGAGAACTCCAAGGTCCATGATGCCCTGCTGGAATTTGGGGCATCTCCATGTTGCAGGGATGGCTCCATATGGCTGTTTGGGGGTACTAGCTGGGATAAACTACCGGCCATACTCCACACTACGCTTTCCCCTTCCACAACTTTGCAGTCTTCAATTTCCTTCAGACTGATCCTCCTGCATAGGATGTAATCTACCTGTGTGAACCTTCCTCCATTCTTGTGCATCATGCTATGTTCCTGCCTTTTCTTAAAATATGATTTCACCACAGTCATGTCCTTACTTTTCACAAAATCCACTACCATCTTCTGCATTTTTCTCCTTAACATCATACCTACCCATCATTTCCTCATCCCCTCGGTTCCCTTCACTAACATTTCCATTGAAATCCTCTGCAATCACAACTTTCTGTCCCTTGGGTACACTGTCTATCACTGCATCCAACTCACACCAGAAATCTTCTTTCTCATCCATCGCACAACCCACCTTGCAGAACATATGCACTAACAAGATTCATCACCACACATTCAGTTTCCAGCTTCATAATCATCACTCTGTCTGACACTCTAAAACACTCTTGACATACTGTTCCTCCAGGATAACCCCTACCCCATTTCTCCTCCCATCCACACCATGGTAGAACAATTTGAACCCATCTGGATTCACTCCCCTTCCATCTGGTCTTTTACATGCACAATATACTGTACAGTGGAACCTCAGGTCACAAACATCTCGGACAAATCGGGTTACGACCAAAAAGTTCGCCAAACTTTGACATTTGTTCACAACCACACACTCGGGTGATGAACAAGCCAATTTCCCTTCCGGTTTGTATGCGCCGATGATTTCCACACGTGTTAAGTCTTTCCCTGTGCATTCGCTGTGAACTCTTTGTGCTCTATTTCATTTTCCTTCCGGTTCATACACGCTGGTGATTTATGCACGTGCGGTCAGACGTGCTTGGCACAGAGGGATTTTGTGGTATAGTGGGTCCACAGCTCACATCAAGAGGCCAGTTTTAAATAAATAATCACCACGCTTGCAGCTTAGCGAGGGGGCGTGGTGGTTGATTGCTACAGCGTGAGTCGGCTAAAGGGAGGAAAAAGAAAAGAAAGACAGAGGTTGCGGATTGAAGAAGTAAACAAGAAGCAGTGTGGAAAGAACGGTGTAAGTGAGCGAGTGAGAGCGTGCTTGCAGGCAGGCAGCCGGGCAGTGAGCCCAAGCAGGGGTGTTTTGGCCGACACTCGGTGGGGCAGAAGGAAGCGGTCACTCCAGCTGAGCGATCAAGGAGCTGGAGTGACCTGAAGAAGAACGGGTGGCCGCATAAGGCAGGTAAAAAATGCACCGGGCTTGTTTTTAAAGAGACTGCTTTGACAATTGTTTTAACACTAGAATTACCAGAGCCTACGAAAAAACTCGTAGGTCCATAGAAAATAGTAGGAACACGAGCAATTCACTTCTCAAAACGGACTCCTCCGGGATCAAACCCGTGAAGCTTTGATTACAAGTCAACAGCTGATAGCGTTGCACCACCAAAGCTGTCGTAGCAACTGAGTGTCAATATCGCATCCTAACATGGGTTGTTTTTCTGCAGTTATATTTTTGAATGGAAGCGCATTTGTTCTGTTATATTTGTACCTTTTGTGAAAGTGTTTCTTTGATATTTGGAATTCAAACTTCATACATTACACACTTCATGTCTACATTTTGTCAATTATTACTAAAACATGAAAAACGTTTCTGTTTTAACGATGTGTTTACTGTGCATAGATCATTGTAGACACAGAACACACA
Source organism: Polypterus senegalus (assembly GCF_016835505.1). NCBI lineage: Eukaryota > Metazoa > Chordata > Cladistia > Polypteriformes > Polypteridae > Polypterus > Polypterus senegalus. The sequence continues at coordinate 159,765,565 of NC_053160.1, forward strand.
TGAAATACAAATGTTCCAAATAACGATATAGTATTTATAAAAGGTGTCATTTTGCTTGACTTCTCACTCTAAGCAACTAATACGCAGGTAAACAGACTTGAGCTGAGAAAACTGTTTGGGGTGGGGAATGTAATAGCAGGCTGATTGCTGTTTATCAACACATTTAGAGGACAAAAGACGCTGACAGAGAGGTGCAAAGCGCTATAAGGTGGGACGGATCTACAAGTTTTTTCATAGGCTCTGGTAATTCTAGTATTAACCTCGTTGTATTTAGTAAAGACTTTTTTCTATTGGATTTTAACCTCCACTTCACTTCTGTTTTTATGGGATTAGTTATTTATTGAAGGATTCTGAAAGCACTGCACTTTATTTAATTTGGATATTGTTTTTGATTGTTGTTTTGTTGATTTTAATAAAAGCACTTGGCACTTTTTGCACCATCCGATTGCTTCATTGTAGCGCCTCACTGTTGTGCTCATCGGTAACATTACCGACAGTGACGGGTAGAAGGGCTCCCGGAAGCGAGATGGGAGCATGCAACGAACCCACATCGTCACAGACTTTACCTCAAAACTGTAATCTCCTCTCCACCCAGTTCCTCCTCACTTCCTTCATGCTAGAACTCAACTCATGCAAGGTTAGTTTATGGTTAGTTTTTGTATAACGGATTTTTCAAATGTTCATTTTTCGGTTTGTAGTGTGAGTTGTTGCAATGTTACTTTTCTTGGTTGTTTATTAAATTACGGATTTTTCAAATTTTCATTTTTTTCCCTGTGCTTAAAACTCATTAAAAAAAAGTGTTTACAGCGAGCAGTTCGTAAGGCCATAGCATGAATTCTTACAATGTTACTTTTCTCTTTTCAAGGTTTTCTCACTATTATTCAATGTTTTTACATTTAGTTTACTATTACACTGTGCATTCTATGGTATAATTAACTATTTTTGTGCTTAAAAATCTTTTAAAAATATATTTACATACAGTTTGTATGGTCTCGAATGGATTAATTGTATTTACATACAATCCTATGGGGGAAATTACTTTGGGTCATGACCAAATCGGGTTACGGAGTTTTGGAACCAATTACGGTTGTGACCCGAGGTTCCACTGTATATGGTTTTATTGATATTCATTCCTTTGATGGCCTTTTCCAGGGTAAGGCATAGATTCTGGCCTTAGACAATGCATAGACATTTGTATTTCACAACAGTTGTAAATTTTGTTTAAGGCAAAAGTATTTTTTGGCACCTAAAAGTTTTACTAGAATGCCTTATTATTTATTTTATTTTTTTAAAGTTCTTGTCCTTGTACAACACTCCAGGTAAAGTTGTTTTAATGGCTGGTATACGTACAAAGAGAGATGTCTAACCATGCAGCAGGCTCTAATAAAAAACAGCATGGTGCGTGTTGTTCAGAAAATAGACCAAGTTAAAAGGGCCATTGTAATAAAAGTGATCTTTAGATATGATTGGCACACACTAGATCCAAGGACACCACACTGAGCATTCATTATAGCCATAATGCAGAGTATTGATGATGGTATGCATTGTTTACTAAGTGCAACCCAGACAAAGATTCCTTCCACACAAACTGTTAATTTTTAATATTTTTTTTCTATTTTATTTCCCATAAGGTGTTTTTTAAGAAAGAAGACAGTAAGTAATATGATCAGAAAAATGAATCCCTGTTTTCAGGAAGGAACTGAAATCAAGGTTATTGGCATGGCGCTTCTGCAAATAGTTATTCTTCGACCTTTAACTTTACTTATGATTACAAGAAATAATTCAGAATAGTAACAAAGACTAAAAAAATAAGAAAACTTATCCCATAATATAGCCCTGACAGTTTGCAAGGCAGCATGGAAGTTGGTGTTTGTTTTAGGATATCCTTTTCCCTCCAATAATGATGCTATCCTTTCTCTGGCAAACACCATCCTCTTTCCTGCCTCTTTCCAAACAACATCTGACCTCCAATCCAACTTCCATGATGTCTATAGCAAAATTCCATCCTTCTTCCTACCTTTTTCAAAACATTTTTTTTCCTCAGATAAAAATGCCATCTGCATTCTGCCATCCGACAGAGCACCATCCTTGTTCAGTAAGAATGACAAAAACACAAGCTGGTACTTCAGAAGGGGGTCTGGTAGTTGTCACTCATTTGAAATCTATGTGAATTGTAGCAGGCAGAAACACTTTTTGAATGCATGGAGCTAAGTAGCTGCATTGGTCCACGTATGTACGAGGTCTGTATAAGAACTGATTATGAGCACTTGCCATGCAGGTTTAAACTTATGCAAACCTGTATGACAAACGACAACACTCTCTGCTGTTTAGTTGATTGTCAGACACTGTTTAATGCAGTTGTGTTTCCCCTTGTGAGCAGGGATCATGCTAAGTTTAAAAGTTGAACAACGTGTCAATTTGACATTTTTAGTAAAACTGAACAAAACACCAAAGGAATCTTTTCAAATGCTTACTGAGTTTTACGGGGAAGACTGCATATCACGTATGCATGTGTTTTTCCTAAATTGAAATTGGTGCTTAAAGGAACATGTTTTGAGTCAATGGGTGCAGTAAAGAAGTAAAGATGAAAACATCAGATGTCTTGAAACAGCTGACAGAAACTGATCTTCTCCATGCCTTCAACCATTGGAAACCAAGACTGCATCAGTGCATAATTGCAAATGGGATGTATATTGATTTGGACAAGCATTAGAATTCTTATAAATAAAAGTGAGTTATTGTGTCAGTTTCATTAATAATAGACAGACCTTGTATGTTTCTGTCTCTTCTGTAATCATGCTTTTTACAATAAACAAATTAATTGTTCAGCTTTAGTTACCTTGTGTTACTGAGCTCCTGACTTGACAGCAACAATGTTAGCATTTTATTTTCTCTCAGCGTGAAGTCTTTTATTCAATTTGTTTTTCTGTCTCCCTTAAACCTCATTGGTTTAAAGTGCATGGACTGGAGGAATTGGGATGAATATTTTAGAAAGAAGCCCTGCAAGACTACCATTGTAGTGACTCCAGGTGTGCAGGACAAGAAGGGAACAGAAAATCTTATTTGACTGTGCATTTCAAAGACGTGTCAATCACATTCTGATGCCCATATATCCATCCATCAATTTTCTAAGCATGCTTAATCCTGAGCAGGGTCATATTACAATTAACTAACATGTTCTCATAATGCAGCCATCTTCAGTGTTGCTAATAACATCTAATACATATACAGGGTGAGTCAAAATTATGTTAACATTTAAAACAATGTATACACAAAACATATTTCATATGTGCAAGATGATTTACAGGAATGTCTCAACGTGTTCGCCATCATGTTCAACACACAAAAACCTACGAGCAATAGTACCATTTAAAGCCTGGACACACATTTTGCAGGGAATAGATGATACCACAGTCCATATTATGTCCTTCAGATCATTGCTATCACAAACTTTCCTGCTATACACACGCTCCTTCACCATATTCCATAAAAAGAAATCACAGCACCGCATGACCCTAAAATCTGGCTCCCATGCTATTTGGTAAATTAAAGGAATCGGATTCAACAATACCACCTCAAACAACAACAGCCAGACAGATTTAAGCATCATTTATTAGTTGCGCATTACTTGAATAAAAGTGATTTTTTTTTTTACAAAAGCAAATTCCTTCTGTGGTGGTGCCTTTATCACAACATGTGTGCAGTCAATTGCATTGAATACATAAGAAAAATCAGCAATCACAGAAAATGTTCTCACCCATGAGTATACCATCCCATGCAAATTCATGACATTCATTTTTGACCAGCCAGCCAGTTCATGCTGGAAAGCTCCCATCACCAAATCCGCTACAGTTGTTAGAACCTGTAAAAGAACAGGGATCTCAAGATTTCTGCGTGATCGACTCTATAAGGTATGCTCTAAATCAGCACACAACCCGAAGAGGTTGACTTTAGGAAGTCTAAATTGGCTTTACTAAATAGTTTGAATGTTGGAGTGTTTCCTGTTATTTATTTGCTTCATCAAAAACACAGATAAAACATTTCTGTTTTTTAAATATTTTGTCATAGGGGTATGTGTGACATGTGATGGAGGTGTGCTCAGACCACCATGCAGCTGTTTGCATGGGCAGGCATAAGCAACTGCCAAGTGTGCACTTCTATTTCAATTTCTCACATTGACTACTGTTTGCTGACAGGACATGTAAAAGAGGAAGATACTATCTCTGTATATATACAGTATATATAAAATCCAACATCAGTCTGTATGTCTGTCCGCCTTTCACATCAGAACTACTTAAAGGATTTAGATCAGGTTTTTTTCTATGATTTGTTTTAACATTTTGGTTTATTTTGCGACTTCTCTCATCGTGCTAAGAATCATAGTTCACTTGCAGAAGCAATATATTTGTGCTAATCCGAGACAGAGGCTGCGGGCCGAGGGGAGAGGGAAGCATGACATCAGGAGTAGAGGGTGCCGGGCAGGGCCCTCCTTACTCATGTGCCAACCACCGTTTGAGTCATTCAACTTCTGCGTTTTGGAGTGTACCTTGCCTCCACTTAGCTAGCAATACCTGTTTGTTTATTGATTTTTAAAGTTTGTCCTGTTTCACTACTTTATGTGTGGAGCAATGGGGGATCGCTAGTATAGAATATATTTAAGTTAAAATAACTTCCCTCAAGGTATATCTGAAACAGTAACTAATTTACAATTGAACTTGTACAGAGTATTTCTCTGTCTGTTTTAGGGATTGGCTACATGCAAGCGAGAACTTCTTTGGGCAGGGCAGATTATATTATTCATCAATCGATCAGTCCTCTAAAGATGCTTATCCAAGGCAGGGGGCAACTGGAGCCTGTCACAGAAACCAACCAGCAAGGTATGCACCCATCACATGGTGAACATACACCCACCCTGACACACACACATCTGAAAAATTCTAGCATTACTAATTCCCAACACCTGCATGTGTTTGATCTGTGAAAAGAACCTGGAGCAAATTCATGGGGACCCACGTGATTACCCCACATAGGGAGCACCCAGTGAATGACCCCCAGACTTTTGCTGTGAGACAGCACCATGCACCTAATTAGTTGATTAACATATTTACAATAACCATGTCTTAAAAAACTGCAGAAAAAATACCCTTCATTTGAGTCTTATTTTAGCAACCTAGTGTCTCTGTTTGGCTCCTACCCCTTAAACTCTGCCAAATGTCAGTAATACCTCAAGTTCATATTCACTGAAGTCTTGTTTTCTTTGTTCTTCCATGGTTTGAAAATAAAGACGTTCCTCAGGGACATAGCTAAATTTATATGGAGATTAAGTCATGAATATTCACAAAATGTGTTTTTTAACCATACCTGGTTAATGGTGGGAGGTGATGGGAGGCAATTAAATATGCTTGCGAGAGGAAATAATTTTAAGTTGATCTGAGATTTATAAATGAACTTGGTGTGGCACGTGGCATACATACAGTTGTATAAATTCGATTTCTTTGGATGAGCTGGGATAACAAGAAAGTCCATCGTTGCCAGGTTGAACTGCAGATGCTTCTCCTTCATGCATGTTGCACTATCAGTGAGACATGCAGACATTGTAGCCGATACTGTGTGCAGAAGACAGTATTTTGAAGCATTGTATGGGATAGGCAGGGAAAAATTGGCCCTCAGCAAGCAGGGTTTGGGCACTAAAGCTAGGAAATGGTAGGCACTCGAGTACTGTCAGCATACACAGAGGTTTTAACTTTGGGGACATTATATGATGAAGGTGATCCGGGGAACTCATTGGAGTTTTGATTATGTCCACTACTAACATTTTTGTTAATAACTTCTTTTTTGACAAGGTTGGGCAGCCCAGGAGCAGTTCTGGGTGTCTGATCCTTTAAGTGGAAACCAGGGCTCATGGATTCAGTGGAAACTAGGGAAACAAGATGGCTGACCAGACTCTAGAAATCAACCAGAGGTATTTCAGGGTTACAACGTGTCAAGGCTCTTTGAACAAAGAGAGGGTAATTCTTTGGTGGAGAGAAGGATGTCAACAATTTGACCTTAATGCATGACAGAATATCTGGCACAGGTTAACAAAAGATGTTGGAATTAATTTTAAGTGTTTCTGTTTTGTTATTATTATTATTTTTAATCTGTCAATTGTGTGCCCTGTGACAATCTGGCATAGGTTAAGTTCTTGCCAGGGTGGTACAAATAGCTGTCCCTATTGCAACTTTATAAAGAATGTTTTTAAAACTTTCTGTCACTTGGCTTTCTTTTAACTTTTTATCGTTCTTTTTCAGGTGCTTACAGCCACTTCAAACTCACTATGTCTGGAAGGATTTGCACAGACTGAAGCTGCTGCTTCTTTTGCCAGCTGATTGCTACATTCTGGCCAGCAGTCACTTTGGCAACTTGAAAAATGATCATCTTCATTTACATCTGCTTTCTCTTTCACTGGTGATGTGCCAAATGTATTTTTTTAGGGTAAAATGTGCTACAGTGAGCCACATAATAGCGCCTTGCTTTTTTTGAAGGACACACAGTGGTGTGTTTTGTTCCAAGGCTGAAAACAACAAAGAATAATGTGCTTTGTTCAGTTTACGAAGGGTGCAACCTATTTTTTCAAGGTCTTTGTCATTCATTGAATAATTTCACTCATCCTATACCCATTTTGTCAATTTTAATTCTTCTTTAGAATTTGTGCTGTAATAATGTGTACATGTGAGTAATTGTATTTGGTACAGTCATTGCCACCAGTAGCAGCTTTTATTTCTGTTTACTGCATATTTGTGAAGATTATGATGAAAGCATTTCTTATTTTTACTGCTTACTATCTTAAAGTGCAATTTCCATAAAATAAGAAATTATATTTTAGGAATCAAAGATATATAAATGAATGTGGTATGGAATCAATGTGCAGGGATCTAGTCACACGGCCAGCCATTATCTGCATGAAGTCTGTGCATTCTCCCCGGGTGTCCAGATTTTCTCCCACATGATTAAAGACATTAAATTTAAACTAAATGGTGATTCCAAATTGGACCTATGTGAGTGCCCCTGCTATGGACTGACACCCCACACAAAAAGTTTTGCTGTTTTGCACCCAATAAAATTAGGAAGATTTCCACACATTTTGTCTAAGTCATTTCTCAAGAAAAGAGTAAATGGTGGAATAATGGGATCTACATAACTGATAACTGGTCAAATGAAGCACTTTGTAGGACTTATTTAAAAGGCAAAGTTTGAAACATACTTTTAAAAAAGAAAACAGTATTGTTTCTTTATTTTGTATTAGAATGGCATTCTCACCCTCTGGAAACTTGCTTTCTCTCATTTTCATATTTCATAATTCCATTCTTTCAATAGGTGGTCAGCCTGTTGTATTTCCTTCTTGGCAGCATAAGAGAAACATTGTGTCTGTGGGATTCGTTTAATAGTTCAGGACTTATGACATTCCACTCTTTGCAAAATCAATTTAATTTCTCTTATTCTATATCCGTTTCTATATACAACTCCAATCACATGTTCTTCACATGTTCTGGCACTGACCTTCTATCGTTTCCTTTTGGACACATTTATGTCAACTACTATCTTCTTTTCTTTCTTTAAATATTCCATCATTGCCTTAAAGCTTTCTTCTTTTAGACCCTCAGTATGCTTTCACTTAAACCTCCTGAGCGTAAGTTACTTTGTCTTATCAGCAATGGAGATGATTCAGCTTACAGAATGTATCTCCAATATGTCTCCTAACATGAACAAGATGAAAACGATGATTGTTGACTTCAGGAAGGCCCTTACCATCCACAACCTACTGTGCATCATGGGCTCTGCAGTGGAATTGGTCAAGAGCACCAAATTCTTCTTGTATCTGGCAATTGACCTTACTTAGTTAAATAAGCCCACCTCCATAGTCAAGAAGGTGAAGCAATGTTTCCACTTCTTTCAGTGGCCAAAGAAGGCAAGCCTACCTTCGCCCATTCTCACCCCATTCTGCAGGAGTACCAGCAAGAGCGTTCTGATCAACTGCATCACTGTCTGATTCAAGAACTACAGCATCTCTGACCATGTACTGTAGTCCTTCAATTGATACTTTACACTGTAGAAAAGATCATTGGGACCTCTCTGTCCACCATTGAAGACATCTTTGTAAAACATTGCATCCACGAAACCTACAGCATTGGTCTCTTTATTCCTCTTTCTGCAGTACGAAGTCACCATAGCAACTGAACCAGTTCTGGCAGGTTCTGAAACAGCTTCTATCCCTTGGCTGTCTGGACTCTGAATTCTGTGCTGCCCTTAACATCACATCTGCTATTGGTAGTTCATTTATATGCTGTACATTTGTTGCACTTGTTACTACTGCTGTTTTTTATAATTAGTTATTATTATTACATACATATTTCTTTATCACTATTCATTTCAAATTATTGCTATCTGTTTACTTACTATTTATATTTTTATTTATTTATTTATTGTATAATATAGTTCTCTACTTGTCTTGCACTTGTCCAGTGTTTATGTATATGTTACAGTCCTGGAGAACATTATTTCATGACACTGTATGCTGCAATGTGGTATATGGATGGTATGACAATAAAACCACTTGACTTTTATGGGTACCCTTGTTGCCAAATTAATTCTTGTCTCAGAAAGCAACTGAATGTGTTAGAGTAGACAAATTGCAGTCCTCCTTCATCAATTTACTATGTCTTAAATTGTCTGCAGCACAGATTAATGGTGCCCCCAGCAATGGTTTACCCCTTGGCTCAGGCTGGGTGAGATAGGGACGGTTGGGTTCTTTTCAAATGTACAGATGATTATTGTTTATCTTCATTTTGTCTTTATTTAATAAAAACTTTAAAAAGAATGGCATTCTGAACCGGACTATAATGATTGTTTTGGAGTAGCCAATAGGTGGAAGTGTGTGGCACAGCAGCATAAGTGAAAAAGATAAAAAAAAAAAATACAGAAATAAAATAGAAGAAGGCATGGTTGTGCATTGGAGAGAGCAGTATTTGCTTTAAAAGTGCACAATAATGCTCATATGACTTGTACATACTAATTAGAACTATATGCCTAAACAGGATATGTCTGAAGGGAATCTTTGCTTTGCTACATGCCGCTGGCCTCCACTTAAAGAAAGAAAGGGCTAAGTTCAACTTACTGACTTACACAACTGGGGAATAAAAATAAAGACATGATGTTGTATTTAGGCAAGAGAACGTAACAACTACAAAACAGTGGATGAATGGAAGAACTAGAGTTTAGTTTAAGATTTGAGGTTGTTGGAGAAATGTGCAATGAATCATTTTTACCAGTGTGGAAGAAAGCATCGCAGTCTCCTTGGATTTCTAAATACCTTGGATTTATAGGACTGCAGCATATATGGAGTTGCAGTGGAGACAGTGAAGATGAGAATCTTGGAAGGAACTACGACAGGATGTACCAAAGCCTATTATTTATTGGTATTGACATGGTTACTGTATTGCTACATAGCATTAACAGGGTCGGTTGAACAAGCTGGTATCTGTGTTTTCTTCACAGATCATTTCAGACAAGCATCTAAATTTCAACTAGAATGATCCATCTACCAATATTAAGAGAAGCCTTGTTAGTCTCAGCATGTAATTGGAGGCTGATGATACATTACCTTAGCTTAGCTTCTATTTTGGTCTACTTGGGGTTGTCAGATTAGAAAATTAGAAATACAGGACACTCTTTATATTACGATATATAGAAATTTATACATGCCTCAGGACAATATATTATATAAAAGTGGAGACATTAGTTAAAAACATAAAGCAAGGATTTTTTTGGGTTATGAAAACAAAAGTGAAATCATTTGAAAATTATTTAATACAAACTAAAAAAAATTCTGTAAAAGTGAAATCATTTGAAAATGTTTACTTAATACAGACAACAGAGAAATATTATTCAATACAGGCAGTTAGAAAAAAAATGGGCCGTGGCAAATAGTAACAACACACTTTGGTGACAGTTGCTGTATGTTGCAATGCTGATACAGAACTGCACAGCAGCACGGCTGGAGAGCAAAATGGTAAGAGTGTCGCAGTCCTCAGCCAATTATAGCAACTGAACAAGTTGCAAACAGGCAGCAAACACTAGTTTCCTTGTTAAATGTGGGTTATTTTCATCAAGAGAACCTGAGAACATGAAGCATAATTACTTATAAAGTTACAACTAAGTACCCTAAGAAGGTAGTAAAAATATATTTTTATTAAAAAATTTCAAAATGAACTAAATACTGGACATTTGGATGTCCCTAAAAGGTCAGTACGGGACAGGGGGCAAAATTATCAAATATGGGACATGTCCCGTATATAAGAGACGTCTGGCAACCCTAGGTCTACTGAACTTCTAATTGGATCTACTGGCGAAGTTATTTCATATTGCTGTCTTCTACTGCATTTCAATTAATTGTTGTAGCTGTTTTTATTTTGATATTATTAGGGCTGACATTTTCTTTCTGTTTTCTTGTAGGTTATAAACATACTGTAATTAAAATGCCTAAGTATTATTTTAAGTGGATTTGAAGTTATTTTAAGTGGATTTAACCAGGAGACAAAAAGAGATTTTAAAGGGCTAGGCAAATCTCAAAATTAGAAAGAGATCAGAGTCAGAAAAGATTAACTAAGCGGTCAACTAATTTTCTCAGGCAAGAGCAAATCGTTGTCAAAGAGAGCAGAGCAGAATTGAGTAGCTAAACTAAACAAGCATTGGCTTCTAACCAAAATAAACAGGGTCATACAAACAAAGGTTTGTTTTCGAAAACCCAAAGTTAGGATGCTGCTAAGGCTGCAGTCCCTTCTTAAACAGGCCTGACTTTGTCTTTGACTTTGTTTGTTATATTTGACTGCAGAAGCCCCAGACTTTTATTTTCTTCAGAGATGCTACTGATTGGAGTTTTTATTTTCTCCTCCTCCATTGTCAACTGGACATAATCCATAGTTCAACAATTAAATAATGGACAGATATTGTTGAGCTCCTTTTATGCTAACCAGTTTTGATCCACTGTGTATCCTGCCTGTGTAAGCAAATCTGTCATTATGTGAACTCATAAAAGCATGGGATATGTGACAAACCAGAGGTGACCACTCAGTCGGTCAGGCTTGTTTGTTTAGCTAATAACTAAGCCTGCCTAATACATATTACATATCCAGAAACATATTACAGGTTGTCAACCTTTCTGTTTCAACAATGTGTCTTGGTAGTCTATTCCAGGTTCTCTCAACTCTTTGTATAAAGAAGTGCTTCTTGGCTTCAGACTTAAATGTACTTCCCTTTAGTTCCCACTGGTGTCCTTGAGTATGTGAGTCACCATTTAGTTGAAAGAATTCTGCTGGATATACTTTATCAATGCCTCTAAGAATTTTGAAGACCTGGTTTATTTCTCAAAGCCTGTGCTAGTGAGACAGGTCCTTTATTCCCATAGTGCACTTGGTTGTTCGCCTCTTCACAGCTTCAAGTGCTGCTATGTCTTTCTTGTATCGTGCTGACCAGAACTGAACTCATTACTCCAAGTGCAGTCTCACTAGTGCATTATATGTTCTGAGCATAATGTTTCCTGATTTATACTCAATGGTTTTTGAGATATAACCTAATATTTTACTTGAATTTTTTTTTTTAGATTCTGTGCATCGCATAGATGATGAAACTGTTTTGTCAGATTGATATTCCATTGGCCCATGTGTAGAACTTTTCTAAGTTAAACTGTAAATTCAAAGTGTTCACCCAGGTCTGAAGCTTGTCCACATCTTCGTGAACTGTCTGTGTCTGCCATTTCTTTAATTTTAGTATCAATACTGAAATATCAGTACTCATTATGTAATTAGTAATTTGTAAAGTTTATATTTGCATTTTCCTGTGAACTTGTAACAGCGGCCTGGACCTATACTCAGTGAAGAGCGATATATGAAAAGCAACCGGCTTAGAACAAAAACCTGCAGCCACTGCGGCCCTCCAGGACTGTGATTCAGGACCCCTAAATTAATGTATCTGTTAAATTTACTGATAAGTACGAATGGATGTGAAAATGAAATTGGATTGCAGGCGGTTATTATATTACGCAGGACATATCTAGAGATGCGCTATACTTTGGTCAAGCAGAGGCTGGCACTAAATTGAACAAAACAGATGACATTTGGTACTTTTGGTAATGTAATGGCCTCTATTGGCCTTTAACTGGTGAGGAATGGGAAATTAACGAATCGCTGGCAGAGGACCTCAGGCTATTCAACAAACTTAACAGCCTTGCTGAAATGGGGGTATTAATGCATAAAGTCGCTTACGGAAATTGAAGGTACTTCACCGTACATGCCTACATACTATGCCATCTTTTGTTACTGACAACTAAAGCTCTGCTCATGCCAAGTGTCATGAAACTGCACTTAAGAATAACTAGAAATAAAAGGAATTGACTCCCTGATATGGATTGATTTGTGTTGTTTCCAGTCTGGAGATTATTTTATATTGTTTTAAGTTTTTTTTATTTTACCTTCTTTGTTCATATATTTGTTTCATTTTACATTCGCTTGTGTCTGTGTGGTAAGCATACTGTACTCATGGGAGGGGCGCAAGTCACTAATATTGCATTGAATTGTAGATTCAGCTGCTCACTCTGTTATTCTTGTTAGGCACATTTATCTGTGCTTTTGTGAAGTGAACTGTTTCTTGGACTCCAAGTTACAAGGTGCAGTATAAAATAAAGCTTGTTTGTTGTTAATGGACTGCAATACATCAGTTTCCGCTGTTAGTCTTGATTATGGCTCACGGGTACTCTTTACCTCAGTAGCTGAAGCATTCAAAAATAAAGAAGACAGCTTAGTGAAGTTTAGCACTTCCTCTATGGAATCCTTGTTCCATTTTAAAATATAGTCTTGTTAGCTAAGAGCTATTTGTATTTGTTTTATGTTCAGTAAATGCATACTATGTACATAGGAGGTCAATGTTATTAAAGACACATTATCCTTATTTTATGGCTCTAAATGGGCAAAAGTATAATGCATAAACTATTACATTTCATTATGTTGCCTAGTATCTAAATTTGTAAATATCTGAGATAGACAGCATGCTTAAAGAAGACTGCGTTTGAATCCTTGTCCAGCCACTGCCTTGGTGGAATTTGCTTATTCTCCCTATATCTAAGTAGGTTTTTCTACTTTCCTTTTTCTTCCATATCCTAATAATTGACATCTTAAGGCATACACACACACAAGCAATTGAACAATTTGAAGTATTTATAGAAAAAAATCACAGAAACATTGGGGAGAAATGAAAAACCCACTCACAGATAGTGACTACCTGAAGATCAGTTCCTGAATTCTGGGGCAGCAGAATGACTTCATGACATTTCATATATCATAAATGTTATGTGTCAGATGTATATTTTTTGTAGTTATTGTTGTATTTAAAGTTATTTATGTACTGCTTCTTTAATGTTCTTATGGTACATGTTCTTTGTAGGTGGAGTCACAAGAGGGAGGGCCACCCTGATGTCACTTCAAATGGGTCCTCCCCTACCTATCAAAGGCTGAGAGCTGGCAAGATCCAATATTAGTTCATAGAAGTGTGTTGGACTCTCATAGAAGTCTGATTTTCTTATCATATTGCTTGTTTATGGACTTTGGATTAGTGTTTTTGGGACTTATTTTTCTAGTATAGTATTGCATTTTAGGCTACACTTTTTTGCTCAGTTACTGTACACATTTGTGTTACTTTTGTTTATTTTTTTCTAAAGAAACCATGTTGCTTTTGTGGATAAAAGCCGCATTTGCATGGTTTCTCTTGTTGGTGTTGGGCATTAATGATAATTCTTGGAACTCTGCAGTTATTTTTGAACAGATAAAGACAGTTTCCCATTTTTGGGGCCTGAAGCCAAGGTGTAATAGTTGGGGACTGGCTGTATTTGTTGCAACCCTCTTTGAGCAGACCGAAAAAAGTCCTATAGTGATTTGGGAGGGCTTAACCGTTTTTATCATATTTGGAGCACAAAATTACAACATTAAAGAGCATATCTTAGAGATGGTGAATTTTAATTTCATTTATAGAAATTATGTGTTAAAATCCTCAGTGCTTTGTCAAGAAGGTTTGGTTATTCTTTTCGTTTCTATGTGTTTATTCACTCTTGAAAGGGTCCTCAAATGAAAAATAAAGCAAAATATAATTAATAATATTAAAAAAAACTCAAGGTATTAGTTGTTCAGAAGGCAACGGGCTTGCCAGAATAAACAAACTCAGCCAAAAAAGCATCATTATTGTGACATCTAGACCATTGGTTTTCAGGTTCAGCCTTGGGCCCGATGTGGCTGCAGGTTTTCATTCCAACCTATTTTTGTTTTTAATTGGACTCCTATCAAAGTTAAGCAAGCTGTTATTTACCTATTTCTCTATTTTGTTGTCAATTCAGAAAATATAGAATTGGATTTCCTAAATTCTTTTTGGAATTTACAGATAATTATAATAAGAAAATGATCTATTCAACCTGTTGTTGAACAAAGCTAAAGAAAATTGAAAAAGCAGATGACTTGTAGCATCCTTTTTTAAATAAGAAATAAAGGTTACACTGATTGACTTAGAGAAATGGCCAAAAGATGAAAAGCGATAAATCAAATATGATCAGTGGACGGTGGTATTGCAAGATAACAGTTTCATGGGCTGTTTAATGAAGAAAAAGCACAATTCTAAACTACAGTACCTGTAAGAAATTTGCAGTGTGAGGCTTGTTATTGACCCCTTTGTAAATTCTTTCTTATTGTTTACTTTTTATGGAGACACAGGCCTATAAAGTGTTGGCATTATTCCACTTTTTATGTTGTGTGAAACATTTTATTTCAAGTTATACTTATAATTTTATAATGTGTGTCAATACTAATGAATGAAGTATAAAGTAAATCTGCAATATAGGAAAAAAACACCTTCACTACTTGGTGAGGAGGTTATCTTTTCAAGAAGGTGACTTTTAAATTTGTAAATCTAAGCTTTAAGATAAGAACCTGCACGTGTATATAGAACACATAATTAAGCTGTCTCTTTTTATTATCCCAAAGTTTAACTTAACTGTCTTTTAAAGAGACCTCTGACATTATGGTAAATAAATCAGGTTAAAGAAAGAAATGCACTGCGCTTGCCACCTTGAGGAAATGAATACAATAAGTGATTCTGTTGCCCCTCAACATACATCAAAATGTGAAGCAATCTTAAATCATAACAGTTGGAGTTAAACTTCAAATCTTCAGAGTGTTTTGGTAAATAAAAGAAAGGTTTAGAGTAAATAATAAGGAAATTAGTAAATACGTCCACTTCAATATTGAAGATCCCTCATTAAAGAAGTGTTGCTAGACAAGAAGTTAAATGAAAATGTAGGTCAATATCCACCTAAGTATAATTTCAATGAAAATTTAAAATTTTATTTGTTACTCTGTCATCATTTAAAAAAAAACTAATCAATCACTAACATATTGTGAGATTTTTGAGCCCCTTTGAAAGCCTCCCCAACTGTGCTGCATGCCTCAATAAAAGTTGACGCATCTGTTGGCGATCGCTTGTCTGTTTGCAGCGCCACTGAGGCAACTGCAAGTTCACAGCCTCACCGTGTAACGCGCATGTTGCCCTGTCACTTCTAAACAAGATGTTTATTGTCACATGTACTTGGAGCATTGAAATAGTATTTGCATGTTTGTTAATATTATACAATACAATACAATACAGTTTATTTTTGTATAGCCCAAAATCACACAGGAAGTGCCGCAATGGGCTTTAACAGGCCCTGCCTTTTGACAGCCCCCCAGCCTTGACTCTCTGAGAAGACAAGGAAAAACTCCCAATAA
This sequence comes from Polypterus senegalus, assembly GCF_016835505.1. Lineage (NCBI taxonomy): Eukaryota > Metazoa > Chordata > Cladistia > Polypteriformes > Polypteridae > Polypterus > Polypterus senegalus. The sequence goes on from NC_053160.1 coordinate 159,781,401, forward strand.
AACCTTGTAGGAAAATGGAAGAAACCTCGGGAAAGGCAGTTCAAAGAGAGACCCCTTTCCAGGTAGGTTGGGCATGCAGTGGGTGTCAAAAGTAGGGGGTCAATACAATACAATATACAGAACAGAACAATTCCTTAAGACAGCATAATAATAAAAATTTTAGAAGTACGGTTTAACAGTAGATGATATGACATAATTAGATTTGGATATTTTTAGAGTCCTGGAGACCTCATCCATCTAGCTGCCTCCCCATTTGGCCATGCCACGGCTGAAACGTTGCTCCGATGAAAGGACCCCTCTTTCCCATGATTCCTGTGATCCTCCGTCAGGGATGACTTTACCATAGGCAGGCAAACAACTTGGCAGGTGGGCCGTGGCACCAATTGCCACATTTGGGTACCGAGAAAAGAAATAGAATAGGTGAGGGTTAGTATTCAAATATAATTATCATGTTACTTATGTTATAGTGCTAATGACTAACAACAGAGATGCAGTCTGTACAGTTAATCAGCAGCTCTAGTCAGGATATGCTAAACTGAAGTAGTGAGTCTTCAGCCGGGATTTAAAGGCTGAGACCGAGGGGGCATCTCTTATGGAAGCAGGAAGACCATTCCACAGTTTAGGGGCCCTGTAACTAAAAGCTCGACCTCCCACTGTTATTTTATTAATCCTTGGAATCCTAAGCAGACCGGTATCTTGAGATCTTAATGTGCGCTCAGGTTTGTAAGTCATGATAAGTTCAGACAAGTAAGCCGGACCTTGGCCATTTAATGCTTTATATGTTAAAAGGAGGATTAATAATAATATTAGTTGGCAATATAAAAAATACTAATAGAAGACACAAAATAGCATACAACATATACTGCATAAGGACCTGGATCACCATATGTGTGAGTGTGCTACATGTGAAAACTGAAATTCAGAATATTACTGTTCTCACTTAAATATGCAATTTTAAATGTTTTTCATGTAAGCAAATTCAGCTAGTGTATTTAAAAGAGCTAAAAAGGTCTTTCATGTTACATAAAAGAGATTTGGGTCCATAATTAATAGATATTTATTACTTTATCCCGTATATGAGGAGGACACATTGCTGGATAAATCCCATCAGTTTACGCAGCTTCACTTATCTTGGATTTTTGTTTCTTTGTGTATGTACAGGGATTGAAGTGGGTCAGTACACACTGGTACTGTGTAGGGCACTTGGCACTCCCTTGTTTGTTGTTGTACCAGCACTTAATGGATGTGTACTGTGTGCACACTTGTGCTATCAATCGGACCTTCACTCCACTCTCCAATGAAACTGTGTATAGTTTATAAGTCAGCGTGACAAGGATTACTGGCGGTTAATTTGTTTAACTTCAAGCACTTTGTATCTAACAATGCTTTCACTAATTCCAAACATAAGGCAAACATAATCATTAATATCTGCTATCCACTAGTTCATTCATTTAAACAGCACCAACAAGCAATCCTCAGATCTTCTTTTACTTTCTCCATCCACCTCCGCTTTGACTTCCTTCACTTTCTCTTCCCCTGTACTTCCATTCCCATCACTCTTTTGCCCACATACTCATTGTCTCTCCTCATCATATGTCCATACAACTTTAACCTACTTTCCTGTACCTTCTTAGATATCTCTCCCACTTCTGTTGTTCCTGTGATTGCCTACTTTCTGATTCTGTCATTTTCTAAAACTCATCCATCTCAACATTCTCATTTCCTCCACATCTAACTTCTTCTGCTGCACTCCCTTTACTGCTTAAGTCTCTGTTCCATACATGGTGGTCTTACCTTAAAACCTTATGTTTAACCTTCAATACTCCTGATTCTTCATGTTGTTTCATCCACACTACCCTCTATGGTATATCTGTGCACCTAATTTTCCATCTTGGGGTACTTCTGATCCTAGATACTTAAATATATCCACTCTTCTCAATAGCTCTACTCGCAGGCTAACTTCTAATTCCTGATCATATTAAACCTCACATATTCTTCCTTATTCCTATTAATCTTCAACTCTCTATTTTCCAAAGCCCTTCTGCATTCTTCCAACTTCCTCTCCACTGCTTCTTTGCCACTACACAACACAATGTCATCAGCAAGAATCCTGATAACTAGTGTACCTAAATGATTTTAAAAGTATTAAAATTAAATATTATCAACAGCTTATCCCCATTTTTTTGGAAATCACATTTAACTTTACATGGTTTTATCAGCTGAAAAATGCATAAACACATTTAAAGACAAGGACTATTAAATATAAGGTAGATTACGATCTGTCATAAGAAAAAACCTAATAAATGAAGAAAACAAAGCAAAACATAACCTTTCTTCTGCATCTGAGGTGCACTTTAGTAAAAAAAAAAGAGATTATTTTTTCCATTGTGATCAAAATGCACTGATGTTGGACTGCTTCATTTTTCTCATTAGCTGAGTAATGAGAGCTCTGGTCCCACAGGCTCAAATCCTTTTGTTTCAATTTTCAATCAGTCACAAAACTAATACATTCTAAGGCATACAAAGTAGAATATTTCAGTTGTTAAAAAGAATGTAGCCTCTTGATCTTCCCTGATTAAACCCATTATTAACAAACCTCAAAGGCAGTGTGGTCTGTTGCCTAAAGGTACAAAACCTTAGCACAGAGTGTAACCTTGAGAAAATCACTTAAACTGACTACATTCCACCTGTAAAAATAACATGCAATATGTCTGAGTAGTTTAAAACCAATAGAGGGTTTTCTAGTAGATGAGATATCAACGATAATCATGCTCACTGACAGTGATAGGGGATGCTAAGTTCATCAGCAAATGACAAGCAGAACCTCTAGGCAGATATAACTGCTGAATTAAAAGAAACAGCATTAATGATAATTAATTAGGTGCCAATTTGCTCATGAACAAACTTACTTACTGTACATGAAATGATATCTAATAAAGCTGTATCAGAACATACTTTTGATTATATAAACACTGAGACATCAATCAGAAAAATTAGCTTTAAAACAAGATGGCTTATGGAAACACGTGATCAGCAGAGGAAATAAAATGCTAAAAAAGAGAAACAATTACAGAGCAGAAAACCCCTTAATAGGTTGACTTAAAATTTTCAGCTTCAATTTGATATTTTCTAACATGTGTCAGGGAAAATTCTAAATTAAATAATAATCAAGAGTCACCATTTGAATGTCTCCAAATTTGGATGTCCTTTATTGCAACAAGTCTGATGAAGCCTGCCATGTGCACTGCGCAGTGCAGCAGGACAAGACTGACTAATATATCAAAGCAGCAGTGTTAAGTAAGTTAGGTTCATTTGCATAACACAATCAACCATTTCAGTTTACACCAATCGGCATACGGATAAATGGTATAATCTTAACACACTTGCCTTTTAATATTATCAAAAGGTCCCAAAATACTTAAACAGATTAAAAGTCTTTGACAACAATCAGTTATTACATATGTGAGTTTTAGTCTCTAGACGGTGCAATTGTGCCAAACTCAGATGTTGCCTGGGAGGCAAAAATAAGTAAAAAGAAAAATCAATTCCTTTATGTGCAAGTTTTACTGTTGCTGTAAATAAGTATGCATGGCACCTCTTTGTCAATTAAATACTGCACATATTCTATCCTTTTTTGTTCTTTATTTCACCTTATGCAATTTCTTGTATTAGGAATTTGTTAGTTTTCTCATACCCCTTGGGGTCAGAGCGAGTGCAGGGTCAGTCATTGTACAGTGCCCATGGAGCAAGTACAGGTTAAGGGCCTTGCTCAAGGGCCCAGCAGAGTAGGATCTCTTTTGGCAGTAATGGGGATTTGAACTGGCAACCTTTGGGTTACCAGCACAGATCCTTAGCCTCAGAGCCACCACTCCGCCCCAAAATAAAGTCTTTTTTGGTCATCATTCTTGTGACCCTCTGCAACTCAGGGGCACCTGGGTTCGGGTGTTGCTCTTGATCGTAATTCTTGCGGGCCCTCTGTGACACCCTTTCTTAGCGGTTCCCTCACGATCCCTGGGAATGCTCGATCTTGGCTACCGAGGTTGGTCTCAATTGCAGGGCCGACTTGGTTTTGGCTGCCGAGGTTGATTGCTTGTTTCGCTATGCCACCGAAGGGTCCCAAGGTATATTTGCTACCGTACTGCCGCTTGGTGTACATTATCTACACCATGAACTATATGGTGTACATTATTATGTACTTCATTCCGCTATATACGTATTCATGTAGAGCCAGGTGTCCGCAAGTGAATGCATAATACACGTTCATGTACTGAAGTAAACATCAGAGCAGAAAAATTCAAATTTGGCATAGTTGAGCACAAGCTTACAGCAATGACAATAGTCAAAAAAATCTGGAAAAAGCAATAGTTTTTCAAAAATAACACTGGTATTTTTATTCTGCCCTGTGTAATTCTTTGGAATTAGCTGATGCATCTGCAGTATATAACTTTATGTGTGCTATGGTCTTATAATTGGTAAAGTTGTGCGTGATATTACAGTGACCATCACTTTTTATAAGCGTCTAGAAGTACAACATGATTGAATTGTCAACTTTTGACATTTTTAGGCAAACATTCTTTGAGCACCTTTTACCCTCCCAGCTAGTTGTCACACACGTGTGAGTTGGAGGCAGTCAAAGAGCCTAAAGGTGAGTGAAATATTGCGAGACAAAGGGTTATCACGTGATACTTACCTGAATCTCTTTTCACCTACAGAAAACGTGAAGAAAAATAAGAAGTTTTCATTTCCGGGTTCAAAATGGCCACAACAACAATGTCACTTCCGGTTCACCCTGAACACGTCACTTCCGGTTCCATCAATCCATTGCTCCTGTCCATTTCTAATGATGTTGGTTCTGCCTTCCTGCCTCCAATTGTCACTTCCTGCCAACCATTTCCTGTCCCATAATCCATCCTGCTATATAAACGCCATTTTGATTGCAGTTCATTGTTCATTTGCACTGAAAAGTCGTATGAATCAACCTCTTTATTCATTTGTCTGGACGACAATATACGGGGACGATCCCCAAACCTTTTTTTTGTGTTTGGAAATATTTCTTTGTGGAATAATCTTATCACACTGTGCACTTATACATCAATTTTTCTCACGATTTTGAAACACTTAACATTTATCTTTTGTATCTGTGTTCTTTAATATTTATTTTATTTTACTTTGTAATGTTTATCATTCGTGCATTAGAAGCTTGTTATTTTTAGATAAGCACTTCTGTCTGTACATGTAGGTTGATTTATATCTTTAAATTTAGCTACTCTTTCTCCAGTCTAGTGTTAGGGCCTCCTGAGGATTATTAGCACCATATGCTCCTCACATTATTATCTCTCTGTCTCTGTGAAATTTTTTTGGGTTTCAGTGGCACATTTATTGAATCTTAATACACATCTTAAATGGTTTTCATGACTCTTGGTCATGACACAGAGGTGCAGTGGTCTCCATTGTGGCCTCAGAGTCTGCATCGGCTTTAGCCCCTGATATTCGTGAGGTCTCCATCCCATGGATTTAGGTGTTCAGCACCTGATCTCCAACTCCAAGGTAATAAATCTGTGTAAGAACTCCAAGGGAGACCTCAAAACCCCCTCTGCTCTATGACATCCACTAAGGACATTATCAGATGGGGAGGCCAGGTCCCTAATTAGTTGTAAAGCTAGCGACACCCCTGATCTTTCCAAAGCACTTTTCTCTGGATAATCTATCTTCCTTCTACAAAGCAAAGAGCATGTGTGTTTGGATAACTGGCAACTATTTATTATTACAATGTTTCTGTGTACCTTCTAATGATCTGCTGTTCTGCTCAGTATAACTTTTTTCTTCATTCCCAGTTGTGCTAAGAAAGGATGGGGCAGTAAATTAATACAGCATGCTGCTTATCACAGCACTGCAACCTAACTCACTTTTATGCTGGTGTGTCTTCTGTGCAGATCTTAACAATGTTTGCATGGGTTTCTCCCTGCAATCCAAACACTGGCTACAGAATAGATGAGCAGCTCTAGCTGGTACTCCTGTGTGTGCATGAGTGGGCTTTGTCTTGTCCTATCAAAATTTTGGATGTCGCACCTTTGCCAGAATAGACAGGAGTCAGAATTCTCATGACTGTGACCATTTTAAAGTAGGGGTAGAATATGGATGATTTCACAAAGCTAAACTCATTTTCTTGTGATAAAAATTGATTTTATGTAAAACCAGCTTTTTAAAATTAGGTCAAAAAGAAAATTGGGCTTATTATATACCGAACGGATGAATCTGAATTACAGCAAACAAATCCTGCCCAACAGGAGATGCATTTCTATGAGCTATTATCTCTTTCTCATTTCTTATCAGTCATATTAACCTGAACCTGATATTTGTTGTTGTAAAATTCCTAGCATATGCTTTCAACTATCCTTTACTTTTTAAAAATTCCTCTCAATTTTTATACCATCAGGTTAAGGTTTCCAGTAGTAATAGTATGGTAGTAGGTGATGTACAGTATGTTGAATAAAAACAAGAAAATGTTAATTTAAAAAATGAAATCATAATTAGCAGGATCATTATCTACTAGCTCTTCAACTGTTAAGAACATAAACCAAAGTGTTTATCTTGTGCTATAATTGTTAATATAATCACGCGTGTGCACATTGGAGACCGCTTAAGGGCTATGCTGATGGCAATTACCTGCCAAACCAGGAGTTGGCGCTGTTGTTTTAAGTCTTCTCTCCTCCCTCCCCACTTTGCAGAATGGAAGACTGACAACCTTTCCACCGCTGATGTCACTTCTGTTGTCTGCCCTCCTGACCCCGCCCCTTCCTGCCAGAATCAGATAAACGCACAGATACCACTATCTTGATTCAGAAATGTTTTGGGTTTGTGACGCAAAAGATATTAACCCTTATTCTATCTCAAAGAACTGTTTGTTGTTTTTTTGCAAATAAATGGGGTTACCGGGTGGTGCCCCAGCTCTTTATCATCTCTTTTGTGGATTCATTACAATATATTTCCTTTTTTTGTCATTGAGGCATATTGCAAAACAAGCTTGTACGTATTGTCATTAGATTTTTAAATGAAGGAAGTACTAGGGTGTTGTACCGTGTTAGCCATTATGAATGTAGAGAAAAGCCAAGGAAAATGACACCTTTTATTGGCTAACTAAAAAGATTACATAGATAGATAGATAGATAGATAGATAGATAGATACTTTATTAATCCCAAGGGGAAATTCACATAATCCAGCAGCAGTATACCTAGTGTGTGGATAAAAACACGGGGAACTTCAGTTTCGGTATTACATCTTGCCTGAAGAAGAGGCCTGAGTTGCCTCGAAAGCTTGCATATTGTAATCTTTTTAGTTAGCCAATAAAAGGTGTCATTTTGCTTGGCTTTTCTCTAAATTAAGGAATAAGGAAGTTTGCATTTTATAACTAAATCTGCGATAGAACTTAGTATAAATCTAACTTTTTAATATAAATCCTATATTATAGAATAATATCACATTTTAAAGATCAATGGGAAAATTACAAATGATCACCAGGATAAATTTTTGGCATGATTTTCTTATGATATTATAATAAACCTTTTTCTTGCTTTTATAAGAAAATACAGTGTAAAGTGCTAAGATAAAAAAAAACTAATATATCACCTGCTTATTGTAATTGCTTTCTTAGTATGTTAAATGAAATTATTAAAAATGACTCTGCTAGAAAAAGCTACATGGAAATTGAGAGTTCAGTGTGAATGAAACTAATACCATGTCCTGTTGACAAAACTGAAAAATGACCATTCATTTATTCATTTACTTAGTCAAATTTAAGGTTTGGGAGAGCATCAGCGTATCCCATATAACATGTATGGCAAGCCTAATTACTTCTAAATGTTAATTTAATTCAGCTTGCCATATAACATCAGTCACAAGGTAGAAACATGCATGTTAGGATAAGGTGAATGGTGCTTATGCTTCATCGACACTGCTTCACTGGAGGTTAGAGCGTATTGTGGAGAGCAGAAACCTACCTTAACAGGGTACTTGTTGGTCACAAGTCACATTTGCACAACCAGCTTGACTCAGTTATCCCTGGACAAGTGGTGGTTGGCAGGCTAATTAATCTGCATGTGTTTAAGTTGTGGGAGAAAAAACAGAGACATCTCAAATAAGCATAATGAGAGGGTGCAATCTCCATGTTGACAGTTATCAGGAAACAGAATATGACTCTTAACTGCATGGTAGCTACACCCAATGATTATATCATGTGAAAATTAAAATTTTTATTATAATTATTAATATTATTTATATTATATTATTTAATGGTCAATATGTTTTGTACTATACCGTCATGTATGTTTTATAAACTATTACAGAAAAACAAATTTATTACAGTTTAAGAAATGTATGCAATCTAAGAGCACATGCACCATGTGTACATACAGTTATACATACAGTATATACAGAGAAAGACATATAGCTACTGTGTCCATATATATAAATATATATCTCTCTATTATAAAAAAGAAACTTTTTTCCTGCGACGAGGTATGATCTTTTGAAGAGAGACAGAGAGACACTTTTATGTCCCGTGAGACGGGCAAGTCACATCATACTTTGCAAGTCCCGTGATACACATGCAAAGCAGGTTAGAGATAATGGAAATAGGAAAATTCGCATGGCAGTGACTTTAAAATGTTTGTAGTGCTGCACGAAATGCAGCTCAGGTGGCATGGGAGCAGCAGCAAGCCAGCAGCTGATCGAGCAAAGAGCACAGTAGTTTGGTCAGACAGTCAGTTTGAGAACAAGCCACCCCTCATAATAGACAGGCTCTAGACCACTGCATGCAATGATGCCCCAATACTTCATGTAAGAAAACAATTTTGCCAGACAAAAGCAACAAATTGACAAATACTGTTGGCTGCTTTGCATTTCATCATTTCAGTGCAGGATGTCTGTGAATTTTTCAGCTCATGATGACATGGAAAAGAAGTAAAAATGCAAAAAAAGCACAGGTAGAACCCTTGAACACAACAGAGGAGCTAAGACTGGTGAAGGTGAGGCTTTGAGCTTTTGGATTCAAAACACTGGTTATGAAAGCAGTTTGAATCCTTTCTGAAAATGTTTGTATTTTTGCTCATCATACTTCTCTAAAAGGATCAGGTCTGCATTGTGTCACATATGAGCAGAAAAACTAAACTCTTTTGTAGATGTAGTCTTGTTTTGTTTTCAAAAACCAAACACAAGTTATATGTGCTGTGCTGCAATCGGGCTTCAGGGTAACGTGTGCTATTGACAGCACTACTGAAGAGTAAATGAATTAAATAACAATCTGAAACAGCATAAAGGACAATAATAATGCCACATATTAAACAGAACAAATCAAGACATGCCTGAACTAGATCATTAGTAGAAATCACAAAAATAATTTCAATGATACTACAAAAAAAGACTTAATCAAAGTGAACTCAGGCCTGTACTAGTAGGATACTGACAATCAGTGACAATTCTTTTCTTTTAACACTTTTTCTGCTTTTGCCTAATCGATATCTAGATAACTAGGGATCCTAAGGTGTTTATATATATATATGGATATTTATACATATACTGTATACTGTGGTCACAGGGGGTCTGCTGGAGCCAATCCCAGCCAACACAGGGCACAAGGCAGGAACCAATCCCAGGCAGGGTGGCAATGTCCTTGTTCCTATTCAGTTTTTACTATAGATGCTTTGGGCTCACACAATACTGTATGATTTTGACCAAATGAACACGCTTACACTTACACAAACACCATTAATCGCTCACGCTTGGCCAGATTAGAGTTACCAATAAGCCTAAAATACATATATTTGAAATGTGATAGGGAAAAATGGAGTGGCAAATGAAAATCCCACATGCAACATACAAACTGAATATAGACAATGAAAAGTCAAGGATTCCAAACCAGTGTTTCTGGAGTTTTGATGTAGTAACACTAATCACTATGCTATTGTGCCATTCAGGAAAAGGTATTTAAATAAAATGGCATCTTGAGCTTTGCTCATACCATTTTTGTGATCCAAGGTTAGATACTCTTTGAAACTGAAGGCACAGTCTTCAGAAGGTAGGCATTGCAGTGTAGTGACTATGGCACTGGAGTTTAATTCACAAGGTCCCTGTTTAGGAGTTAATCTGACAAGAGTTACTTGACTGGCCTGTGCTCCTTTTGTGAATAATATATGCAAACAAAGGCATTTTTGATAGGGGCTTAATACAATGACCTTTGGACAGAATGCTGTAGTATGCTTGCTTCTAGTTGAAACAAAGTTCTGCATTTAAAAGTACTTTGAGTGGTTACTCATTGCATGAAGCAAAGCATCCATGATAGTTAACTCTCACACTGAGCTGTTTATATGTGAGGCCTGAAGTCACTAAGATGTTTCAGCTTAAGAAACATTTCGTCTCTTCAAACAACTTGCATAGACTCAACTCTTCAAATGCTGATGCCTGGTTTAATTATGTTGGTGGCTGATTAAGAAATTAAAACCATCAAAAGGATGTTTTTCCCAGTGGCCATTCCTCAGGGAAAACTAGTGCTTTCTTTCATTATATTTTGAACTAAATCTGTGCTAATTAAACTTGGGGAAAAAATCTCTTTAGGCCATACTGTTTTTTCCGTTTTTCATACTGACTTGTGATAATTAATTTAAACATTTCCCACTGTTATCCATTAATTTTCTTAAAACAGGTCATTGCTGTCTAGCACCATACAGCTGACACCAGGAATGCCATATGACATTGACCAGTATAAGAGTTGCTCTGGTTGATGATTCCAGCCAAATGAAAGGGTATCTCCATATAATTAAAATGTAATACTACAGTCTGTGGTTATACTTAGTACCCATCCATTCATTTTCAAGCCTGTCCCCGTCTAATGTGTAGAGTTCAATTCACTGGCTACACTTGTACATACAGGCACACTCACTCATTCTATATTAAAGGCATACTATCAATAGAACATTTCAAAGATTAGTGTAAGAATGTTGGGTTTTGAATTGCATTTCTTCAAAATAATTCATAATAACAACCCATTCAGGTTGTTCAGCTGTCTCTCTGCCAACTCATCATGGATGAATGCTCATCACCTTAAACTTAACCTTTCTAAATCAAACATCTTACACTTCTCTTCTGATTCTCTGTCCCCAGATGTCTCTCCATCTCCATCAGTCATGATCAGGAATCATGGTGTGACTATGGACTGATCACTTTCATTCATCGAATATGTTTCTTCAATGACCCAATCCTGCCATTTCTTTCTACGTAATATAAAGAGGATTCAACCCTTCTTCACTAATTGTGCCATGTAAGTCCTTGTTCAGGCACTGGTTCTTCTTCGGCTGGACTGTTGTAACTCTCTCTTGGTAGGGCTTCCTTCTTTCTCTCCACTGGCTTCCTTTTGCTGCAGCCATCTAGTTCAAAATGCTTGTCTTGACCTACAGTTCTCTGAATGGTTCTTCTCCTCAGTTTCTCCATTTTTTGGTAGTAGGATTGAAGGGTTGGACAGACAGACACACACACACTTCCACAAATAGATGTTTATATATAAGATGTCATCTGAAAATGTTAAAACTGTGTTACATTTTATTGTGGGTTTCACCTTTAAAAGAACTGTTTTGTTTTATAGCTACTATGGTTTTGCATCTTAGAGTTCATCAGCAGTATGTGGCATGTAAGGTTATTAGTTTGTCGCTTTAAAAGGTTGGTGCTGATGTCAGAAGGGGACCTTGTTTTTCGATTTCCTGAATAATACAGTTACTAATTGTGTCAGGGCTGTCTGCAGGATGTAGGTATTGTTCTCTGGCAAAGGAGTCACGGCTTTGAAGTCTGGCTGGTTGAGTATACAAACAATACAAAGTTGTGATAATAGACCTGATCCTCCCTTGGAGGACGTGTGCATTTACCTGACTTGGATATTACATGTCTGACGCTATTGGGTTCTAATCAGCATATCTGTACTTATTCATGATTGTTAACAATACATTTTGTTAAATTGTGTTTTCATTAATTGTTAAACCAAGGAAATGTAGATGTGCCATTGTTTAATCTGATTGTCCAGAACTGATAATGGCAGGGACTGAAGGAGATTTAAACTCCTGGGGAGGAGAAGGCAGCAGGGACGGTCCACTGAGAACGCTGCCAAGACACTTGGACAGAGCACAGGGGCTCGTAGGCAGACAAGGGTACCTGGCTGGCACGACATGAGGCACAAGGATGACAACACTTACTTCCAGGGAGGATGGGACAGCAGCACATGGAGACGCCGGTTGTGGGTCCAGCGAGAGAGGGAAGCCGTATGAAAGGACCGAGCAAAGCTGGCAGACGAGAAGTGCGGTGTGCCTAGGTCACAGCAACACAAGGAGCCCAGAGTGGAGAAAAAGAACGATGAGGAGACGCTGACAGGGATTCCATGATTGGACAAAACTTCTGTTGGGTAACGAGTGTCTGGTGAACAGAGTGCATCCGTGGACAGTTGAATGATTAGGTGTTGGGATAACACAGTGCGCAAACTGGACTCTGCACCACCAAAGGTTGTATCCTCCAATTCTGTTTTTAACGGGCTTTTAGAGTGTGGACTGTGTGATTTCCTTTTTTTAAAAAAGGGAATTACAAACCTGATATTGTTAGATTTTGTTTATGTTCATTTATCTTTTTAATGTACTTATTATTGTCTGGTGTAATAGAAGTTACTGTTGGTTTTCCTGAAATTACTGTTGTGTCTTTCATTGTGCGTTTACTCACCACCCAATTTAAAGAAACCTGTGTGCTATTATTGGTAAATTTCAGGAGTTCCCAGTCTCTTAATAAAACTGGGTGGCGTAGTCAGATATTTAAATGGTGTCTAAGTTAGATTACCTGTAAGTGTGACCAGATACCTGTCACACTGTGAATGTGCTGATTATCCAAGATTGTGGATGCTTATTTCAAACTTTATGTGCATTTTTCTTTTCTTCAGTACAGTATATCTTGGTAATTGATTTGTGGCAAGGACTTTTGACTTTGATTTAGGATTTTGATGTTGACCCCTCTGTATTTGCATGCAAGAATCTTTTTGGCTGTATCCATCGCCTGATGCTTTTTGCCAGTTTTTTTTTTGGAGAAGGAAAGTTTGAGTTTAAAAAAGCAAGTGAGGTTGCCTATGAACAGCTGCCATTTTAATCTAGTGTTTTAAATTATTTTTTTTCCTGTTTATTTTTCCTCTCTGGCAGAACACACAAAAATGGAAAAGGACAACCTGTGGACCCTTTAAAGCATGACTGGCAGCGTGATAGCGTGATCCAAAGTGGTAAAGTAAGTGGAGACCTGTGCACGCAGACTCCGCTCTCATGGCTGTTCGAAGTGCATCTACTAAATACTGACTTGAAGGAGGTGCATATTTATATGATCACTTTATAGAGATATCTTTTCATGTTAATATTTAAAAGTCTTTTACTGTTGAACAATGTCAAAAAGCCAAATTTAACCCACTGTGTTTCAGTGTTTTAAAAGAAGGGTGAATAAACTTCATAAGTAATATATCAGTCTAAATCCATGACTAAGCAGATGAATTTGAGAAAGCAAAAACTGAAAATCGTTTTATGGATGAATGGATGGGTGAAATGGCAAAATATTACAAACAAACTTAAGATATAGGCGTAACTGCAATACACAGAACAAAAGACAATGAAGTCCAGCATTATTAACTCAGATCACATACATGGAGAGATGCTATTTTGTCAAACATTTGATCAAAAAGCAAGTAACACTTGCATTAAAGGAAACTAAAGGTGAAGTAGATGGGAAAAAGGCACAGGTGGCCTTTGGTATCCACAAAGAACTTATAAATGGTGTGAAGGATGGCCGGCCATTTATCCCGGCCAATACCCCCAAGCCGCCAGGTGGAGCCCTCCTTGCAGCATGGAGGTCCCCAGAAGACCAGCAGGGCATCATGGACAATGGAGTTTTTATGCAACGCCCTGCTGGATGCCGGGGGGGCCACAGGAGGGAGCTGCAGGGAGGACCAAGGGCTTCTTCATGCCCTGTGACCTGGAGGTTCGTCATAGGGAGAGCAACGGACTTCCGGGTTGAAGAAAATAACTTTTACCTGACCTGGAAGTGGTTGAGGATCACATGGACTGGGGATTGAGAACACTTCCGGGTCAGGTATTATAAAAGGACTGTGGGAGCTCCCAGACGGCGAGCTGAGCTGGGTGGAAGGGTGGCAACGCGTCTGGGAGCTGGAGGATTGATTTATTGTGTATTATTGGTTATATAATGAGTATTGTGGCATAAAAATAGTCAACTTGAGGACTTTTACCTGGTGTCTGGAGTCGTGGACAGGGGTTCAAGGGAGCGAGAGCGCCCCCTATCGTTCACAATGGCTAATCAATACAATATTCTCACTGTGAATGTGATGCTGTAAAGCAACTGAAAGCTATTAGAGTGCCATTGTTAATGTCAATGGATCAGCCTTGTCCATTTTTACTACCACATCACTTTATGACCTTAAGAAAATTCCATCACAAGAGACCTCTGAAGAAACGTTCACATTAAGCCAGCATATTAGCTTTATATAAATATACTGTATACACTCACTGAGAACATTATTAGGAACACGTTTGGCTTTCAGAACAGCCCCAGTACTTCATGGCATGGATTCCACGAGGTGTTGGAAACATTCCATTGAGATTCTGGTCTACGCTGACATGACTGAATCTCATAGATTTGTCATCTTTGTCATCATGATTGTAATAAATCCCAAAGGTTTTCAATTGGATTCAGATCTTCTGACTGGGAAGGCCACTGTTGAACACATCACAAACGTATTGTCATGTTCATAAAACCAGTTGGAGACAACGTTTGCTTTGTAACATGGTGCATTATTGTGCTGGAACTGGATATTAGAAGATGGGTAAATTATGACCGTCTAGTGAAGCACACACACAATGTTGAAATAAGCCATGACCTTCAAGAGATACCTGTAAATGATTGGTAATATTGGGACCAAAGTATGCCAAGAAGAAAATTTCCCACACCATTGCACCACTAACACCAACATCCTGGACACTTAACAAAAGGCAGGTTGGGTCCATAGCTTTGTGGTGTTTGTGCAAAATTCTGATCTGTGTGCCTCAGCAGAAATTGGGACTCATCAGACAGGGTTACGTTTTTCCAGTCTTTAACTGTCCAGTTTTGGTGAGCCTGTACCCACTGAAGCCTCATCTTTCTGTCCTTGGCTGACAAGAATCCCATAGCCCATCTGCCTCTGGGTTTAATGTGTTGTGCATTCTGAGATGCTTTTCTGCTCACCACGGTTGTACAGAGTTATTGTAGTATTTCTGTCAGCTCAACCCAGTCTGGCCATTCTCCTCTGACCTCCCTCATTAACAAGACATTTCCATGCACAGAACTGACACTCCTTGAATGTTTTTTTTCTTTTAAAACCATTCTGAGTAAACTTGAGGGACTGTGGTGTGTGGAAATCCCAGGAGATCAGCAGTTACAGAAATTCTCAAACCAGCTTGACTGGCATCACCAACCATGCTACAGTTAAAATCACTGAGCCCATGCTTTTTCCCCATTTCAAACTTTGATATGAGCATTAACTGAAGCTTCTGACTTGTATCTGCATGATTTTAGGCACTGTGCTGCTGCCACGTGTTTGGCTGATGAGAAAGATAAGCAGGAATACAGGAGTTCCTAATAATATGTTCAGTGGGTGCATATGGTATGTTTGAATTTGGTAACATTTCTGGTGTTCTGCTTTGTGCCATATAGCATATTAAGAGTTTGTGAAACACTGGCAAAATTACTTGTGAATATAACAGCTTCATTTGGTTTTATTTATCATTCATTAGGATTTCATAAGTTCTATGCTGAAGTATGCAATACAGAGAGGCATATTATCACCCACTTAAGTCACCAAAGTGAAATTATTTTATTATGCCATGTTGCACACAGATAAATAACCACTTTAATGATTCTTTGTAAGGGTTAAGACCAAAGAAGCCTTTATTAAGTTCTTTTTAAATTATTGCATTATGGGTAGTACCTAATCTTAATGTTACTATATTTTCTTACTTGGATATTTATTTCAAGGCAGCAGGGTACTGGTGAATTGGGAAAGGAGCTAACGCACTCAGTCACACAAGACCACTTCAGAGTTGCAACGTAACCATAAATGCATATTTTTGGGATGAGGGAAGAAAGTCAAACACCCAGAAAAAATCATATGCAACTGCAGGAAGAACATACAAATTTCACATGGGTTTCAGATTCAAAACCAAGAATCTGGAGCTTCTATGACGTTTTTTATAAATGTTTCCACCCTTTAACGTAACATTTTGAAACCCAATTCAATTTAGGATTATAGGGAACCAGAGCCTATCGAGCAGTGGTAATAGTAAAGCAGGTACGAGCTCTAAGCAGGTAGCTGCCTCTTGATACATTTACAGTATAAATGTTGTCCACACACTTCTGAATGCTTTCAGAATGATTTTTTGTATAAGAGCAAAGCCAGTAATGGACTGCTGGCTTTACCTCAACATCTCATGGAAGTTGACAACCTCTCATAGTTAAAATGTAATTTCATGTATTACAATGTACTCTTCTGTTATTGAAAATAATGCCCCTAGCTTCTTCACATTTTCGAGCAGTGATTGGTTGAAGTTGAAGGCCACTTCAGTGCTGAACAATATAAAAGTTTGTCAATATATTTTGAACTTTTGTATTGATATTTATATACTTTGTAAAGGGAAGGGCAAGCCTTTGACATCTACAGTATGAGTTTACCATATGGTCAGGTCAAGTCAGGTTGGGGAGCATGCACTTTTTCAGTGTATTGCCACACCCTCCACATCACCAAATGGCTCGGGATCCTGGTTAGCAACCCCTCAGGCACACACACAGTCCAGTCACACCTTCTGGAAATGATCATCTATCTGCCGCAGCCAGGTGTTACATGGGCATCCCACTAGCCTGGTCCAGTCGCTCAGGTCCTCAACAATGAACATCTTGTGAGCCAGGTCACCCTTGGGGAATTGCACCACATGGCCATAGTGCTGTAACTGACACTCTCTGACAATGCAGGTAATGTGCGTCATTCAAGACACGATGAGCAACCACTCATTCGACACAAAGTCAAACCAGCAGTACCCAAGGATTCTCAGAAGAGACATAGTACCAAAGGAGTCCAGCCTTTGTCTCAGGTCACTGGATAGCATCCATGCCTCACAACCATATAGCAAAACAGGAAGCACCAGGATTCTAAAGACTCAGACCTTTGTCCATTTGCACAGATACCAGGAATGCCATACACCCCTTTCCAGTGACCTTATGACTCCTCATGCTCTCCCAATCCGCCTACTGACTTCAAAGGAAGAGTCACCTGAGACATGTATGTCACTGCTTAGGTACGTAAACCTCTCAACAAGTTTAACACTCTCTCCACAAACAGACACACTGATGATGGCTGTGCCCAAGAGGTCATTAAAGGCCTGGATCTTGGTTTTTATCAGAACACTTGCAAGCTCAGACACTCAGAATCCTAGCAAAGTCAAAATACGTGAATCTTATTTCACCAACAGATGCCCGACATCTGCTGGACCCCAGGACCTTGTCCAACACCCAGTCCAGGCAAGCACCGAACAGAGCAGGAGCAAGAAAATACCCCTGATGAACTCCAGAATCCACTGGGAAAAATATAGAGTGTGCATTTTTAAAGCTCTACACATCCACACTACAAAGCAGAGAAGATGCTTTCATAAGTATACGGCTCTGGAGAGTGTCTTCAAAGGTACCCATTTTGGGAGGGTTAACAATTGTGGGTTAGTGAGGACAAAAGTTAAAAATGGAGACTAATGTCTGCATTATTAAATGAAAGTTTATCAGTAAGGATGTAGCCTCATTAGGCTCCCTCAGGAAAAAGAATTTCAGGCTTCCTTCCATTGAGATGAAAATGGCTCTTGTGGCATCTTACACTGCATCATATGACCATGTGCATCGTAGTCCATGGTACTGGCCCCTACACCATCAAGACACTGTGGACATCTTAAAAACTGAAATCAATAGAAGATCACAAATGAGACAGAGCAATTTGAAAAACAAACTAAAAAGTTAATAAAGATATAAATAATAGTGCAAAATGCAAACGACCCTCTAAGCCTCTACACTAAGTACTTCTTCCTTAAGGGCCATATTATCTTAATTTCTTCACTATGAGCAGAGGAGAAGGAAATTTGAAAGTTTCAGAAGGGCTTCAGTTCTTAATGAACACAATTCTTGGGAAAATGTCCCCCCTGCCGGATACAATTACCAGTAATTTATGGAGTTGATTATTCTTGTCACAGCTTTGAGTACTCATACACTGTATTCATTGAACATCCACATTTATTTTATGCCTTTTATTTTAACATTTTTAGTTCTTAATTGCTTCATGTTTTAACCACACAGGCAATTAGCAATGAGGTGTGAATAACTGGGAATCCAAGCTGCTTACTGGGTACCATTTGTGTGCATTGTAGTAATCTTAATGTGTCCTTTTTAAATAATGAGATGTTTTAGCACGCAGAAAAAATATTCAGTCCAGCAAACTTTTTTGCCTTGGCCTGTTCCATTGTTCTATGTTACCTAGACAATTCTTATATGTTAGGATCTCCAGTTTACATAAACAACTTGAGATTTTGTTTAGTAATATTGCAACCCATTGTGCGAAAAGTTTCACAGATTTTTGTTTTCAAAGAGGAGTGAATAATTCACAAAATTACTGGATTTTCTCTGAATAATAAAATAATAATTTAAGAGGAACTTTTATGTGGTTGAGAAAGAATGAGGCCCAACCAAGGAGGCTAAAGTGGAGGTGGATGGATAAAGTAAAAGAAGATCTGAAGTAAAAGGGTTTGACTGGCGAGGAGGTGCAGAGCTGTACTGTTTGAAGGAGGTTGATCCAGCACATCGACCTCACATAGAAGTGGGAAAAAATAAAGAAGTAAAAGAAGACGTTTCATTAAAAGTTAGTGGTTAGTTACAGTTAAGAAACTGCATAACATAACATCCTCACACATTCTTAATCCAATTATGAAACTACAGTAAAAACTCGATTATCCATCGGGGTTGGGACCGAGGCCATGATGGATAAAAGAAAAGACAGATAACAGAACACCTGCTTTAAAAATGATATACAGTAGCAAATAGTCATATTTATTTACAAAACAAAACTATATTAACAAAATATAATATAGTTTTACCAAAATTAATTAATTAATATAATATTGTAATGACCAGTGTAATAAGCAAATACAACTCGGAGGTACTGGAATTTTCTGTTTTACGTGGAGTCTTGTGGTGCCTTGTCTTATACGCCATTATCTGGGTTACGGAGTATACCTCTAATACAATAAAAGAAAGCTTTCCCTAACAACCAGTTTATCTCCTTCTACATTATTTTGTTCTCCATATTGGAAACACTCCTGCTTATTGTCAACTGACTCCCTACTTAAAACTTCCTTCTGCCACACCTTCCTTTTCCTCCTAACTTTATCTGTCACTCATGTCTACCCCTTACACAACAGAAGACCTCCACCTAGTCCCGTCACTTACAGCATTCATTCCACCCTTTCCGCTCCCCAACAGTGCATCACTGTTTTCTTTAGAAGCAAAAGCTCCCTAATTGGAATACGTTCTTTTAAATTGGAGCATTTTAAGTAACCGAAAATATAGAGATATGATATTAAAAAGCGATATCCCTCCCATAGTGATTACGGCTGTACAAAAATCACATAAGAGAATTATACTTAGCTTTCTTTAATAACGATTTACGCTGTATAACAGACGAAAGGAAGCCATAGCAGACAAATACCAAGGTTGGAGCTTGATCTATAGAGTCTGCCATTTTTGTCACTGCGCTGAAAGGATTTTCCGGACTGATGACATCCTCCATCCATAGGCTTCAAAGGGTCTGGCCATGTTCAAGCCTTTTTATACTGGCTGCTCTATGTGCTGGTCCTCTCTGGTCTCCAAACAAGGACAGTAAAGACTCAACCCCACCTCCAAAAAAATACAAGAATAGCACAATCCCTACACTGCACTTTGTTCATTCTTCAAACTGCTAAAGTAATGGTCTAAATGCAGGCAGACTAGCCCCTGTGTGCCATACTTAGCCTGCACATGTGCATGAATCCTTTAAAAGTGTTTTACAGAGACAATGACATTAACCTTAATATTATAGCAAATGTATTATAACAATCGCATCTTGCCTGCAGATCACAATGTATTAACAAAACATAATATGACAGAATTTAAGAAGAAAATTACAATACAGAAGAACATTAACATTAATACAGAATAAAATTACAGTCAGTGGTTTCCATTTTTGACACATTTTTCAGTTTTGTCAGCATTACGCTTCATATCTTTCACAGTTCTTTCTTCCTACTTCATAAATTGAAGCAAGACTTGAAACACTTTCACCATTTCATAAATGTTTAATAATTTCAATTTCAATTCCATCACCACACACATATGTTTATCGGCCATAACAATTGTCACACACGTGCACATGGGAGGCAGTCAAAGGCCTTAATGGAGGGCAAGATGCCAGCTCTAGGGTTAATAAAGTGTACCAGCCTATCTTCTTCCTCTTCTATAGATTCACAGTAGGGAAACCCCTGTAAACCAGCACCAACTTCTGCCCTCCTGTCCAGACCATGCCTTCCTACTGACCTCACTTCCACCATTCCACGCATGGACCCACTTCTTTCTCTACAACAACTATAAAAGCCCGTACCTTCCTTCCTCAGTTAGTCTATTTGGGACTCAGTCTTTTTTGTTTACTCTTCGTGATTGTTTTGTTGTTGCCTGTTACTATATGGGGTAGAATCCCCAAACGTTTTTCTCTCTCTCCTGTCTATTCATTGCACAACGTATAGTAGATTAATTATAACAAAAGAAAAGTAAGAAATGGTATTAAAACTGAAGGTACGTAACTGACACTCTTCTGCTGAGGAAGAACACTACGCGTTAGCGCAAGGGAGAGTTTTTCCAATGTGCAAAGCTCACAGCGTTTTGCATGGCAGTAGTAGTACACTAATAGGTAGGCGCTGGCCCTAATGGTTAATAGAGACTGATAGTTAATCGAGTGACAGATAGTGGATGTTTTACTGTAATTGGAAAGAAAAACTACAATGACTGTGATCACCTGGCATCTGGGTTACCTTATCCATCTCTAGGGCATGAAGCTCAACTTACTTCAATGTATTTTCACATAGCACTGTTGACTAAGTACAGGTTCAGAGTGCTTACACAAAGGTACAACATATATGGCCAATTTAGTATTACCAGTCCTCTTAAGCTGCACGTGTTTGGACTGTGCGGGGAAACCTGAGAGCCGAGATGAAACCCATATGGATACGTGCAGACATCACACAGGGAGTAACCAGCATGTGACACTTGATTTCCTTACTGTGAGATAGCAGTGCTACCACCGTGCCACTCTATTTACATCCAGTACATAAGCATGAAAAATAAGTTAAATGAAAAGTAAAACAAAATAGATACGTCAAATGCTGTACCAGTATCATCTGCAACAGTGGGAAGATGACTCTGGGATGTTTGCTTTAGGAGTTTCAAAGAAAAAGTCATATGTGAAACTGTCAAACAAAAACAAAAAAAAAATAAATAAATGGGCAAAAATTTGAAATCGCTAAGAAATCCATCATCCAATGTCTGTGGTGTTTTGTCACTTTTAACGTTTTCTTTCCACTGCAGACGACACTTGTATTTGGCATGTACTTTTAAAGAAGCGGCCCACTGCGGACCAGTGAGGCTTCTCATACTACAGACACAGATGTCCTCATCCTTTTATTATGCAGTTGTGCATCTGCGTCTTCCCCTTGTTTTTCTATCCTGGTTTGGTCAAGTTCTCTCTCTTCTCTCAAGACAGTAACATATTCTTTTCTATGAAATCTTCAGCTTCTGAGCAACGTGTTGCACAGAATAACCTTAATTTTGCAAAGGAATGATGAGTTTGTTGAGAAAGCTGTTTGTTTTTGGTCATTTTTCATCCCACAGTTAAACTTTAGGCATGTTGGTATCTTGCAAAGACATTGTACTCATTTAATTGAACAGACTAACATGTTCCATCTGTGCTAACACAATTACAAAGGTTTCTCTAATAACCAATTAGTGTTTAAACATGGCTAAGTAAGGATAGGTTAAGAAAGTTTACCATTAGGACACCGGAGTAATGGCTGCTAAAACTGGATCTTTTCAGTCATATGTGAATAATAAATTAGAAATTGGCAATTTCAAGCAGTAGCAGCCATTTATAACATAAGCAATGTCTTGACAATATTTCTGAAATCACTTTATTGGTACCTTGTTGTACTAAAACATGACTATTTTTGGATGATTCCAAACTTTTGAATGGTAGTGTTACACATACACATAAAATCTATATGATTTTAAAACATGAATTGTTCAAATGCACTAATATAATTTCTCTATCTGTGCTCACAAACTTCTGCAGGGCACAGTGGAGTCCATCTTCCCTGGCACCATCTCACCCTTGTACGGCACCTGCTCGACTTGACTCAGTAGTGGGCGGTGAAGGCGGCACACAGTATTACTGGCATTCAGCTGGCTTCTCTCCAAGACCTTAGAAAGGCAAATTAAGGAATCCTACACAGTCACTGTCTTGCTAATTATAGTAAATATTGTAAATATCTTTTTGATTTCGAGGGGTTCAGGAAGTAAACAAAAAAGTGAGCAAAAATTATTTGAATGATCTTCTGTTTCTTTAGCTGACTGGTGATACAGAAAGTAATACCACAGTCAGTTTTCAAAATGTTCATGGAAATAGGTTGAGGTGTTATGTAAGCACAACATGGAACCTCCCCTGCACACACACCATTAATTATATTCACAGTTACATAACATAACATTAAACCCACCTAATTCAATTTAGAATCAAGACGGGCCAGGGCCCGTCTCAGAAGCATCAAGTACAAGGCAATTGTTAGCCATGCACAGGAAACCAGTCCATTGCAGGGCCCCCTCAAGCACACAGCAATATTAAGCAAGCAATGCTAGGCCACTTCAGATTGACCTCTACCCTCACATAGATGCCTTCAAGATGTGGGAGTGAAAACAGAGCAGCTGAGGAAAACATCCCAGAGCAGATATGGGGAGAAGGTGCAAACTCTGCACAGACGGAAACCTAGCATGGATGCTGAATCTGAGGCAGCAGTGCTATCCACAGGACCCCCATGCCCGCCATTACCTAATTTCATTCAGATTGATTTATTTTAGAAGCTGTATTCTCCCCAGCAAAAGAAAGAATTTCATTGTTAAGCCATCTCCTCTCCAAAGACAGCCCAGCTTTGTGTATTTTCTCTGTAATCCTTCTCTCTGTTTTTCTGTTACTACTTAAAACCAAGTTAAACTCCATATCAGACACTTGTTTTAAATTGTCATTATACATCAAAATGTTACCATATGGTGATATAAATGACTAAATGTCTCTTATGACATCAGGTGTATATTAACCATCAATGCTGGCACAAGCTTGTAGGGGAAATGGAAGATGAAAAAATAAACAGGCTGACTGTTCAAAATGCATGAAAAATCGATAAAGAATCAAAAAGTTAAACTGTTGGTATTTACAGGGGAGGGAAAAGGATCAAAAAGTGCAGTTAAAGTGAATAAAGAGACTGCATGCTGTTCATTTCAGGCCTTTGAGCAGTTGGTGATTATGTTACCTGAAAAATAAAGACCTGCTTAAACGGCATGCTCTATTACTCTGATACAATATTAAATATTAACATCCTTCAACCAGAACAAAGACATCCTTCAGCCTACTGCACTTGAGAAATAATTCATTGTTTTTTACCTGACATACTGTAAGACAAATCCAGATTTCCAAAGAAGATGCCTAGTAGTCATAAACAATTTGTTTAAAAAAAGTACATTGTATGCGTGTGTGTTTTATGTATGTGTGTGTTAGTCTTCCTCATCAGGGTCCAGTGCTGGTCTTTGCTTTAAAGGCATTTAATATCTCAAAAAGCCTAACAGGGAATAAGCATCAACACAACACAAATAAAAAAAAATAAAGAAAATGTTAAAGGCAAAATAATAAAATGTCAAAAAATTGAATTCTTTTATAAATATTAAGATGTTGTTAAACCAAATGAGAGAAACGTGTTATGTCTCCTTACCCACCTAATATAAAGGAACAACGTGCCACGTCTTTTGTGTGAGTGTGGATTGTAACAGAACAGGTTGCATTTTAAAGTCCAAATGTGCTGATATCTTAGCAGACGATGGGAACACCCTGTGCTACTTCTGATAAATGCTGGGGTTAGCAACGTCATTGAGGTGAGTGTTTGAGCCATGTCATCATTACGTTTATTCACCAAGCAGAGTAACAGGAATGTTTACCATGACTGATTAACTGGTAACTTCAGATTTGAGGTTCGTCTCATTCATGCCAAAAAGTGTTTCATAAAAACAGAAGTCTGTGAATTTTCTAAACCTGCTTTTTCTGATAAAGCATCAAGGCAACATACCACACTCAGCTATACACACACACAAACACACACTGTGGCAGACAGCTGGGGCCCTTACATGGCCGGGACGCCTCTATAGTGGAAGGACTTGGGGGGGGGTGCGTGCTCAGGGCATTATCTCCCCTGGAGTGATAGATGGTAGCTCCCCTGGGCTGCAGCAGCAGGGCTCCATGGGAGTTAGAGGCGCTTCAGGGGCTGCAGACCCCTACTACGCTGGGCTTTTACCTCTCCCGGAAGTATTTCCAGATCGTGCTAATGGGCTACTGGAAGTTCCCCCGTAATTGGCATAAAAGGAACCCACTGCCACTACCCTTTGAGCCATAGTTCAATCAATCAATCAACATTTATTTATATAGCACATATTCATACAAAAAAATGTAGCTCAAAGTGCTTTACAAAATGAATAGAAAAATAGAAGACACAATAAAAAATAAACATAAGTCAACATTAATTAACATAGAATAAGTAATAATAATAATAATAAGTAAGAAGTGAAACTTGCTGGTGAAGGAGTGGAGGTGGAAGGAGATAGAGAGAGAGGAGAGAGAGAGAGAGAGAGAGACAGAAAAGACAGAGGAAGAAGAAGACAAAGTGCTGTATTTATTTTATTATTGGTACTTTCTGTACTGTGCACAAGTCAAGTCAAGTTGGGGAGCATGCACTGATACAGTGCGTTGCTGCACCCACTACACGACGAAACAACTCTGGATCTCGGTTTGCAACCCCCCAGGCAGACACGCGGTCCAGTCAAACCCTCCAGAAATGACCCTCTATCTGCCGCATCCAGGTGTTACGTGGGCGACTCCTTGGCCTGATTCAGCCACTCGGGTCCCCAACAATGAAGATCTTACGAGCTGGATCACCCTCACGGAAACACGGCACATGGCCGTAGTGCCGTAACTGACGCTCCCTCACAATCCACGTAATATGCCTCATTTGGGACTCCATGAGCAACCTCTCATTCGACATAAAGTTAAACCAACAGTAACCAAGGATTTTCCAGAGAGACACAGTACCAAAGATGTCCAGTCTTCGTCTCAGGTCACTGGATACCGTCCATGTCTCGCAACCATACAGCAAGACAGGAAGCACCAGGACTCTAAAGACTTGGACCTTCATCCTTTTGCATAATCAGGAGCGCCACACACTCCTTTTCAGCGACCCCATGACCCCTCATGCTTTCCCAATCCGTCTACTGACTTCACAGAAAGAGTCACCAGAAACATGAATGTCACTGCCAAGGTAAGTAAACCTCTCAAGAAGGTCAACACTCTCTCCGTAAACAGACACTGCTGATGGCTGTGCCCAAGAGGTCGTTAAAGGCCTGGATCTTGGTTTTTATCCAGGAAACTCGCAAGCCCAGACACTTAGACTCCTCGCTTAGTCTCTCGAGTGCCCCGATCAGAGCCTCCATTGACTCTGCGAAGAGTCAATGGAGTGCACAGCAGGTGGGAGATAAAAAAAAAATGCCCCTACCAAATAAAGCCTGTGGTTTGCCATCAACCTCTTCTTGTGTCTGTCTGTGTAGGGTAAGGGCAGCTGGAGTGCCCCTGCAGGCCACAACACTCATTTGGTAAGAATTCTACAAGAATATGTAGATATAATGCAATCATAATAATGAAGGAATTTGGCTCAATATTTAATATGCTTCAGTGATATGCATGCCATATTTGGGATTTACGGAGTGTTATGCTGCATTTTCAAGCTTTCTTCTTAATCTTATTATTAAATTTTTAAACAAAACCAGGTGCTTTTTCACATCTTTTATTGATGTTTTGTAGAAAAATAAATGTAGAAGACAAAAACAGCTTTTTGTAATTATAACTCCAGAGCAATTTTTCAACCTATTTTTATAATAAAGGATTTTGAGGACACATCAAGGGACGCTCACCTACACCTACAAGAGTGTTACAAAAATGAATAGATAATTATCACAACATCATAGTAATTGAGTCATTTACTGTAGCTCTGTGTTTTAATATGCATGAGTGATAAACTGCTATATTTGGTATTTATAGTATATTACGCTTTGTTTTAGACATATGCATAGCTTTTATGATGAAGAAAGTCAAACAAATTTTCATAAAGTATCTGTTGTGGTCGTGCTGTAGATCCTGACGAATGTTTGGCACCAACCTGGTCACCCCATTTAATTAACAAAAATAGTGCATAATGATATTTTATAGCCTTTCATGTCTGATTTGGAGCTCCATCTCTGTCGGGCATTGGACCACAATGACATGTCACTTTCTGTGAACACCTTGAATACAGTATAAAGTCCTCTGACTGGAAGGGTCAGTTATAACCTATATAAGACCATTCGAGCAGTGAAGCACGATGGTGGCAGCATCATGCTGTGGGGTTATTTTTCAGACAGACAGGATTGAGGGAAAGCAGAACAGAGCTCTGAAGCAGGTTTTCATCCAGGATGTCTCTGTACATTGCTGCAGTCATCTTTCCCTTTATCCTGACTAGTCTCCCAGTTCCTGCCGCTGAAAAACATCCCCACAGCATGATGCTGCCACCATCATGCTTCACTGTAAGGATGGTATTGGCCTGGTGATGAGTGGTGCCTGGTATCCTCCAAACATGACGCCTGGCATTCACACCAAAGAGTTCAATCTTTGTCTCATCAGACCAGAGAATTTTGTTTCTCATGATCTGAGAGTCCTTCAGGTGCATTTTGGCAAACTCCAGGCGGGCTGCCATGTGCCTTTTACTAAGGAGTGGCTTCCGTCTGGCCACTCTACCATACAGGCCTGATTGGTGGATTGCTGCAGAGATGTTTGTCTTTCTGGAAGGTTATCCTCTCTCCACAGAGGACCTCTGAAGCTCTGACAGAGTGACCATCGGATTCTTGGTCACCTCCCTGACTAAGGCCCTTCTCCCCTGATCGCTCAGATTAGATGACTGGCCAGCTCTAGGAAGAGTCCTGGTGGTTTTGAACTTCTTCTACTTACGGATGATGGAGGCCACTGTGCTCATTGAACCTTCAAAGCAGCCGAAATTCTTTCTGTAACCTTCCCCAGATTTGTGCCTCGAGACAATCCTGTCTCGGAGGTCTACAGACAATTACTTTGACTTCATGCTTGGTTTGTGCTCTGACATGAACTGTCAACTGTGGGACCTTCTATAGACAGGTGTGTGCCTTTCCAAATCATATCCAATCAACTGAATTTACCACAGGTGGACTCCAATTAAGCTGTAGAAACATCTAAAGAATGATCAGGAGAAACAGGATGCACCTGAGCTCAATTTTGAGCTTCATGGCAAAGGCTGTGAATACTTATGTACATGTGCTTTCTCAGTTTTTTATTTTTAATAAATTTGCAAAAATCTCAAGTTAACTTTTTTCATGTTGTCATTATGAGGTGTTGTGTGTAGAATTCTGAGGAAAAAATGAATTTAATTCATTTTGGAATAAGGCTGTAACATAACAAAATGTGGAAAAAGTGATGCGCTGTGAATACTTTCCGGATGCACTGTATATATGGAATACAGTATATTTCTGTTTTCTAAATTTACTTCATTTAACCCTAAGGACTTGAAGTTAAAGCTAAATATAGAATTTTATAACTTAAGACACTGACAAACTTTCATAATTCTTCAATGAAAGGAAATCATCCAAGGGCTTATATTTCAGATTACATCTTCTTAGATTCATTAACAGTTTAATTTCAACATCAAAGTCTTTTTTTCAGTAAGGAGGAATACTTTTTAAGCATGAATTTCAAGCAAGTGGGGAAGAAGAAAGAATAGTAACTTGCTTGAAGTATTTTGTTTGTTGGTACTTCAAAGTAATTTTTTTTTTCCAATAGGCAAAATGAGCTCCACAGAGATAGCTGGTTTGCTTCAGGATTGTTTTTGCTTTTATGAGGAGCAGGAAGGGGAAGGTAGTCCATTAATTAGGATTGTCCTAGCTCTGGATGCTTAAGGGTGGATTCTTTTCCTAATGATATGTTGTTTAAGATCTATTCATATTTAGTTGAATTGTTTATGTGTAGAAGTGCTCTTTGCTTACAATATTATTTACATTTATTGTATGCAAGTCCTGCATTTTTTCAATTATTTCCTGTGATTTTTATATATCTTTGGATGCTGAATTCAAAACTGAAAAACGTTTCTCCATCATGTAACTTTTTTCACAGACACTTTTTAGCTCTCAATTATACTTTTTTTAAATTGTTTCTGCAGTTGTGAAGTCAACCCTGACACAGACAGACACAGGAGGCACAAGTACAAGCACACCTTTTATTTTTTATTTTTTCTCTTTCATGGGAAACGCCTTCACCTGTTTCCCACCGGTACAACACAGTCACAGGCACAATATACAACCCAATTCCCTTTTTCTCTCTCTTTCTCTTTTTCCTCCTGTACTTCTCTAGTCACGCTTCATCTTCCTCCTCCTGACTCTGGCTCTTAGTGTAGGGTCGGCTTGCTTCTTTTATAAATCACCCGGAAGTGTTCCAGGTGCTGGATGGTCCACTTCTGGCAGAAATTCCGGGTGTGGTGGAAGAAACGCCTATACAGGGTCAGCAGCATGATGTTGATGTAACTACACTGGTTACCTGTGTCTTTCAGAATTGACTTTAAAAATCTGCTTATGGTTTATAAAGCCTTAAATAATCTCGCTCCATCTTATATATCGGAATGTCTGACACCTTATATTCCAAATCGTAACCTTAGATCATCAAATGAGTGTCTCCTTACAATTCCAAAAGCTAAACTTAAAAGAAGTTGTGAGGCAGCCTTCTGCTGTTATGCACCTAAAATCTGGAATAGCCTTCCAATAGGAATTCGCCAGGCTAATACAGTAGAGCACTTTAAAACACTGCTGAAAACATATTCCTTTAACATGGCCTTCTCATAACTTAACTTTAACGTAATCCTGAAACTCTGTATGTTCAATTCATCCTAATAACTATTCATGATGGTTCTAAAATCCGTACTGACCCCTACTCTCTCTTCTGTTTCTTTTTCTGGTTTCTTTGTGGTGGCGGCCTGCGCCACCTCCACCTACTCAAAGCATCATGATTCTCCAACATTGATGGACTAAAAACTAGAAGTCTACGTGACCATCATCATCAAGTCCTTCCGTGAGAACCCTAAATCCAAGGAGGACTGTTTCATTTATGTTAGGTAGAATGACCAGAGGGGACTGGGCGGTTTCATGGTCTGGAATCCCTGCAGATTTTATATTTTTCTCCAGCCGTTTTTTTTTTTTTGTTTTTTCTGTCCGCTCTTGCCATCGGACCTTACTTATTCTATGTTAATTAATGTTGACTTATTTTATTTTCTTACTGTGTCTTTTATTTTTCTATTCTTCATTATGTTTTTTGTATGAAAATGTGCTATATAGATAAATGTTGTTGTTGTAGAGGATGGAGAAAGGAGCAAGAGAGAAGAGAAGAATATTTATGCTTGTGCAACCTTTTGTGAGGTACTTGGTTGTAATAAACCTTTTATTTGAACTCAGAAGTTGTGTCTGGAGTTTGGGGAACTGCAGCACCTCCTCCAGGTCACATTCTGCGTCTCAAGTTAGGGACTCTGAGAGGGTTTTTTGGGATACCCAATACACTTAAAAGGCATTACTGCATCTTGGCAGACTGACCTTTTCTGCAAAAAAATGGCATTTAGATGTACAGTTAGGGCTATTCTTTCTTTCTTTCTTTCATTCTTTCTTTCTTTCTTTCTTTCTTTCTTTCTTAATAAGACTGATGAAACATACAATTTCTTTTTTAACTGGAGTCTTACTTGTTTTACTCTACAATTCACAAAATGTAATGAAATATCTTATGTTATATTTCAATAATAAACATTGTTTTTTATTTTACAGGAGACTCAGCATTACCGTAATGCACAATTCAAGCTACAAACTCCATCTGTTTTAAGGACAGGAATTGTTAATTTATATTAGTGAAGCAAAGCCTTGCTGTTTTAACAATGCATTAGTATTTATTTGTACATCCTACAAAATAAAACATTACATCTAATCTGTTATAAAATTATATGCCTGTCTTTGCTATTGTCAAAAACTTGTCAAAAATGATATTGCTATGAAAACAAGTAAACAGCAAAGCTTTCAATAGATGTCTCCTACCTATTGTACCATAGTTGAATACTAAAATAACTACTACTGTATGTGAAAGGTGTACTGATGACACAGTTTTCAGGAATATTTTTTACATTTTAAAGACCGTTTTAAATGTTGAAAATCACTATTCTGGAGCTGATCAGGATGTGACAAAGTTCAGCAGTAAAGAAAACTGATTTTTTGGTTTGTGCCAAAGCCACAGCATATCATGATATACAAAGGTAGGTAGTTGATAAAATTCTAATAAATACACTAAACAGGATCTAATTAAAAAGGGGCACACACAAAATGTATGAACATGTGTGTTATTATCTTTAGGTTTATAAGACTTTATTAATAAAACAATAAGTTCAGGAATTTTGTCAAATTGTGATGCATCTCATGTGTCTGACATGTGTTTGATATTCTCCTTACACTGCACATATAGCATTTTATCTGCATGATCAGTGCAGCCTTTCTGTTGGCTATAGAAAACCCAACTACCTTTGTTTAATATTTTGTTTTGTTGAAGGCACGCAGTGTGGTGTAGTGGTTAAGGTTTTGTACTTTGAAATTCAAACCCTGAGCTTATGGGTTCAAAACCTGCTACTGACACTATGTGATCTTGAGCAAGTCACTTGACCTGCCTTTGCTCCAACTGGAAAAATAAAAGAAATGTAACCAATTGTATCATACATGTTGTAAGTCGCATTAGATAAAGGTGTCAGCCAAATGAGTAAATGTAAATATACAGTAGACGTGTTTTGCTTGTAATATTAATGAAAGAAAAGCACAGGAAGCACTAACAAAGAGTTGGGGTCCTATATTAGATACCTCTATTTAATAGCAGTTATCAAAGGAAATTAGGGAGTGACAGCCTCAGAACATCAATGCAGCCTTCTGTACAGATCTCTCTTTCTGAGTTGCATTCATTAGCTCATAAGATAACAGAGTGAGAGTCTGCAGATGTTTTAAACTCTGGCAAGTGCAAGAGGTGAGAGGGTTTGCTGGGGTTATGGATTTCTTTCGGGTTGCCTCCTTCATGACTGTGGAGAAAAAGCAGAAATGTGACTCTCTGTGTCACCTCAAACACTGTGCCCCTTTAAATCAGTCTCAATAAAAGTGGCACAATGGCTACATGTTAGACACACTACTCAGTTAGTTAGTGAGGGCCATTGAAAACTGCATCCTGTTTTGAAATAGCTAAATGATTAATTTACTGCAACTATGTATGTATGTATGCATGTACGCATGTATGTATGTATGTATTTTGGGGTACTATAGGTGCCAATGCTATGCCAAGTGGCATCTGTGTCCTTTAATTCACACTAACGACCCATCAGTTCGTTATCCTGATCCCCCAAAAACATTGAATGTTTTAGTACACAGCGTCTTGTCTACATAGATTTTCTATTAAAATGTTAGCATATGTTTTCAGTTAAAATAAAAAAAAAGGTTTCCAGAGTTGTTCTGCTGCTTAGCATAAAAGCACTTAATTATTTAATTTGGAGAAGGAAAACAACTTTTTTCCTTCTGCTGGGCACA
Source organism: Polypterus senegalus (assembly GCF_016835505.1). Taxonomy (NCBI): domain Eukaryota; kingdom Metazoa; phylum Chordata; class Cladistia; order Polypteriformes; family Polypteridae; genus Polypterus; species Polypterus senegalus. The sequence continues at coordinate 159,813,565 of NC_053160.1, forward strand.
TAAAAAGCAAATGAAGTGGAATAACAATATTTTTGTGTAAATAGTTTAAAATTTATGGCTGTATTAGAAATTTTATTGTATAAGTATGTAGACAGAATGCATATCGGCTGAGCGCATAGTTGCCACAACATTCCACATGGATTTTTGGAGTCGTTTGTCAGCAGCTTCCTCACATGAAAGGTGCTACTTTTCAAAGGGTGCCTTGGTTTTGTTGTGTATTCATCTTCCCAGCTGGCATGGCATAAGCACTTTCTTGGTGGCCGCCGTCCTAACAATATCTCTTATTGCCTCATTTTGAACACGGCACCATGTCAAAATATTGCATGTGAAAGGCTCAATGCCTTGCAGCATTAAAGAACATTAAAATTGCTCTATGGTTCGGTTCTGGAGCTCATGTGCCTATTGTAGGTGCTTTCAGGAGTGGACAGAAGTTAGCATAGGCGTTTTAACCATTCTGAAACTACACAGCCCCACTTCTGTGGGATCTGACCAGATAGGCTAGCCTTCTCATCAGTGAGCCTTGAGAGCCCATTACACTGTTGTCAATTCTCTGGTTGTCTTAACCTGGACCACTTTTGGTAGGTATTAACCACTGCATATCAGGAACAGCCCACAAGACCTTTCATTTTGGAGAGGCTCTAATCCAGTTGTCTGCTCCTTGTCAATGTCACTTAGATCCTTATGGTTGCCCATCCTGCCTCCAATGCATTACCTTCAAGAGCTGACTGTTCACTTGCTGCCTATTATACCCAACACTCTGACAGGTGCCATTGTAACAAGATAATCGATGTCATTCATTTCGACCGTAAGTGGTTTTAAAGTTGTGGCTGATTTGTTGCTGCTTGCATCAGAGGCTATAATCAGGGCAGTTTTCATTCTTTTATTTTTATTTGTCTTTCATGTAAAAACAGAGACAAATATCAATTGTTTTTCTGAATGTTTTCTAGAATTATAACAACATGGACATTTGCGTATAAAGCTATTTAAGAATTGTCAAGGACAACGACATTATCAAGGTAAAAGGTATTTCTTATAGATTTTCTTTTGAAATTTGGTGTACATTTCACTGGATTACCAGATTCTTGTGTTTCCAGTAACCCCAAAATGTTAACACTATCTTCAGACTCCACATATTTATTACTAAGTGTTTTACACTTACATTCTAAAGAAAATATGCATATCTTCCGTCATCATTTGCTTTATTGTTTGATACGGTCATGAGTATATCTTTCATATCTTCAAATTAAGCTACAAACACATTCCTTTTATTTAAAAATCTGATAGTTTTATTCTTAATTGTATTCACCTCCATCTAAGTGTTATCTCTGCTTTACCTTCAGGCAGTTACTTAAGCATTCCTCTTGATCCTTCATCTCCTGATGCATGTCCTTCAAATTTTCTGCAATCCTATTTTTGTTTCATTCTTGTCTTCACATCCAGACAAAGCTCAGTTAGCAACTTCCTCACGTTAGGAGTGTCTTCTTTAAATGATCTGGTGTCATCACGCCAATGTTTGCAACCAATATCAAGGCAATGCATGGCGTGTATGTACAGGAATTGACACAATGACAAGAAGCACCCTACTTTTGCTTTATGGCATGAATGAGATGAGCTCTCATCCCCGGCCTTTCTCCAAATTTAAAGACAACCAGGTTAGACGCTCTGCTGGATGCTAGCCTAGAATTCTCTGTATTGGAGAAGTTCAGCTGAATTGGGAATACAACTGTGTCCTCCTCATTGACCTGCTTCACTGGCTTTGACTTAAGACTTCAGTGATTTTTTAGAAGTCATTACCTTTTCTTACAATTTTTTCTGTTTATTTTGTTTTTGGCATAGTGTTTTATACTATAAAAACATGAGAAATGGCCCCACTGTTGTGAGGTGTCCATCACAGAAAGCGGGTAAGGTCATTTATCACAGAAGATGCCTTAAGACAGACCATTCAGTTGTGACTAAACCCACATTCCAAACAGTCAGTCATCTACTTGACCTGTGACCTCGTCTCCATCATTTAAGCACATGCACAACTAATATGTTTAAAGTACCAATTCAAGGCTACTGACTATACTGTAAGTATCTGTTATTTTGCTTATCTGATTTTGACATGTTCTAAAACATATTTCATGCCTGTCTTTAACTTATTTATTTTTAATGCAATACTGTTGTAATTGCTTGAATAATGATAATAAATTGAATTGAATTAAATAATTGGTGATTGTTACATTGGCTGTACGTGTTTGTGTTTTTTAAATGTGATGATGATGACTTAGGATCACATAATTGATAGATGTTTTGTTTAAAATCATACACTAAAAATATTTGCAATACTTTTCAGACTTGTAGAGAAATCACATCTAGAATAATAATCTGAAAAGACTAATTATTCAGTAACTGTATTAAAATGATTTTAATTCATGAGTTTTAATGTTGGCGACACGGTGGTGTGGTGGGTAGCTGCTGCCTCGCAGTTAGGAGACCTGGGTCCTCCCTGCGTGGAGTTTGCATGTTCTACCCGTGTCTGCATGGGTTTCCTCTGGGTACTTCGTTTCCTCCCACAGTCCAAAGACGACTCTAAATTGTCCCTGGTGTGTGTGTGTGTGCGCACCCTCTGGTGGGCTGGTGCCCATTCCCGGGTTTGTTTCCTGCCTTGTGCCCTGTGTTGGCTGGGATTGGCTCCAGCAGACCCCCGTGACCCTGTAGTTAGGATATGAGCGTAAATGGAGGAAAACTAAACTAACTATCCATTATGAGATATTGAAGGTTAAAATAACAGAATACAATAACACAGTCCGTCTTGAGAGGCGCTGCTATTTCTCTCAGATTGTAAATAACAATGCTAGTAATCCCAGAGTCCTATTTTCTACAATTGATCATCTGCTAAACCCAGGTAACACAAAGGAATGCCCCCATAATATTTCCAGCGAAACCTGTGAGAACTTTGCTATATTTTTCAATCAAAAAATTTATGATATTAGAAATAATATAGTATATCTCCCCAACACTGTGGAACCTCCTAAGCCCCAGTACTCCGTTATAAACAAATTCAATTCTTTCACCAGGATAGATTTACCTGATTTACATAGAATAACTCTCAAATGAAACCCTCCACCTGCGTCCTTGACCCAATACCAACAAGGTTTTTCAAGGAAGTATCAGACGCGCTTATTGATAATATCCTTGACATAGTAAACTCATCATTAGATACGGGGGTTTTCCCAGACTGTCTTAAGACTGCTGTAGTTAAACCCCTACTCAAGAAAAATAATCTTGACCCCTCTGCTTTTGAAAATTTTAGACCAATCTCTAACCTGCCCTTCTTAAGTAAAATTCTAGAGAAGGCAGTAATTATGCAGTTAAACGACCAGTTAAGTAAACATGCTATTCTAGATAAATTTCAGTCAGGTTTTAGAACTAATCACAGTACAGAAACTGCACTCGTTAAAGTAGTAAATGACTTGCGATTAAATGCAGACAGAGGCCATTTATCTTTTCTCATCCTCTTATATCTGAGTGCTGCATTTGACACCATTGATCACAACATTCTTAGAAATCGCCTTAGTCAATGGGTGGGCCTCTCTGGCAATGTCTTAAATTGGTTTGAATCCTACCTGGCACTGAGAAAATTCTTTGTTAGTTGTGGTAATCACAACTCAAAGATGCATGATATTCTATATGGTGTTCCACAAGGCTCTATCCTGGGTCCGCTTCTTTTCTCAATCTATATGCTTCCGTTAGGTCAGATTATCTCAAGTTACAACGTGAGCTACCACAGCTATGCTGATGACACACAGCTGTACTTATCAGTAGCACCTGATGACACCGACTCTCTCGAATCAATAACACAATGTCTTACTGGTATTTCTGAGTGGATGAATAGTAATTTTCTCAAGTTAAATAAAGAGAAAACTGAAATTGTATTGATTGGCAAAAACGGATTCAGTGAGGTTATCAGAAATAAACTTGACGCCTTAGGATTAGAAGTTAACGGAAGTAAAAAACTTAGGGGTAACCATTGACTGTAACCTGAATTTTAAATCACATATTCATCAGACCACAAGGACAGCATTTTTTCACTTAAGAAATATAGCAAAAGTTAGACCTCTTATATCATTGAAAGATGCTGAGAAATTAATTCACGCTTTTGTTTTAGTCGATTAGATTACTGTAACGCACTCCTCTCAGGACTACCCAAAAAAAGACATAAATCATTTGCAACGAGTGCAGAATGCAGCTGTTAGAATCCTAACTAGGAAAAGAAAATCCGAACACATTTCTCCTGTTTTGATGTCACTATACTGGTTACCTGTGTCTTTCAGAATTGACTTTAAAATTCTGCTTATAGTTTACAAAGCCTTAAATAATCTCGCTCCATCTTATATATCGGAATGTCTGACACTCTATATTCCAAATCGTAATCTTAGATCATCAAATGAGTGTCTGCTTAGAATTCCAAAAGCTAAACTTAAAGAAGTGGTGAGGCGCCTTCTGCTGCTATGCACCTAAATCTGGAATAGCCGGCCGATAGGAATTCGCCTGGCTAATACAGTAAAGCCTAAAACACTGCTGAAACACATTACTTTAAAGGCAAACCTTATCTTAATCCGAACTCTATAGTTGATTCATCATAATAACTATTCATGGTGGCTCTAAAACGACACCCTTTCTCTTCTTGCTGCTCGCAATGTCGAATTCAAACCAATTCTTAAAACCATAAATAATAAAAAATTGGGGTTTAATTGAGTTTAGCTGGATTTAGCTACATTTCGGACTGTTTCCGGAATGCAGCAGCTAGCAAGCTGATTGGAGACAGTAAGAGCCAATCAGAATTTTTGAAACCAAGTCTGTGATTGGTTGGTTTTGTGGCACACTTATAACGGTGTACAGAGAGTTGAGCGCTCGCAGCAGAGAATGTTGTGAGCGCAAGCAACACATTGCGAGGAAGCGCAAATGAAAAAACTGAGCGAGAGGGGGTGCTATTGTGTGTGTGTATATGGATAAGCGCAAACACTGAAATACATTTTTTGCACGCAGCAATGAATTTTGTTCACTCAAATTCAGCTTTTGTACGCTCAAAATAAATTTCTCTTCAAAATGCAACACTTGCACTTGCAATCTTTTTTTACGTGCGCTCAATATTTTTTTACGTGTGCTCAGAATAGTGGCACTGAAATAACGCCATAGGATAATGGATGGATGCATGGAGTTTTAATGTTTAACATTTTTAACCTGGATATTTGAACTGTAAATGAATTGAAACCATAGTGTGCTATTTTCCAGCAGCGTCAAGGACCTGCTTTTAATATTAAGGTCAGCATAATAATTAATTCTTTTCATAAATCTTCATAAAGTACTTCTTAGCTACCATGCATAGGCCTGAAATGCTTTAGAGGATAAATGCCCTGTAAAATAAAGCCTTTCTTCTTCATGAAATATCTTCGAGTAGAGGCACACGTAAACAAAGAACTGATGGCTTAATTACTATACTGTTTAAAATTGTATATTTTTGCTTGTACTGTGACTATCCAAGATGGGCAAGCTCAGTATGCGGCAGATGTTTTTATTTAATTCCTAAAGTATAATGCCCACCATTTATTTTTACTTTATAAAATGCCAAGCACAGCAATGGAATAAAATGTGAAAATGTTTGCAACATACTTATTAAATGTGTGACATCAGTTAAGCTGAGCTTCTTTTAAGGAAAAGTATAATAATTTGTTGGCACAATAATAGTAATTCGCATTGGCTTTAATTGTTAGCTATTGCATTTGAAAACTCCTTCGATTGTGCAGGCTTTGTAAATGGACGTGTGCCACATGTAGCATCATTCATTATGTGTCGCCAGTTTGCTGACAACAAAACGTTAGGACAGACACTTTGGTCCAATTTTTATGTCAGGAACCCATTTTTTAAAGAGAAGTAAAAGCTTAAATCATTTGTACTTTAAAATTTTTTTTCCAAAACCAAAAAAATGGACACAGGCAATTTTTAAGTGACATTTTTTACTGATCCCTTTGCTCCTTTCATTACCTCAATGAACATTCCATTGTATGACACCCTATTTACCTTAAAAGCATTATGATAAGTGCAAATTAAGTTGGTTGGAAACATTATACTTTATCTAGCATTACAAATTTTGCCATCTGGGATTCATATAACATCAACATATCTTCTTTTCTCAGCATCAGTGACTAATTAGCAGGTCCTTGATCATTATTATTTTATTGATTGGTTAAAATGCATGTAATTTAAAGTGTCGCATTTTCATTCTTTGCCTTGTGATCACATCTTAACTACCTGATTAAATGAGATCAAAATGTTAAAATGGTATTGAGATGCAGCATTTTGCACAGTCACTAATTCTGAATATTTTATAAATGAATATTAATTGAAACAATTCACTTACAAACTGCTATAAGAGAAATCTATCACATCTGTGCTTTTTAAAAAATGTAATATAAAACTGGCAGACAACACACAATTGAGTGCTTTCTGCAACTATCAATAGCACTATATTTATCAATGATCTTATTAGTGATAGAAACATTAATTTTATTGCACTAAATGAAACATGGCTTAACTCAAATGGCGCGGCTGTTTTAATCGAATCTGCGCCTCCGGATTACAGTTTTACTCGTGCAGACCGCCAGGGAAAAAAGGGGGGCGGATTGGCAAACATTTACTCGAGCCGGTTAAAATGTAAAGATGTTAGTTTTGGTGAATTTAAGTCCTTTGAGTATCTCGCCGTTGTTATTCATGGAGTTTCTCACGTTCTCGTTTATCCGTGTATAGACCTCCTAAATTTAACGCTCTTTCATTGAGGAATTCTCAGACCTAATGTCAATTTTAATTACGAATTATGACAAACTCTTAATTGTAGGCGACTTTAACTTTCATATCGATAATCAGTGTGACCTAAAAGTAAAGGAATTTATGAACCTCCTAGACTCTTTTGATTTGAGACAGCTCCTTACTCAGCCTACACATAAAGCAGGTCATACGTTAGACTTAATTATCACCAAAGGACTAAAGTTGATGTAAAGCAGATCATTGATATTGGTCTATCAGACCATTTCTTCTACTATTCAATATAGAAATAATGATAGAAAACATTCATGAGAAGCATATTGTTAAAAAAACGCTTCTTGGACTCCTCAACAGCTTTAAAACTTACAAACATTCTAAGCAATCAGTCCGTTATAGTGCCAGCTATAATAGCAGGATGATGTAAATAGTAAAGTGGAAAACTTTAATTCTAAAGTAAGAGCTGCTGTTGACATAGTTGCACCTGAAAAGACAGTTAAAAATCTTCTAGCATTGTTATACCATGGAAGACCCAAAGAGTGTCTGATTGAAAAGAACATGTCGTAGAGCTGAGCGTAAATGGAGGAAAACTAAACTAACTATCCATTATGAGATATTGAAGGTTAAAATAACAGAATACAATAACACAGTCCGTCTTGAGAGGCGCTGCTATTTCTCTAAGATTATAAATAACAATGCTAGTAATCCCAGAGTCTTATTTTCTACAATTGATCATCTGCTAAGCCCAGGTAACACAAAGGAATGCCCCCAGAATACTTCCAGTGAAACCTGTGAGAACATTGCGGTATTTTTCAATCAAAAATTAATGATATTAGAAATAATATAGTATATCTCCCCAACACTGGAACCTCCTAAGCCCCAGTACTCCGTTATAAACAAATTCAATTCTTTCACCAGGATAGATTTACCTGATTTACATAGAATAATCTCTCAAATGAAACCCTCCACCTGCGTCCTTGACCCAATACCAACAAGGTTTTTCAAAGAAGTATCAGGCGCTAATTGATAATATTCTTGACATAGTAAATTCGTCATTAGATACGGGGGTTTTCCCAGACTGTCTTAAGACTGCTGTAGTTAAACCCCTACTCAAGAAAAATAATCTTGACCCCTCTGCTTTGAAAATTTTAGACCCATCTCTAACCTGCCCTTCTTAAGTAAAATTCTAGAGAAGGCAGTCATTATGCAGTTAAATGACCACCTAATAAACATGCTATTCTTGATAAATTTCAGTCAGGTTTTAGAACAAATCACAGCACAGAAACTGCACTCGTTAAAGTAGTAAATGACTTGCGATTAAATGCAGACAGAGGCCATTTATCTGTTCTCATCCTCTTAGATCTGAGTGCTGCATTTGACACCATTGATCACAATATTCTTAGAAATCGCCTTAGTCAATGGGTGGGCCTCTCTGGCAGTGTCTTAAATTGGTTTGAATCCTACCTGGCAGGGAGAAAATTCTTTGTTAGTTGTGGTAATCACAACTCAAAGACACATGATATTCTATATGGTGTTCCACAAGGCTCTATCCTGGGTCCGCTTTTTCTCAATCTATATGCTTCCGTTAGGTCAGATTATCTCAGGTTACAACGTGAGCTACCACAGCTATGCTGATGACACACAGCTGTACTTATCAATAGCACCTGATGACACCGACTCTCTCGATCACTAACACAATGTCTTACTGGTATTTCTGAATGGATGAATAGTAATTTTCTCAAGTTAAATAAAGAGAAAACTGAAATTTATTGATTGGCAAAATGGATTCAATGAGGTTATCAGAAATAAACTTGATGCATTAGGATTAAAGTTAAGACGGAAGTAAAAACTTAGGGTAACGTTGACTGTAATCTGAATTTTAAATCACATATTCATCAGACCACTAGGACAGCATTTTTCACTTAAGAAATATAGCAAAAGTTAGACCTCTTATATCATTGAAAGATGCTGAGAAATTAATTCACGCTTTTGTTTTCAGTCGACTAGATTACTGTAACGCACTCCTCTCAGGACTACCCAAAAAAGACATAAATCATTTGCAACGAGTGCAGAATGCAGCTGCTAGAATCCTAACTAGGAAAAGAAAATCCGAACACATTTCTCCAGTTTTGATGTCACTACACTGGTTACCTGTGTCATTCAGAATTGACTTTAAAATTCTGCTTATGGTTTATAAAGCCTTAAATAATCTCGCTCCATCTTATATATCGGAATGTCTGACACCTATATTCCAAATCGTAACCTTAGATCATCAAATGAGTGTCTCCTTAGAATTCCAAAAGCTAAACTTAAAAGAAGTGGTGAGGCGGCCTTCTGCTGCTATGCACCTAAAATCTGGAATAGCCTGCCAATAGGAATTCGCCAGGCTAATACAGTAGAGCACTTTAAAACACTGCTGAAAACACATTACTTTAACATGGCCTTTTATAACTTCACTTTATCTTAATCCTGATACTCTGTATGTTCAATTCATCATAATAACTATTCATGGTGGCTCTAAAATCCGTACTGACCCCTACTCTCTCTTCTGTTTCTTTTGCCAGTTTCTCTGTGGTGGCGGCCTGCGCCACCACCACCTACTCAAAGCATCATGATGCCCAACATTGATGGACTAAAAGCCAGAAGTCCACGTGATCATCATCATCATCATCATCATCATCAAATCCTTCCGTGAAAACCATAAATACAAAGAGGACTGTTTCATTTATGTTAGGTAGATTGCCCAGAGGGGACTGGGCGGTCTCATGGCCTGGAATCCCTACAGATTTTATTTTTTTTTTCTGGCCGTCTGGAGTTTTGTTTTTGTTTTTTCTGCCCCCCCTGGCCATTGGACCTTACTCTTATTCTATGTTAATTAATGTTGACTTATTTTTATTTTCTTACTGTGTCTCTTATTTTTCTATTCTTCATTATGTAAAGCACTTTGAGCTACATTTTTTTGTATGAAAATGTGCTATATAAATAAATGTTGTTGTTATATTAAATGATGACTGAATGGAAACTAGATTAAACATAAAGAAAATCTATTACAATGTGATATTTACTATATTGTTGAATATTACTGTTCATATTGTATGCACAGCTAAAGTGAAATTGCTGAAAAATTGTATGGAATGTCATCAATGGTAATCCACATCTAATGGTCCTTTTTACATCTTCTCAGAATGCCAGGGTAAGACTGGCATGTGTCTGCTCAATTCCCCCATAATAAAAAATAAATGTGTTGTGAACTTTACTGTTAGTTAGTAGCATTTTATGTTGGCCCTAGTTTTATGTTTTTGAGGTCCTGCTTTGTTTCTTGACTCTGATTTTTGTGTTGCCATCTCGATCTTCATGCCTTCTCATTAACCACCTCTACCTGCCATTTTGACTGCAACTCTGGTGTGTTTTGCTTCTCTTGGTCTATTTCACCTCATAAGAAGCCAGACAGTGTTGTCTCATTAAATATGTTTGGAGGCTCATTATTTTAGCAAAACATATTCTTATTCGAGCTGTAACTGAAGCTTTTCATCTTACTACTTGATTATGTGGTGGACTCTTTTCTAGCATGTAAGTTGATAAATATTTTGTACGTCTTTATTTATAAACGAGACAAATGAAATGCAACAATAGTGTGTATTTCACGAGGCATGTTGTACTTCATTGATGAGAACAGCAATGCACTGATGTTTACCTAACCACACATCCCCACCCCTAGTCATTAGGACTGAGTCAGGATGAGAAATTTTGATGAGGGCATAAAACATCAGGCCACCTTTGTAAGGGTGACTGTGTTTGGACTTAGAGCCTATAACCATCCACCGCAGGAAGGCAATAAACTGACTGAACAAAACAAATGGAGGACGAGTTGTACCTGAGCGCTTTTATTGGTGACGGGTCAGAAATGGAGTGGAAAATTAATTTTGTTGGTCTAAAGTATGGCTGTTTATGAATGACTTTGAATCAGAGACCCTTCTGTACAATGACACGCCATTGGTTTGTGTTTTGTAGGGTATAAAGTTGGTCACCTTCCCTTTACCTCTCTCTCTCTCTCTCACCATCTGGCCATGAAGAGAAAACCTGATGAAGAAAACTCTGTCTCAGTTTCAATACTTCATTCAGTGGCTGGACTGAAGATAAGCTGAGAGCTGCCTATGGATGCAAGATGCACTGCTACTTAGGCTGTCAGGGTATGGTTTACCAATGTTCACATTGTATTCTGCTTCCTTAATATTTTTACACATTTTTAATCAATGACACATCATTAAATGTGCAACTTAATCCTGTCTATTTCCTCCTGTCTAATTGCCTAAAGTTGCAGATGTAGAAGGGATATTTGTGGAGGAAGAGCTAAAGTACCTGACCACAGAGTGGTAAGTGTATGGGATTTTATGCATTTTATTATGGTCTGCACAATCAAGAGTATACTGTACAAGGGGAGCATCAGGTCACCATAGGACCTTACACAATAGAACAGATTATTTGTAGTATTTATTTTGATTGGCTAATACTAAATGTATCCCATTTTCTTTCTCTTCTTGGTTTTTGTGGTAGCACTTGTTTTGGACGTACTGCTAAAGTGCAGACATCCTTTGTCAAAATGAAATTGTGGTCTTATGGCTGTAGAGAGATTCATTTCAAAATTTATTGATACTAATGAAAATTTCAATATTTATCTATACAGACATAATCATTTGATATGACCATTTGAACATCAGCTCCAGAATGTGAGTGTTCACATTTCAACTGGTAGAAGGACAGAGTTTCACCTCCATTCCTACCAGTCTGACCTGAAGAGACCTGTGCACTAGGGTAAGGCCATGCAGATACAACTTGAAGGAAAGTGGGCATGACTCACTAGTACACCAAAAATACCCTTAAAGTCAAGGGAATGTTCAACTTAAAAAAAAAAAAAATCTCACAATGTCCATGTGTCAGTTTTTAGTGCTGCCTTATTCAATTTTATATTTACCATTTCACAGTAAGAAACTTTTAAAAGGTTACATGTTGTAAAAGAATTAATCTCAACACACTGGAAAGTTTGGGGCAGCCACCCGTATATCATCCCTGGCTGCAAAAGGGTATGAAAATTGACACAACCTGTCCTTGTTGAGTTCCAGACTGAACTGTTTTAGTGGTGGAAAAGATGGTGGATTTAAAGGTTGAAACCGGATGGGATGTCACCTGAGGCTGGAAACCGAAAGTTACATCATTCTTGGCACCGGAAGTGACATCTTTCTTGGCGCTAGAACCGAAAGTGATGTTGTTGTTAAATCAGGTAGGTTTTCCCAATTCTGGCCTGCAGACACAACAGAAGAAGGTTTAGCGCACAGTGCCACCCCCTAGGCTGGCGGATAATTACCTCAATTTCGTCCACTCAGCTTCCTCCTAATCGCACGTGTGTGACAATGTTAATAAAAACAATATACAGGATAGGATGTGTGAATGTTATTTTATAAAAATCAAATGAAATGGCAAAGTGGTAAAAAACAAAAGCCAACTCATGTGCACTGGGCTGAATTTCTGGTTGACCTAACCTTTATGTCTTTGTGCTGCAAAGTTAAGCCCCACAAAAACATAAAAACTGCCATTGACCAGGCCAGGATTTGAATCCACTTTCTGGGTTCTGCAAGGCAGGAGTGTTATCTGTCCATCCATCCATCTCCTAACCTCTCATTCATTCCAGGGTTGAAGGAGGTAATGTATATCCTGGTAGCACAGGGCACAAGGTGGGAACCACAATGGACAAGGAGATAGCTAATCATGCATGTCATTTCATTTTCAAAGCTGCTGTTGAAGTGGCAACCATTAATCTGCTTCATGTTGCTGGTGAAGGTCAAGCAGTTATATCATATTTTAAGTGTAAATTTACAACATTTGTTTGTGCCTCTCACTCCTGGAGTTGAACCTGTAATCTGACAGCACAGCAAGCTCATTATTAATAAATCTAGAAGATGGAGAAATGAACTGTGCTGGTAAGAGCAACATTACTCCCTTATTATTATTTTGCAGTTAGGTCTGAAATTATGAGCCTGTAAAATTTGTATCATTTTTTTAGAATTTGCAAAACTAGTATAATGTAATCTGAGTATGTGTATAATATTTAATGTACTTTATGGCCGTTATGGTTTGCCTAGTGATTTCTGTTTTTCTGAATGAATAATGTATGCACATTAACTGGTAGTAAATGTAGTGGAGCCAACTTTATTTACAATGCAAATCAATATACCGTATTATAAGCTGAAATATATAAATTACAGCCTGGCCCATTATACACATAAAAATCCGATTTATACAACTCAGAAACCTCTTAGCATTTTTAAACATGGCCAGCTAAGCACCCATGAGAGTGATACCATATGTGTTTGAGATGCAGTATTGCTGTAAAGACAGCATGCTTCTCAATTTTCTGAGAAAAGCAAATCCAAATGAAACCTCTAGCCATAGTTAAACTTAAATGTAAAATATGTCTAGAATAATATATATTGTTACCTTTAAGTAACAGTAATTAAAACCATTCTAGGTCGGATTTAATCTGAAGACTGAGAATATGTTGTATTTCCTTTATCATATTCTTGTGGTATAGAGAAATAAACATAACACATTAAAAATGAATATATATTTTTAATGTCCAGTCTCATGGAAATCAGATTAGAACACTTGTGCAATTACAAAACTGTAAATCAGAAGACACTGCATCTGGTAACATGTCTGTGGACCATGAAATTAAACGAAAATAAACAGAAATGAATCTTCCCCTGTAAATAACAGCTGTGCAGTAACATTCATTCATCTATTTTCTGAACTTGTTTGAAAAATTACAGAAATCTCAGATGCTGGGACATACGATGGAATTATTCGACTGCAAGAAAATAAACCAAACCAGGACAGGACAACAGTACCTCACAGGGCACACACTCATACACACATTCACACTCACACAGTCTAACATGGTCCTCTGTTGGTATGTGAAAGGAAATACCTGGAAGAAGCCATGGGAGGAACTTGAAAAATCTACACGGTAATGAGAATTTAATCCTGAGACGTTCAAAGCACTTTGACAATGAAAATAATGTTTCCAATCATCAGATATGTGGCTGCACATTAAACTACATTTACTTTAATCTTTATATATTATACACTCCTGTGGCTGTTTGTTTGTCTGTCCAGAATTTTAAATCACTTGTAGCTTGCAAACTGTTTGACTGATTGGCCTGAGATTTGGTACACATATACTATGTGACATCTACTATCCGCTTTTGGGGTGAGGATTGACCTCCAAGGTTATTTCTCTTTTTATTTCTATTTTATTTTATTGTAGAATGAACTCTCTGCAGCGGCCAGCAAGGTGGCGGTGTGGCGCCGTTCTCATCCCTACCACCTTCGCTGTCACTTCCCCTACCTCTTCATATCTTAAATCATTCTTAAGGCAGATTGAAGACTAAAGTTCCAGATTAAGTGAAAAATTAAAGAAAACGTACTAAGTAATTGCAACACAAACACTGACTTAATCAGCTTTAACACAAAAAGATAACAGTGAAAGAACAGAAGAAGCGGCCGCTAGGGTGGAGAAAGGAAGAGATGCTCAGGAAGCAACAAGCGCATCAACCTCTGAGCAAATGAATGGTAAACGTACAGAGTAAGAGGAGGAAAACTAAGAATGCTCAAGTCAAGTGTACTGACTGCACATTATCATACAGTGCACCTTTACTGGTTAAAGTATATTTCTTATTTTTTAGATGGTCCTGAATATATCACATAATCTGTTTCAAGATGTTGAGTGAAAATCTATTAATATATTGTGGGAAGATCTTTGGGTTTATGTTACCTCTGAAATGATTACAATAAAAAAGTACTGGTTCAGAATTTCTGATGAATTCATAAAATGCTATTTAAAATGTTTCAAATATTTGTCAAAGATATGGACAAAAAATATAATATTTTACAATTCTTTCTGCCCACATTTCAGTTTTCTGGGTTTGTTTTTTTTTTACAAGGTCATGGTGAACTTCTTATCTTGGTAGGACTGAGCTCAAGGGAAGAGTCAATAATGAATGCGGTGATAGGGCATTGCAGGACTCATTTCTACATTGTGCCAATTCAATATTTTGACAAAAGTGGGTGCTGGATTGTGGAAAACAACCACAAGCATGGGCAGAAGGTACAAACTCTATAAAGACATTAATCGGGATGAAAGCACAAGCCAGTTTTTAGAGATGTGATACTTTACCACTGTGACACACACGCCCCCTTTTGACTAAATTCTGTAAATTAATACATTGGGATAAAAAATCTTACTTTCTGGGCACTTTTGTATCATGGATTATTGACCTGCTATTTACAAAAATTCTTCTTTGTGGACCATCAGAGGCAATGGTAGGAACCCTCTGTCTTTCTTCCTACAGACATAACCAAACATCACCTGTTTCCTCAATTTGATTTTGGCCTCTAATGTCATTTTCCTTTTCAACATTTTTTCAGTCTCTTAACTGCTGACCACGTCCTTCCAAATTATTCCCATTCATTTTCTCTCGTACTTCATTTCAAATGCACTCACTTTAACAAGGTCAGCTTTCCTTAGGGTCAAAGACTCACATGTACACAGCAGCATAAACACCAAGCATCACCTATTTTTTGACTTCCTCTCGTATTTTTAATCTACTAATATGTTGCCCACCAAGTAAGCTGTTTTGTTTACTCCACGCCTGTCTGATCAAGCATTCCGTGCAGGTCGCACAACTTACAATGGATATGCGAAGGCTTAGCTATAATTGGGCATGTTTAGTCCGGAAGTGTGCTAACAGTGCAGGCCATAAAAGTAGCTCACATACACAGATGCTGTTCATTATGGCGATATCAGTTTGTATGTACATGTTCTAGCATAGCACAGTGTGTGTTGTAACATAAGATAAGATAATGTCAGTGTGTTGGGGCACCCTACAGCAAACCCAGTAAAACTAGAATGGAAAAAAAATGCAAATAAAGCACATGTAAAGCGCAATTGAGTCTCTTACCATAACACATTCATTTGCACATTTCAAATGTTTACTGCTATTTAAAAAACTGTAATGCATTCAAGAGTTCCAAAGTAATATTTTATTTTATAGAAACCAGAGTCTTAGAAGCACATACTCATGATCATGGTATTATTTTCATTCTCATTACAAATGAAGAAGTGAGCCTTTTTCTACTTAGTTATTAGATTTTAATTAATCAAATAAATAAGTAAATACAAAAAAGCAACAGGAAATAAAAGAGGAAACACAAACATAAAGGGTCAATACCCAACCATCCCCTTTCCAACCTAAGTCAAGGGGCAGATATTATAGGATAACCCAGTCCCCTGGGAAAAAAATAAACTATGATTGAATCATACCACTGGAATGACAAAGAAAAGGAGTAAAGGAAAGCTTTACCAGAGTGCAATGGAGTGCCAGAATCGGAACAACAGAACTGATGTCTAGTTTTCACTTGATTTGCCGGATGCACTTATGTTCCATGTTTCATACAGCGTATTCCAGAAAAATAGTTTTTTATTTTTCTTGAGCAATTTCACAAGTAGGGCGGCACGGTGGTGCAGTGGGTAGCGCTGCTGCCTCAGAATAAGGAGACCTGGATTCACTTCTCGGGTCCTCCCCGTGTGGAGTTTGCTTGTTCTCCCCGTGTCTGTGTGGGTTTCTTCCGGGTACTCAGGTTTCCTCCCACAGTCCAAAGACATGCAGGTTAGGTGCATTGGTGATTCTAAATTGTCCCTAGTGTGTGCTTGGTGTATGGGTGTGTGTGTGTGTGCACCCTGCGGTTGGTTGGCGCCCTGCCCAGGGTTTGTTTCCTGCCTTGCGCCCAGTGTTGGCTGGGATTGGCTCCAGCAAACCCCCATGACCCTGTAGTTATAATATAGTGGGTTGGATAATGGATAGATGAATTTTACAATTATGAAATGCAAAAATCACTAAAAATTGTTTTTGTGAGGTTTAAAGGTTTTGTGGACAGAAAATTAGGAATACTGCTCTTTAAAGTCTCATTCACACTGCATATCCAAAAAATAAATTCTATTTATGCCTCTTGTTAACATCACTTCCGAGATTTAGCATTTTTCTTAAAAATGTGACATGATGTGGTGTTTCACAAAGACACACCAAAGTGCACCATTGTCCACTTTACTGTGTTTAATCCAAAAGAAAACACACTATAATGAAAGCCCCTTGCACACCCACTCCTCTAGGCCTCCATACCGGTCGTTACCTAGCAACTACCCTTTCCTGTTTGTTGATCCCTCCAGATGAGGCTTGCGTGCTGCATGTGCCTTAGAACTTTGAGTTTCATTTCTGTTTCATACATCTTTTGGGTTTAGATTGCCAAGATTGCTGTCTTCATAACATCCAATGTGCCAATGTAAACACAACACAGTGTATTTTTCCCTAGATTAAAGGCATATACATGCAGAATTAACACATGAAAATGCTTCAAGGCATGGAATAAAGGCCTTTCTTTTTGTTTTTTCAGCAGAGCATATTCTACTGGAAGTAAATTGTCATTTTTGTATGTGTCATTAAATACTCCATTTTGCTGCAAATTGGTCATGTGAATCACTTCGCTGTTCACTAATGACGTTTTTCTCATTACTCCTAAGCCAACATCACTTTAGCCATTATTCTTCATGAACTATTAGAAGCTGAATGGTTCTTGTTTTTGTTCTTGCCAATTGAGACCCAGCAAGCTGCCATCTTTCAGAATCATTGAGGTCTTCTGTTCATACCACGATAGGTAACATATCTAGATTAATTCTCAATTTTAATCTTTTGGAGTTTTATTTATTTTGAAGACCACAACTTTGTAGAAGCACTCTGTTGAAAACAATGTTTGCTTCTGTTTCCCGTTATTGTGACTATTACTGCGACTATTAAAAATGGTTCTATAGATCTGTAATTGCAAAGTACTCTTTGATGGTGTTCACTTTAGAAGGTATTTTGTAAAATATTTCTTTAGGTGTGCAAGCACATATTGTGGTTTGTATGAATTTCCTCCAGAATTAGGCAATAGTCTAATCTAGTAAAAATATTTAGTAAAACTGTAAAAATATTGTAGTGACTGGTTGGCTTCTGAGGTGGGTAGGTGGTCCCAGGGATGAGATTGAGAGTAGTGAGATGTTCAAGCTAAGGGATTGCTCTTTGTGGAACCTTCAGGAAATCAAAAACAAAGGAAGGGGGGCATAAACTGAGTGCAATGGCAGTTAAATGGCGGTTGGAGTAGAGAAGAAGGTTTTTTTTCTGAAGGTCTGAGGTGTGAAGGAGAGTGAGACTTATCAGTTAAGGAGTTTAGCGGGCATTTCCTGTGGCCAAAATAACTGGAAGGTTTAGCTCATTTTTGGAGTCGTTGTTTTGTTGGTTTGAAATAAAACACCCGACTTCGGCTTTCTTAAGTTGGTGCATGTGTGTGTCATTACTGCTGTCTCATTGGCTGTTACAAGACATTTTAGAAAACAGTCACATAATTAATTACTAAACTTATCATTCAGGAAATGCCAGACCTGGATAGAAAGCCAGTGCACACAATACAGTATACACAATTCTGAATACACGAGCCCATCCTCACACATACACACAGTCAAATTAATGTCTCTTTGTAGCGGGGCTACATAATAGTATATTCTATGTTTGTGCTGAGTGTGTTTTGTTTTCATTGTCCCATTTACTGTCCGTTATGTGTGTGTCAGTGAATGTTGTCCCTGTAAGTGCAGAGGGGAAAGATGATGAAGAGAGACCACAGCCCTAAGACGGAAATCACCTGTTTACACACCAGATACATCCGGGACATTTTACATTTAAAAAAGAGAAGCGAAGGTGAAAGAAAAAAGGCGAGAGGTGAGAAGAGAGAGAGAGAGAGAGAGGAAAAGAAGACAAATTAACCATCTATCTACAAACTCATCACTGCTATTTATTGCTTTATTCTACTGCCAGCTTTTTCAACTACCAATCCTACATCACAACAGCCAGAATCGAGAAACCCCGGGGTTCAAATTCATTCTAACCATTGCCATTACGGTGTGGTCATTTTGTTGTCAGGAGGAAGCACAATATCACTACAGCCAGTTTCAATATTGCCGGACTTTATTTTAGGACACATTTTTCACCATATTTTCAACTGTTGTGTTTATTCAATCCATGTTTGTATTTGTGTTGTGTTGTGTGCTTTTGTTTATTGTTTAGGGGCAAGGGAGGGTTTAATGTAAATATTTGTATTCTTATATATAGTAATTAGTCACTGGTGTTCTTGGGATAAAAGGTGGTTTGAGCGCACATATATTTATTATTGAATATTTGTCTCATCTTTTCATTTCCAATATATCAGTGTTTAATTTGACATATATGTTTACTGTATCTGGTTATTTCGTCATATTGGGAAAAATAAGACAACTTGTAAGGAGTACAGCTTGTTATTAGAGCAATAAACCTCAGGTAATCCGAGGAATAAGTCTTGGTAGTGTAGTGGCCGGTCTGGGTAAGGGGTCGGCCGTTACATAAGTGGTGCCCTCTCTTAGGAATCTTAATCTGGTTACAAGATCTTTAAAAATAACATCACTGTAAGTCTTTAAATTTTCCTGATTGCCAACATTTCTTTTGTTCGTGCCGAGCAGGATGACACCATTGCTTCGCCATGGTGGAACAAAGGAGTAGCCAGGACACGGCACGTCACAGTCAGAGCGTGTTCAGCGGTGCAGGAGGTGGTGGATTCGTTGCAGTTGCTGTACCTCGAAGATCACCATGGACCTATGGAGGAATTTCTGGAGGATGTCTTGCCTCTGTGGGAAGACCTGGCACAACAACTCACCCGGCTGGACGAGAAAGTGCGCTCAGGCACGAAGATGCCTTGCGGTCTTGGATCAGCAGCTCCCAGGAGGAGATAAAAGAATATATAAATGAACAAATTAAACTCCTGGGGTGGGACATTGTGTTGTGCCTCCAGAGGCGAGATCAATGATGGCAAGATACTCTTCAGGGTGAAGTCCGAAAGAGTTTCCAGAATTTGCATCAGTCACCCTTCCATTCTTCCATTCCACACCTCACAGTTCTTGGGGGGGGTGAATACATCAACCGGCCCTCCATCCCTGGCGTGCGTCTCTCCTTTCCCAAGTTGGGGGCTCAATATAATATCGATGATGTCCTCAACTTTGTGGAATAAGGGGAGGCGTATCTAGCTGTCAATCCTCTAACACCGGAAGAGCTTATGGGGTTGATAGGGGCCTCCCTCTCAGAGCCAGTGCAGAGCTGGTGGCTGACGGCAAAGAAGAATATTCAAGATTGGGGATCTTTTCATCGATTTTTCCTCGTGGCTTTTTTTCCGGGAGACTACGAATCTGAGCTGGAGGACAAGCCGCGATCCATGGTACAACTGCCTTTGTAATCCATCCAGGACTTCGCCTATGAAAATCGGGCTTTGCGTTTGAAGTGGCGGCTGGCTTTGTCTGAAAAAGAGGTGGTCCACCGCATCCTGAATGCCTGCAACCCGCAATTAGCTTTGGGTCTCAGGGGGGTTGTGGGGTCGGTGGAAGACCTGGTGAAGGTGGGCTTGCAAGTGGAACAGGACTGGGGAAACTCAAAAACGCACTGGAATAGGGTGCAAAGCCTTGCCGGTTGGAAGCTCATCTCACCATTATGCAAGCAAGTATGTCCCTCCTGATCATCCCAGTGAAGCTGCGGAAGTGGCAGGTGGATACAGTGGTGGATACGTAACAGTATCTGGAAGAAGATTAGCTGACCGTCAGACAATTTAACATCTGCCCTGTCTGTCCAATTCTTATTGGCAGATGGGAGTAAACACAACGCCCTGGGCAAAGTCCCCTTGAGGTACAGTGTACTCTCCATGACCTGGGAGATGGAGACCTATGTCCTGGACGACCGGCACCTGTCTGTCTCATTATTCTTTGGGCTGGATTCTTTGACCACCTTAAGAATGACCATCCATCTCAGTCCCAGGGGGTATACGGTATGCAAATTCATTCATAAATCAAAAGAAGATCTGGGCTCACAAGTCGTTGGTTTCTACGCGGTAGTGAGGAGTGATGAAAGAACCTCAGCGGCACCCCCTGTGGAGGAATAGCCCGAAAAGGTAAGGCCGGTGTTGAAGAAATGGAGAAAACTCCTTACAAGTTGTTTTTTTTTTTCCTGATACAACAAAATAACCAGACACAGTAAACAGATAAGTAAAATTATATATTTTACTATATATATTTTTGATATATTGGAAAATGTATAGACGAGACAAATATTTAATAATAAATATGTGTGCGCTCAAACCACCATTTATCCCAAAACACCGGTGACTAATTACTATATATAAGAATACAAATATTTACATGAAAAATGTGTCCCAAAATAAAGTCAGACAGTATTGAAACTGGCTGTGGTGATATTGTGCTTCCTCCAGACAAGGAAACGACCACACTGTAAGAGTCCTGGTAATGGTTGGAATGAATTCTTACCCCGGGGTTCGTGATATGGGATCGGTAGTTGAAAAAGCAGGCAGTGGAATAAAGCAATAAATAGCAGTGATGAGTTTGTAGATGGATGGTTAAATTGTCTTCTTTTCCTCTCTCTCTCTCTCTCTCCTCTCCTTTTTCTTTCGCCTTATCTCCTCTTTTTTAAATGTAAAATGTCCCGGATGTACTGTATCTGGTGTGTAAACAGGTGATTTCCGTCTAGGGCAGCGGTTTCTTCATCATCCTTCCCTCTGCACTTATGGGGACAACATTCACTGATGTAAACATAACGGACAGTAAATGGGACGATGAAAACAAAACATACTCAGCAGAAACATAGAATATACTATTATGTAGCCCCGCTACAACTTATCACTAAAGCTTAAGAAAAAACATTGATACAGTTTGGTATTAAAATACTTCTCATGCAATCATATAATCAATACCATCCTAATTTTTTATTTTTGTTTATCTAACAGAAAATACAATAGAAGCAATACATTTTACCTGCACTTCAATAACATTTCTACATTCCCATAGAAAGCACACTGCTAATAGTAGCACTGCCGTTCTCCCTTCTAACTGACAGGAGTGCTTGAAGGCTGAATTGCAATGCATTTGAAATTCTCCAGGCGTGCAAACTAATATAATCAAAAGGAAAGTGTGAACGTTTATTGAAATATGTTAATTGTCTCAGCAGTAGTCACCATTATACAAGTCACTATATCTCATTCTGGGTACTCAGGAGTGAGATTTTAATTAGTTCAGTTCTTCTTCCATCTGAGCTGTGACCTTTTGGTTAACTAAACTGTTAACCATTTTCTGGGTTTTACACCAAAGATTGTACCTGGATAGACGCTGCAAGAAACTTGAGATGAGATACCTTGCTTGGACTGTCTAACAGCAGCGTGGTTTCCTATGTAACAAAAGCTTTATTTAAAATAAAAACGCAGTTTGATTGATTATAGTTTCAGAATAATTAATCCTCATATTTATTGTTTTAACAGGATAAAATTCAATGCTGAGACTGTTTCCACAGTGGCATTACTGATGTGCTGCTGCCCTTCACATGACCATATGGGACTATGAAGTATTTCTGACTAAAAAAGCTAGGCTGGGAGTGAAGCTCATTTCTTCACTCACTTTTTTCCTGTCTTTCATAGAGGACTGATTGTGACAACATTTGGTAGAAGGAAGCATCCACTGAATTTGTTTATTATATTTGGCTGCATTGGTCACAAGTGTCCTACAGGTGCTTTGCTCACCCCTGTTCTGATTGTCCATACTTTAAGTGTATGTGAAGTGCAACAGTAAAGCTCAGTGTGCAAAAGAACAAAAAGAAGAGATGTAGAATATCTCAGCATGTTTCTCCATATGGTTAATTAATATGAAACTTTACTAGTATATGGAAACTAATTTAATTTTTAAATACAAAACATTAACATTTGTAATGAAGTCCTGGCCAACAGCAATTTAAAACCATCACTTCTTCGCAGACACATTGAAACAAAACATCCAACGTACAAGGATAAACCTGTAGAGTATTTTAAAAGAAAATTAGCAGGTAATAAAAAGTGTAGTGTTTCTTCTTTCCTGTCAGCTTCAAACGCAGATAGTAAAAATGCTCTTGAGGCATCATTTCTAGTAAGTTACAGAATTGCAAGATCTGGACAAGCACATGCAGTGGCAGAAAATTTGATTGGACCATGTGTGAAAGACATCATGAAGTGTATGCTTAGAGAAAAGGTGGCAAAAAAAATTGACATGGTTCCCTTATCAAACACAGTGTCACGAAGAATTAATGATTTGGCAAATGATGTGGAAAGTGAACTTTTGAAAAGATTAAAATGGAATTATTTCACAATCCAACTTGACGAGTCAACCGATGTAGCAAACGTTGCAGTATTGCTAGCTTATATTAGATATATTTTTAAGAATTCCATTTAAGAAGATGTATTATTTGCAAACCCTCTGAAAACCACTATGACAAGAGAAGCAATTTTCGATATGATCAATGGCTATTTTGAAAGAAATGGAATAAACTGGTCTTTTTGCTTGGGTGAATGCACAGATGGTGCAAAATCAATGACCGGAAAATTTTCTGGTCTTGTGGTGTGAATAAAGAAGATCAACGAGAATACTAAATGGACTCATTGCAGTATTCATTGACAAATACTGGCATGTAAACGTATTCCTGTAGAGTTGGCCAATGTTTTAACCAACACAGTAAAAAATGTAAATTTTATAAAATTGTGTGCTACAAACTCTCGTCTGTTCCAGGCGCTTTGCGAGGACTTTGGAAACCTTCACGTTTCTTTACTACTTCATACAGAAGTTAGATGGCTTTCTCGTGGCAAAGTTTTGAAGTCTGAAGTTTAAGCACTCTTTCTTGACCATCCTTTTCATGTGTCCTCTTGTATATTCGATATTCTTAAGATGCAAAAACTTGCATACTTAGCTGACATTTTTTCTAAATTAAATGATTTAAATCTGTCTTTACAAGGCCCAGGTGTCACCATTTTCAGTGTACACGATAGAATAGAAGCCATGTCGTCTGGAGATGAATGAGTATGAATGTTTTGGTTCTCTCGGCAGCATTTTATCAGAAAATGAAATTCAACTTAACGAAAATATTTAAAGGGATATTACTGAACATCTCAAACAGCATCAATTCACCTTTAATGACTATTTTCCTAATAGACCTAATATATCTGGATCGAACAACTGGATAAGTAGTCCTTTTCAAGGAAATATAAGTTTATATACTTCTATAACTTTACTGGAAAGAGAAAAGCTCATTGATCTATCCACTGACAGTTCCCTAAAAACTGGCTTTAATTGACTTTTGGCTCAGTGTAAGAAATGAATATCCTGTTTTGCCAGAAAAAGCCATTAAAGTTTTATTACCCTTTTGTGCAACATATCTGTGTGAGAAAGGATTTTCAACATACACTTACCTGAAAAATAAATACAGAAACAGGTTAAATGCAGAACCTGATCTAAGACTCAAAATTTCAGACATCAAACCAAATTTTAAATTTCTTTGTTCTACCAAGCAGGCACAAATATCCCATTGAGGGTTTTTTCAAGTTTAACCTAAGTTAGATAAGAACCAGTTGGCATCCATTGACATTAAAGATAATTCCATTTTGTTTTCAGCTTTACTATTATGAATGTTCTGTTTTATTGTATTCATTTTGTATTAAGCTATCACTTTAGTTTTACTAATGTTTGTCTGTAAATGTTTTACGATTATGTTTAGGTTTTTCATTAAGAATCATTTATTATTCAATATGGAAAATAAATTTTAATTACAATCCAATTTTATTGTTTTATTTACTATATTGTTATGACTACACAGGGGGTTCGCCAATTTATTCCGGTCTTTTGAAGGGGTTGACAAGGAGAAAAAGGTTGAGAATCGCTGATATAGACTATGCCAAGATATCGAGAATATCTTTTCACTTAAAAACAAAAAAAGGAAAGACCTGAATGAAAGATTTTCTTATTAGATGTTTATTTTTTAATCCCATAATTTTACCACAACATGCGTATATTGCAAAATATTAAAAAGAATTTTAGCATCATTTATATTGTGACTGGGGTATTGTGATAATATTGCATTGTGGTAGTTTTTTTTTTTTCATGTTTTCAGATCACTTGTGATGTGCACATAACACAAAAGGTACCAATAATCTCTTTGGTTCTTTTCATAAAGGGGGATAAGAGGAAATGTTAAAAGCAGCTATCTAACTGTTATCTATATTCTCTAACCTGCCTTACTGTACTTATTTTACCCCACATAATCAACCCTGGGGACCTTTATGGCAGGCTGCTCACTGACTGGGACTTTCGTCTCTTTTCAATCCTTTACTTCAACTCAGCTTACCATAAATAGAGGACTCCACAAAGTGTCCTTCGTGCCCTTAAGAGACTGCAGTAAGACAAGGAATAAAAAATCATAGATTTTGGAATATTAATAGTCAATAACTGGACAGGGACATTGAGTTTAACTTTTATTTAAAAGTTTTTTTACTTAATAACCAACAGCAGCCAATATAAACAAGGAATTGAACAACAAGGGTGGACCCATGCAATCTTCATGCAGTGCCGGAGGCCCAGTTTCTTAGTTATTGATTATATATTCTTAATTGAAATGTGAAAAGAAAGGTTTAATGCTGGGGGCACTTTAAAAAGTGTCCAGCAGGTAAGTAGATAGCAAGCTCCATTTAAATGTCTGTGGGTCCTCTCAAAGTGTCAAAAGACAGCAACCGAAGACTCCATTTTGTAACAAAGCACCAGCTGAACTAAAACTAAAAAACTGAGCTGAGACTCTTTTTAAAAATGTTCTAAAAAAAGGTAATCATTCTCTCTCTTTTTCACCCACAGTGAGCTCACACCTGGCTTACTATCTGCTAGCAAAGCAGCTAACACTTCTACAGTTTCTCAAACAGGAAAGTTACCAGGCAAGCTCTAGGTCGATTCCCATGAGAATCACAACCTGTACTAAGCTGCAATCTGAATGGTCATACAAAACATTCTGTAGTACTGCTTTACCTTTCAGCTTTCCCATAATAATAATAATTCTTTAAATTTATATAGCACTTTGTCACTACTCAGTGCTTCAGTGAGGAGCCACTTCAACCACCACTGATGTGTACCATTCACTTGGATGATGCAACTTCAGCCATTTTTGCACCAGTACATTCACCACACGTTAGCTGTTAGGTGGTGAAGTAGTGAGAGGTATAGCCAATTTGGATGACTAAGGGGGAAGAATGGCTAGGCCGTGGTAAGCATTTTAAGTGGAACTTCGGGATACACCCTGCTTTTTACTACGGATGCTTAGGGATCTTTTATGACCACAGAGAGTCAAGACCTCAGTTTTACATTGCATCCAAAGGACCACACCATTTTTATTGCACAGTGTTCCCATCGCTGCCCTGGGCCATTGGGATCCACAATTTAGACCACAAGGTAAACTGCTGGCCTCAACTATTTACCTGAAATCTGTCATTGGAGAAGGCTAAGAAATCCCCCATACATGTGTTCCTAGCATATATTAGGAGTTGTTTTTCCACCTTGTTACTTTGCTTGGAAATTAAAATATTACCAAATACCATTATCTCTCTAAAGTGGCTGATCCCAGATTTTTTTTACTTAAATTTTTTTTTGAGAGTTTTAATTTGAATATTATTCTTGTAGAAGAAATAAACGATTACTGAATTTTTCAGACCAAAAATAAAAATAAATGGACTCTATATTTCATTCTAGTACAAATGTGGATTACTTCACCTCTACAAGCTGTATCTTTCAAGTACAACAGAGAGTAAAATGTTCACCAGCACCTACTGTTAGAATAAACGTCCTACACATATAATATTCCAGAAAAAGCCATTCATTCTATTCTTGTTGTGCACAGTAATGAGACTGACAGCTTTGGCACCTTGTTATATATAAACAGCAAAGCTGTTAATCGACAAAATGGTGATACACAGCAAGTGCAAAAATGTTTAGGAGAAAAAAGTCTCAAGTTGTCAACAATGTCAGCACAAATTGGTGTACCGTGAAATTGTACCATGAAGAAAGATTATCTGTGTTGAACATGGAGTGCTGATTTAAGGTGCTAAACTGATACCCACATTTTTTCTCCTTGGTATTGCTTCCTTTTTTCTCATTAAATAAAAACAGTTTGTTTTCAAATTGGCTGTGTCCCAATTCAAAAATGCATCTTATACAATCTGACAACCAAATATAAAATTACAAATACACAGATGGTAAAGTTAAAGTCTGAAGTAAGGGAGCATTATCTAGCCCTTATGCCCTTATTGTCTAAGAATGAGCTCAGCGGTATAAGAAACACTCACCAGCAGGCAAAATCATTCCCTACTGTACTTCATCCAGTCTTTTTATAATGGATTTTTATTTATGAAAGTAAATTTTCACAAGGTTATCTAAGAACAGAAAAGTACAATATTACAGTTTTGCTTTGGCAAAGCATAGGATAATTGTTTCAATTAATTACAATTACAACTTCACTACCATTTACAACACTTAGCAAGTATTCATAGATATATACAGTAGTGAAAAAAAAAAACTATTTAATAATATTAGATAGTAAAACATATACCTGATCATACAAAATATAATAATGAAGACCTTTTATCAATGGAGTAAAGAGGTAACCAAGAATAATAAGAAACAAATATACAAGGTCAAGCAGACTGTAGTATTTGAAACAATGCATCATAAAAATATCAATCAAAAAGTAACTTGCCAAACGTGTACCTGGGGACCATCTTCCTAGCTGTAGAGAGATAAGCACTTCCACCCCAGGGCGAGAGGGGGCGCTAACGCTAACAGTGATAATGATCTGGGGCCTCATGCATAATGCTTTGCGTAGAATTTACAATAAAACATTGCGTATGGACAAAAGTGGAAATGTGCATATGCACAAAAAAATTCACTTGCACAATGTTAAGACAACGGCAATAGTGCTTCAAAAAAATAATTTCAGTGAATGCAAAGTGGAGGCAAGGAAAAACATACTATTTGCTGGCTTAAGCAGTGGTAATAACAACAAAAGAAGGTTGATTGAGTGAGACAGAGTGGCGGAGAAAGAAAAGTTGCTCGAAATAAAAGAGAAGGAATCAGATATCAAAGTCGCTGTGAAAAGGTGAGTCAAAGCCCACCATCTGGGTATCATACGGAAACATATCAGGGTACAGAGAAAAAAAAAATAGGAACACAGTGGAAAAAAAAGGTTGAAATGTCCACTTTAATTTCACAGATTATTTTGTCATTAAAGTAGAACATTGTAAACTTCATCATAAAATCAATGTTTAATTTACTAGAGTTTCTCAGATCCCATCATAACTAGAGTAGCACATTAAATGCTTTGTACTCTTTGTGTTCTTCTGTGTGCTCAATGTGTGTGAATCACTACGTGCTTCTTAAACAGGCTTTCTCTTACTCTGACAGAGCACATAATTCATTACATTTATGTTATTACAGCTCTCTGAGCAATTTAAATACTAAGATGTATACTTGATATTATTTTCATGATGAAATTAATTAAAACATGTTTTAAACATGAGGGCATGGTGGTAGCGATGAGCTGGGGCCCCATCCATATATTTTCCCTGCCTTCAGCAAGATGCTTGCTGGGACATGAGTGACCCTCGATGAAATAATTTATTGCAGCAGTACTGTCTCTGTCAAACATACCAACCTCCTATTCCTGTCCTTCCTTTTCTTTCTCCACATAAACAATCACCACATAATAAGCTCTGTAATAAATGTCAAACCATCTGTAAGCTTAGAAAGGCAGTTCTTCAAATCATTTAAGGAACAATGAATTATCTTCATAGTACATATTTCATTATTCCATCCATCTATCCATTGCCACTATGCCCACATGTTTAATAATTAACAGTATACTTTATTTAAATGAAGTTAAAAACGACTCTGTATAATGCAATATACTGTACATACTTTAATACATTTCATCTTAAAAATTATATCAAGAGCTCCAAGAAGATAGCGCCTGGATATCTATATCAACTTAGAAGCCAGAAGCCAGTCGACATCATCTATAATACATGCTATCTTCAGTTGAATTGAATTGAACTTCTTTATTGTTATTCTGTGGTACAATGAGATTCAATATGCAAAGCCTTCATAAAGTAATTTTCCTATAAAATGATCCATCCATCCATTATCCAACCCGCCATATCCTAACTACAGGGTCATGGGGCCTATAAAATGATAAAATAGTAATACAATAGTACAATAAAAAGCAATGAAGAAAATACAATATGAAAGCATAAGTGCACTACAGTAATCCCTCGCTATATCACGCTTCGACTTTCGCGGCTTCACTCTATCGCGGATTTTAAATGTAAGCACATCTACATATATATCACAGATTTTTCGCTGGTTCGCCGCTTTCTGTGGACAATGGGTCTTTTAATTTAGGTTACATGCTTCCTCAGTTTGATTGCCCAGTTGATTTCATACAAGGGAAGCTATTGGCGGTTGGCTTAGAAGCTACCCAATCAGAGCATGTATTACGTATTAACTAAAACTCCTCAATGCTATAAGATATGCTTCCCGTGCGGTGCTTGTTTGCTTCTCTTTATCTTTCTCACTCTCTCTGCCTGACGGAGGGGGTGTGAGCAGAGGGGCTGTTTGCACAGAGGACACGGACGCTCCTCTACAAAATGCCGCTTTATCGCGGTGCTTCTGTATACTTAAAAGCACGTATTGATTTTTTGATTGTTTGCTTTTATCTCTCTCTCTCTCTCTGACATTCTCTGCTCCTGGCGGCGCTCCTTTGAAGATATGTTTGCTTTCTTTTAATTGTGAGAAAGAACTGTCATCTCTGTCTTGTAATGGAGCACAGTTTAAACGTTTGACTAAAGGGTGTTATTTCATGTCTAGAGGGCTCTAATAATGTTAACAGGGTGGGAGAGTTTATAAGGGCTTAAAATATATAAAAATAACCATACAAACATATGGTTTCTACTTCGCGGATTTTCACCTATCGCGGGGGGTCTGGAACGTAACCCCCGCGATCGAGAAGGGATTACTGTATACATGTACATATTGTGCGGATAGTGCAAATGGTTCATAAAGTGGCTCCGGTTGTGCGATATTACAGTTCAAGTGCAAGTTTATGGTGAGGTAATTGTAATTATAAGTACAAACAGTTTTACCTTGGGCACTTGATGGACTGATTTAGTGCGTTTACAGCTCTTGGGATGAAGCTTTTTCTGAACCTAGAGGTCCCAACAGGAAAGGCTCTGAAGCATTTGCCGAATAAGTGAAGTTCAAATAGACTGTGCGCATGGCTGATGCATCGTGTGCTGTAAACGTTCTGCTGGGCTGGATGCTGTATGCCAAAAATCCTCTGTGCTCTTGATACAATCTGCTGTAGAGCTGTGATTACACACTCAGATACAATGGGTTGAAATACTCTTGAGTGATTCACTGAAAGTAACAACGCTAAAGGAGCTATGGTATTTGTAATAGTTTGGCCATTACGTTGTACATTATATTGTTACAGAATGATTACAATCAGATGTCTTAAATTTATAAACAATATGCGGTTAATTTCAGTGTATTTGATAAAGCCACATCAGGGATGTGAATCTAAAAAAGAAAGGGAAACCACACAGGAACAGTAGCATTGCTTTGACATTGGATGCTGCCAGTTTGCAAAACTGAGCAGAAAACATGCATACGCAATGAAATGTGCTGCAGTGAGAATGTGTCTGGCTTTATGCCAAATTTAGTTTTTATACATCGCAATGCGAGCATGGAAACGGGTGTACTGAACATTTTTGTACGTACTCACCGTTTATACATGAGGCCTCTGATTAGGACCGGCCCTTCCAGTCAGTATGATACTGAAGAGCTCACTCCCAGAAGAAGACATCTCATTTGAATCCTAGCCTTGGAGGAGGACAGGGCTCCATCTCATTCGAGCTAAATCCTTTGTGTAATTGGTTTCTGTCTGAAAGGCTCCTGTAATGCTTTTTAGCTGAGCAACTATTTCTCCCAGGTTTATTTTGACTAAAGTGGGGGGGCCCAGCTGGCACCTCAACCTTTTCCCTACTTACCCTGGTTGGCTTACTCATCAGCATTTACACTGCCTTAAAGTTTTTTTTTTTTTTTAATAGAATGAAGAGGAAAATCACAAAATGTTAACACAAAAATAACCGGTGTAATATGGCTAAGTGATAATCAAGAAATGAAAAATTAATATTACAAAAAAGTATAATGGCTGTGCAATATGAAGGTTAGTGTTAAAAATCAAAAATTAAAAGACAGTAAATATCCTAAAAATACAAATTGAAAAATGCAACTATATTTAAAAAGAAAAAAAGTAAATGAACACAAAGTCAGCAATGTCCTCTATACTAAAAAAATAAACATATTGTAAGGAGACAATAGAGCCAAAATAAAGAGTTGGGGAATTCTGTGGTAACGTTGTTTAATGTTCAAAATGAAAGCCGTGTTACAAATGATAAATATGAGCAAAAAAAAACACTTGCAACCATTCTGGTCTGTGCTAGGTCTTCCTATACAGAAAGTACTTCTGAAGGCAGAGTTCTGCTCAGTTGCAGTTGTAGAATCAATACTAAATGCCAACTTCCAGTCTTTGGTCCTCTTAAATACCAAATGAGGAGGTAATGATGGAACTTCCAAAGCTGAGGAGGAAATATTATCATGGGTCTTTGCCTTTGGGAAAAAGGGTAGAAGTAGTCAAAAACAGTACCATCCTACTCTTCAAACGTGTTGTCCTTACCTCCGTAAAGCTCTGAAGATACTCCCAGGGCACACATGTGTGTGACAATATTATTATATACTAAAATGTCTATACCAAACAAGATAAACATGCACGAGTACATATGAAAAATTAATTAAAGACTACAAAGGTGTAACGTTAGATAGATTCAGAGGATGAAGAGGCCACTGGTGAAAATGACAACCTAATGATTTATAAAATCAGTAAAACATTTCTTTATAATGTTAATTTGCTCCAAGGTGAAATAACTCAAAGGGCGGCCAATGCATTTTGGGAAGCCCCATCTTCAGGGCCAAGGAATTGAATTGACTAAGGTGGGCAGTCTGCAAAAATCAAGGGACTTGTAAATTGCGTTGCCTTTCATAATATTAAGACTCTCTTCAGGCATTATAATCTATAACTCTTTTAATTGTCAAAAGGGGACAGGATCACATCATAGAAGATAAAGTGGTGACGACAATAGACACTTTACTTGCATCCAAACTAATGTAGCTTCTTCATGATTATTTCTTTTGTTATTTTCACAGTTTTTGATTATTGTTATATTAAAGTTTTGTGAAATTTTTTTAATTTTTCATTGTTATCATTTACAATTATTTATGTTTTTCTTGTAACACATAGTTAATTTTTTTTACTGCATTGCTTCTGATCCTTTAGGTACTACTTGTTCTTACATATTACTTTCATTATTTTCAGTTACCTTTTTACTCCATCAATAATGACTCTACATCAATTATATTTTGTGTGATCAACTATATTTATGTATAAACAATATTTACCGTACATATGTACCACAGTCTACCACAGACACAGTCCTGGGTTCAAATCCAGTGCTTTTATTTACAATACTATGTACCTTGTAGAGGCTTCCTTCCCTTAGTGCCGTAGCAGCTCCAAAACAGAACAATACAGCACAGCAGTTCCTCACATGCGTCTCATTTTCCTTTCATCTACCGTCAGTTTGCCCAGGTGACTACTGCTCACTTCTCTTCTAATTCTGACTTCCCGACACAAGTGAAAGGCTCTCTTTTAACTCCGGTGCTTAATCTATTGCCTCTGGTGAGCACTTCCGGGTTAGGCAGGGCCACAACAGTCCTTGTAATG
Source organism: Polypterus senegalus (assembly GCF_016835505.1). Taxonomy (NCBI): domain Eukaryota; kingdom Metazoa; phylum Chordata; class Cladistia; order Polypteriformes; family Polypteridae; genus Polypterus; species Polypterus senegalus. The sequence continues at coordinate 159,846,258 of NC_053160.1, forward strand.
TCATGCAATGTAATGACAGTTCACCTGATGGCCTACAAACAACTCAACAGGGTCCACAATTCCCATGCTGCTCTGCTCTGGGGCTCGCTAGATGGGATGCTGCTTCCCAGTGTATGGGAGTACACTCTTCCCATAGCAGGCAGTCAGCCACTGTCCTGTCCTACCAGCCTCCCAAGCCCAACCAGTGTGTCCTTCTATTGCTGCTGGGACACCAACCCCAGTGTAGCTGCGTGTCCACATCTTGGTGCAGAAGGGGAATATGGACGCTCCCTCTCTGACCTTCCTTTATCAAGAAAGGGAGCAGTGTCCATCCTTACTGGGATGCTAGCTCATCCCTCACAATATACAGCATATAAACTATAGTTACTCAAATATTACTTTAATGGTCTCCTGTCCTTTTGTTTGTAGTTCTTTCCCTTGCAGGTCTCCATATTTTTATATATATTGAACATTTTTTACAAGTAGTTATATTCTGTATGTTAAGATCACTCTTCAAATGAAATGCTAAACTGAAGAATTAATAATGTACATTAATTAAGCAACAGTTAAGAGCTATTTTGCATTCACCACAAAGTCTTTCTCTTAAGTTTGGGTCAGTCAATTAAATTTAATTTATTCTTACATAGCACATGCACTAATCTAGATTACTATTTATAATTATAGATAGAGTAAAATTAAAACATATAGAAAGGACACACTGAATGCTGAACTCAGAACAACACATTATTCGTACTTAAATTTATGTTTGTATATTTCTGTCAATGTATTTTACAGTTTGTATACAGTATCGATTTCTGCAAAATGTAATAAACATTTCCCAGGGACCATTATAATGTGGCTTACTATTGAAACAAATACAATCTACCTTTTCAAAATACAATTTTAGGTCACTTTTCAGCTTCAACCAAAACTGCCTGATGCTTTTTAAACACTAAAATCTGAATAAAAATACTGCAGCAAGGTGGGGTGGGCCACCATACTGACTCCAAATACAGAAGAGCATGTATCCTACAATCAACTGAAGCCCTATGACTACAGATAGGTAGTCTCCATTGAATCCAACAAGCTGCATCTGTAATGATTTAGTTGTGTTATATTAAAGCGAATGAATACTGTTGTAATCGATTGTTTTATGTTATATTTGTAATTAATTTAGATCACTTTGCAGAGACCTTTGTTTACTTTGGCTGAGTCTTTTTTTCTGTTGATCAGCGTCAAAGAAAATAAATGAAATCCATTGTGGACACGTGAAAACTTTCAAAGGTGTAATGTCTGCTTGTTAGTCATCTTCCAGTTGCCCATGCCTTCTACATTCCGTGCAGGATGTGCCGAGCGAGCATCCTAACTGTCTTACCTCATCTGGCTCATCTAAATTCTACTCAGAGGTCACCTTGACAGGGAAAGTGAGCTCAGTGACCCTGTACAAGAACCTGATTTTAACCACTTGTACTCTCAATCTCATTTGGTCACTTTCAGAGGTCATGGCCACAGGTGAAGATAAGGAGGTAGACTCCCAGTAAGTTAGTAGCGTTGTTGCTGAATTTAGCTGCTTGCCCATCCTGACAGGGTCCCCAAGTGAAAAATTGGTGTAATGGAACCTGACAAAGAATAGTGCATACTTTGACCCTTATGAATGCTTTGATTAAAGAAAGTTTCGTCTGGAACAGGGATACTGGGGCTCACTCTTGCTGTCAGTGAGTGTTTGATGTCCAGATGACCCATGCAGCTTGTGTTGGCTTAGCTCAAAAAAGGTGCATGGAGTGATCCTGATGGCTTATGAATGATAAGGCAAAGTGTGAGGATTAGGTGCTGGGCAATAGTGGGAAGGAACAGGAATACATAACAAAAATAATTGACAATTAGAAAGAAGGCCAACCAGAAACATTTCTGAAAGTTCAGTTAATCTCCTAAGCCTACGTAGCAGAATGCTGTGGTCCATGATGTAAAATCTTCTGTGGTCTTTGTGTACACAATCACTTTGAACAGAAAAGGAAATGTGATTTTGGTCTGGGATTCCCACGTTGAAATTTTGATCAGTTGGTTATTATGTGCTTAACTCTGTTGCTTTCACTTCTTGTAGCTTCTAGATGGATACAGTAGATAGATACTTTATTAATCCCAAGGGGAAATTTACTTATTTCAGATTTGCCAGAATTTCTTTGATGCCCACCAAAATTCATTTTCCATAGACTCACAAAATACCACCCCCACCTCCTTTGAACTTTATTCTCTAGAGGATAAGGTGGGAATCCATAAAATAATCAAATAAAAAATAAAAAGAATGTTAGGAATCAAATCCTTCAGAAGCAATACTAAACAAACCTGATGAAAGATGGTTTGTCATATGACAGAAACATGACTTGAATAAAGTGTCTAAAGTGTAATCACCTCCAAAATCCACTTATTTTTGAATAAAGACTATTCATCCTCTTGCAAGTTGCTACAATGTAAGGTCAGCCTTAGCTGGACGGTGTGGTCTCACTGCCTCTTTCTTTATACCGACATGACGTGCATACAGTGTTGCAAAAGCTTTTAAAAATAGAACAAAGAAAAAGAGCTGGCAGGATAAACACTTTAAAATCAATACGGAAATTATTTTCACACCTTATGTGCAGCTGCTGTTTGTAGCATAGTGTACATCATTTTCTTCACATAAGAATTAAACAAGAAGAGAACAGACCATTTAATGTAACATGGCTTGTCAATTACTCTACATCTAATGTATCAAAAAAATGTTGATTTAATATGTGACAATTTAAAAGTTGCTGCTTTCAACTGACTTAATAGGTACTTTGTTCAGTGTATCAAAGTCTCTCATTGAGTGAAATTTACTTTAAAACAACATCTCTGCATGCCCCTTACTTATTCATTTTCATTTGTAATCTTTGCTCGTGAGATTTAACTCCTTCAGCTTTTTTTTTTCTAGGTAGCAACCTGCAGTCTTGAACTTGGCAGAGAAAATATGAATCAATTTAGTTCAGAGACCAGCAAGCACACACTTGGGAGGACCAGGGTCACTGCTAGAGACTCCATTCAAGGTCCTTGTGTAATCTGTAGTCAAGTACTGCATACTGATATAGGCTAAAAGTAGCCATATTCAACTAGTGGAGGTCTAGCTGAATACCTCAACATGGTGCATTACTAGAAAGTTTAAGTTGACCCCAAAACGATGCTCACCCAACTGTCTGTCATAATGACACAGCACTCCATGAAGCACAAGATATCAAGAGGAAACAAACTTCTCATGCAACAAAACCTTAGGAACATCCTTCATAACTGTTTGATGTGCTGCGTTCATTGTTGGTCCCATGTGCACACCTCAGCCAATGCAACTACAGCCTTGAAAAACTTGGTGTTCTAGATGGATAAAATCAAACTTTTTAAACTATTGATACTGTATTAAAAAGCAAGCTACAATCTGCTTCAATAATTTTTTTTTTTTTTACTCAAACAACTGTGATGAACTATTAAAGTCTCCTGAAGGCAATCTAACTACATTTGCATTCTTTCTTTAATGATATCTAAATGCACACTGACCAGTAATTTATAGCCTTGTGACAGTCTGGGTTAACTCCGCACTCCACGGTCTCTTCCAGGACCTTTTGAACCCAGAACCATCAATAATGTACATGAGGACACACAATCAGCAAGGTTTTGGTGCAAAGTGGAGAAGTGCTTTTATTTAAAATCAACTATAACTACAACCATTGGGAATATTAGAAACTACACCAAATAGGAAAAGAGAAGTGTAACACTTGTCACATATGAGTGATTAGGGAGCAGCTAACGGACCCGACGAGCAACGCAAAACCGCAAGACAGGGGATTGTGACTGTGTACTAACTGATCTCTCTTTAGTTTAACAGGAAAGATGAGAAAACAACCCCTAGAGTTCGCCTCCAAAACCTTCACCAGACATCCGGGTCACTTCTGGGTTCCTCCGCTTACTCATGTCCTCCAGTGATGACGTCACCATCCCATAACCCTCAGCGTCCTGTTTTCCCATTCCCATTCCCACAGCATAAATTGTCCGTGTTGCTACTACTGGTTGTCTGTTGTATATCTTTCATGACTGACCGTTTTCAAGACTTGTTGAGAAACTACAGTATACGGGGACGGAATCCCCAACCCTTAAGTTTGGTCTTTGTGTTTTCCTTTTACACACTATTTTCAAACTTACAGTGTATCTGTAACAACACTAAATATAAATAAATTCAAAAGAACAAATTTAAAGAAACAATAAACCACCAATATACTATAAATAACTATATCTTCAATACATAGACACAAAACCCCATATCAGACTTGCACCTCAACCATATGAACTAGGTGACAAATTTATCATTTATCGTCATCAAAAAACACTCCTATTACAAATATAAAAATGCAAATATAATGCCCTTACAGTTAAATTAAAAGCCCTCTTATTTGCTATGCACAGTATATCAAAACCAATCACATCAAAGGTAAAGTATCAAGAAATAACAGTCTCAAATGAAGGTTAACCCACGTGTTAATACTTGGAGAAGGAGGACTTCTCACAGTCCATCTAGATACAGATACTTACAGTATATCTTGTAGACTTATATCAAGTCTTAGAGCCAACAGAACTGACAATCTGCAAATCTAGAGTGTACCTCTTGGTACCAGCTTAATAATTCAATTGATGTTCAATGTCTTCCCTCCTGTAGCAGAAGAAGTCATACTCCTTTAATCATGGACTAATCTTGCATGGGCAATTATGTGCTATGGCATAAAAACACATTAGGGAACATTACTGAAACATAATTCACATTTGCATGTGAATGTGTGATCAGCCAAGCACCCCAATCAACCTTGGAGCAGCATGTGCACATTCACACGTGCTTGCATGCCTCAAGACTCATGATTATTTATTTAAAGTCATGCTTCACCATGGACATCTTATCACAAGTCTAACTACATTTAAGTTCCACCCATACCATTAATTTATTCCCTGCAGTAACTACATCTGTGGACTCTTTCCTAAATCAAACAATTTACAACTTACTGGTAAAAGAACTAGAGACAGTAAAAGTACTAGGATCAAAGCTATATGGCAGATCTGTCCATCACCGAAATAACTAATCATTCACCTATACTTAACTTTATACGGTCTGGAACCCCACGTGAGTTTTTAGCATAAATAATGGCCTGTTCATGAGACAAGAGAGAGCTGTCAAAAATGGAGATATATCAGACAAAGGGATAACTTTGCATGTGGACGTCGGAGAGCTACTACTGACACTACTGCTAATTTTGAGTAAGCTTGCTAAGACTATATATATATATATATATAGTCTATATAAATATATACAATAAAATATATAGATATTCAAGTCACCTGTATTACATTTGTGCTGCAACTAAAAGTGGAAAAAAGAGAAACTCAGTTAAGTTTAATCCTGTATGTTATTACCATATGATATACACAAAGATCATTATAACATAACATTTAGTACATTCGGGTATTTCATTTATGAAACATCTATAGACTCAGTGTCTAAATTTGAATGGTTACCTTGTATCATCATTAGTTAAAAGGACAGCATTCTGCTTCTTAAACGCACCTCTTAATGCATTTTTTTTCTCACTACACTATTTTGGATCAGCAGTTGACAGTATACTAAGAACAGATTATTAAATACTAGCAAAATACCCACGCTTCGCAGCAAAGAAGTAGTGTGTTAAAGAAGTTATGAAAAAGAAAAGGAAACATTTTAAAAATAACGTAACATGATTGTCAATGTAATTGTTTTGTCACTGTTATGAGTGTTGCTGTCATCAAGGATTTGATTATCTTTATTTCTTTCAATCAGGTTCGTATTTGGAGGACGTGTTGTATTCAAGTTACATTCCGTGTTTGTCAACCGTTGTAAAGATAACAGGTTTCATTCATCGAAGTGTTCACTACCCAAATCGCTACTCGTGAATCTAAGATGTTTAACAGGCATTCCCGGTATTAACTTGTGGATTTGCCTGTGAGTATTTAGCGACAGCATGTCTATGAAGTTATGGATTTGCCTGTGAGTATTTAGCTGCAGCATCTCTATTAAGTTGTGGAATTGAATGCGAGTAATTAGCGACAGCATATCTATTAACTTGTGGATTTTTCTGCGAGTATTTAGCGACAGTGTCTCTATGAACTTGTGGATTTTCCTGCGAGTATTTAGCGACAGCGTGTCTATTAACTTGTGGATTTTTCTGTGAGTATTTGGCGGTAGCGTCACAAAGTTGTTTTCATCTAGCTGCATCAGAAAATGTACCATAACGTCTGATACACCTCCTTTTTACTCTTTTCTCACAGCTTGGATTGCTGCTGTCATAATCTGTTTGAGTTTCATGGTTTGTTTCAATTATGTTAGTATTTGCAGGACTTGTGTTGAAGTGACATTCGGCATCTGTCAAGCGTTGTAAGCATACAACCAGCTTCATCGATAACTTCACATCCAGCTTTTGAGAGTGTAAACATTCATAAACATCAAAGTGTCCACTACTGAAATCGTCTCCTGTGAATCTATAATAATAAAAGGCAAAGCCCTCACTGACTGACTAACTGACTGACTGACTAGCTCACTCACTCATCACTAATTCTCCAACTTCCCGTGTAGGTAGAAGGCTGAAATTTGGCAGGCTCATTCCTAACAGCTTACTTACAAAAGTTAAGCAGGTTTCATTTCGAAATTCTACAAGTAACAGTCATAACGGTCGACAATGTCCACCATGTTGAACTTTCTTATTTATGGCCCCATCTTCACGAAATTTGGTAGGCGGCTTCGCTGTGCTAACTGAAACAAATGTGCGTACTTATTTCAGTGGTATGCCGCCATATTGAACTTTCCAATGTCACTAATTCTCCAACTTCCCGTATAGGTAGAAGGCTGACCCCATCTTCACGAAATTTGGTAGGCGGCTTTCCTACGCTAACCGAAACCAATGTACATACTTATTTCGGTGGTATGACGCCACTATCGGCTACCATATTGAACTTAACAACATCACTAATTCTCCAACTTCCCGTGTAGGTAGAAGGCTGAAATTTGGCAGGCTCATTCCTTACAGCTTACTTACAAAACTTGAACTTTCCAACGGCCTTTGTTACTTATGGGCCCATCTTCAAGAAATTTGGTACGTGGGTTCCCAACGCTAACTGAATCCTACTAACGTACATATATACATCCATAGCCTGCAGCTCGGTCACCGTGTGAGGTGGCGTTGGTTCCCCCATCCCAACGCCTCCCACGTTGTTGGTTGCCTGCCTATATAAGGCCGTCCATCGCTACATTCCCTTCCTTGCTTTGCCACAGAACTCATGTCTCTCTGCTGATAACTACAGCCTTTTTATTTAATCCACGGCTTCTCCACTGTTTTATTGTTTGTTTATTACGATTATAGTTATTGTGTAGGTATTTTATACTTACTTTACATTGTTCAGGTACCCATTTCCTTTATCATTCCAACCATACCCCCATTAACATGTCTATCGAGGTGATCACCATCGATCAAAGAACTGTCACTTACCGAGTGGTTTCCATGCCCGGAGATGGCACCTACCTTTTCCATTCTCTTTGTTACATATTGCACTGCCATATCAGGCTCAATCTTAATATCCAGAGGAACATTGTGTCTTATGTATTGAATGACTGGGACAGGTTCAAGGGGTAGACTGATGATGGTACAGGAGATAATTATACTACACAGGAGCACTATAAGAGTGAAATGCTTAAGCCCTTCACCTATGGTTCTGCATGTGAGTTGATGGCTGCCACTGAATTGTTCAGTTGTCGCTTTCAAGTATATCAAAATGGCCAAATATTTTACACCTTTCGACAACCGCCAATGCCTCTTAAACATCTTAGATTCACAGGTGGCGATTTCAGTAGTGAACACTTTAATGTTTATGAATGTTTAAACTCTCAAAAGCTGGATGTGAAGTTATCGATGAAACCGGTTGTATGCTTACAACGCTTAACAGATGCCGAATGTCACTTCAACACAAGTCCTGAAAATACTGTCGTAATTGAAACAAACCACGAAACTCAAACCGATTATGACAGCAGCAATCCAAGCTGTGAGATTTGAAACAAGATTACTTTTCACAAGGCCAACTGTACATTGCATACTCAAGAGTAAGCTCAGTGCTCAGCTTGGTCATATTACAACTGGAGGGCCGAAATAACAATGTGGTATACAAAGACATCCTTAACAAAAAATTATTGGTATATTTTCCCTCAGTTTAAAAAGGTTTAATTTTCTTCTTTAAAAAAATTTTAAGGCAGTACTTAGCCGCTGCGAAGTGCGGGTATTTTGCTAGTCTAAGATGTTTAAGAGGCATTGGCGGTTGTCCAAAGGTGTAAAATATTTGACCATTTCAGTATACTTGAATGCGACAACCAAACAATTCAGCGGTTGCCATCAACTCACATGCAGAAGCATAGGTGAAGGGCTTAAGCATTTCACTCTTATAGTGCCCCTGTGTAGTATAATTATCTCCTGTACCGTCATCAGTCCACACCTTGAACCTGTCCCAGTTATTCAATACATAAAACACAATGTTCCTCTGGATATTAAGATTGAGCCTGATATGGCCGTGCAATATATAACACAGAGAATGGAAAAGGCAGGCGTCATCTCTGGGCATGGAAACCACTCGGTAAGTGACAGTTCTTTGATCGATGGTGATCACCTCGATAGACATCTCACCACCCAAATCGCTACTCGTCAATCTAAGATGTTTAACAGGCATTCCCCATATTAACTTATATTTAGCGGCAGCGTGTCTATGAACTTGTGGAAATGCCTGCGAGTATTTAGCGACAGAGTCTCAATGAACTTGTGGATTAGCCCGCGAGTATTTAGCGGCAGCGACTCTATGAACTTGTGGATTTGCCTGCAAGTATTTAGTGACAGCGTGTCTATTAACTTGTGGATTTTTCTGAGAGTATTTGGTGGCAGCGTCACAAAGTTGTTTCCATCAGGCTGCATCAGAAAATGAACCACAACGTCTGACATGCCTCCTTTTTACTGTTTTCTCACAGCTTGGATTGCTGCTGATGGATGGCCTTATATGGGCAGGCAGTCAATTATGTCGGAGGCGTGGGTTTGGAGGACGCAATATAGGCAGTCAGCCAACTATGTGGGAGGCGTGGTGATGGGGGACGCAGCTCCGCCTCACACAGCAACCGAGCTGCAGGCTATGGACGTATATATGTACATAAGTAGGATTCAGTTATGACCGTTACGAGTAGAATTTCGTAATGAAATCTGATTAACTTTTGTAAGTAACCTGTAAGGAATGAGCCTGCCAAATTTCAGCCTTCTACCTACACGGGAAGTTAGAGAATTAGTGATGAGTGAGTGAGTGAGTGAGTGAGTCAGTCAGTCAGTCAGTCAGTCTGTCAGTCAGTGAAGGTTTTTCCTTTTATTAGTATAGATTGGTTTTAATATGGGCGGCACGGTGGCGCAGTGGTAGCACTGCTGCCTCGCAGTTAGGAGACCCGGGTTCGCTTCCCGGGTCCTCCCTGCGTGGAGTTTGCATGTTCTCCCCGTGTCTGCGTGGGTTTCCTCCGGGCGCTCCGGTTTCCTCCCACAATCCAAAGATATGCAGGTTAGGTGGATTGGTGACTCTAAATTGGCCCTGGTGTGTGCTTGGTGTTTGTGTGTGTCCTGCGGTGGGTTGGCACCCTGCCCAGGATTGGTTCCTGCCTTGTGCCCTGTGTTGGCTGGGATTGGCTCCAGCAGACCCCCGTGACCCTGTATTCGGATTCAGCGGGTTAGACAATGGATGGATGGTTTTAATATGCATATTCTAGGCTACAGTGTAGAAGTCATTGTGCTCTTGGTGATATTAAAAGTAAATATAAATATTAAGAAAAACACATGGTGAGCATTGACCAAATATGGAAGTGCAAGGAAGTCTCAACTGCCATTGTGTTCCCAATTGCAACATATGGCTGCGAGACATGGACACTCATAAAATCAGATAAGAGAAAAATCAATGGCTTCAAGCTGTGGTGCTGGAGAAGACTTCTGTGAATCCCATGGACAGCTAGGATCACCAACAAAGATGTTCTTGATCATATAAACCCAGAGTTGTCCCTGGAAGGCACTAGATCACTAGACTGAAACTGACCTGTTTTGGACAAGTGATAAGGGTGAATTCACTAGAGAAGGAGGTGCTACTTGGAATGAACAGTGGTAAAATGAAGCAAGGGAGACCAAAGGCATGAAGACTGACACGGGAATGAACATCAAGCAACTGAAAGAAGCTGTGGAAAACAGGGAAGCATGGCAAGGACTGGCCTACAGCGTATCCAAGGGTCCTGACATGACTGAATGATAGGAGGGATTTCACAGTATATTATTAGACTTTTAAGAAATGCAGTTATGCCTACGATGATCACCTCTTTCAGTGCTTTCTGTTTACCTCTAAAATTCGTCTTGTTCATTCCTTTGAGAATCAGGAATCATAACTATTCCAAATTAATCTGTACAATATTAACTGATTGTTTAGTATTTATTTTTTTGTACACCTGAGATGAACAGTGTCACTGTGATATACATACTGTATTGTTTAGAAATTGCACAAGTTGCACCATATTTTGAATTTCACAAACTACACAGAAAAGACCTCAGGATACAAAATGAAAGTGTAAAGGCTAGGATAAAATGAAAAAAATAAGCACAAAAATAATTACCATAATCCAAAAATCTGTTCTATTTTAATATGCATTGTCAGAAAAGCCTGTGTTTGTTTAGCATAATTTCCCATTTCACTAAAATACTCCTTGGTATAAACTACATTAGGATGTATCCACTTCAGTTCCCTGGTGAAAACAGAAATACAAAAGTGAAATGGGTAATTGGTATGTGAGCCTCCTTGAAACAAAACTGTGCATTCATAATCACCATAGCTGATTTGCATGAAAATGCTGTTTCTTAGAAAAAATGAATATTACAAGAAAAAAACATAATTTTGCTCATGAGGATGAAGCGATGATGAGATGTCAATTTTTTAACTTTAAATAAATGGACTCAAAAAGTATATATGAACATTCCTATAATCAGACAAATATTACATATAAAAACATATGTACATATTTAAACTGATTGTGACCTGTAGGAGGCCCTCTAATAGTTGTGAAACTCCAAAAATGGTAAAGAAACTAAAATAATGAAAGTAAAGGTTTTCATTAAGCTAAAACCAACAACAATGAGGCATACAGAGCTTTGAAGACAAAATACAACAAATAAAAGACCTTTTACACCTTCCCCTGAACTTTCATTCACTATGCTAAGTTCTCTATTAAGTTGTATCCTTAGAGAACTTCCAAGGTCACTACTGATCTCCTCTGAGGCACATTCTGGGCAGACATAGCCCTACAAATCCCCTCTGGTGACCCCAGGTATCCAAGCCAGACAAATTTTATCAAAAGGACAAGTTAGTTTTTCAGGGTCATCAATAGCAGCCTCCTGCTGCTAGCAATTTCAAGGATGAAGAATGTAAAAGCTTTTTTATGCATTCCCCACCACTATCATTCCATTATATTTACATTCCTTAAATAATTCAAAAGAGTCCTTTGTCTGTTTCTCCATCTGGCATAACTTCCAGGGCAGGTTAAGCCTTCTTCATTAGCACTTGCTGATACAGGAATTGCCATAATTACCTTTACAATATAAAATACACATACACACACATACAAGAACACATTTTATATATTGTCACACACATGCAGTCGGGAGGCAGTCAAATAACTCAGATCAGAGTATTGATGGAACCAAGGGTTGGTGGTGAGCACAATTGCCCCTACTTCTCTTCCCACAGAGCAGAAGAGATAACCACCTGATTGCATCACTTCCTTCTCTGTTCCTGACCTCACTTCTGGAACTCATTGATGACCTCATTCCACGTCCTATCCTACAAGCCCAGCCTACTTGCCATCCCACTATAAAAGCAGTCAACATCCACAATCAATCAGTCAATACATGTTTTGCATAGGCTCAATCTAAAGTGATTACTTATTTTTTTCCAACCGGTTTCTTTTGTACTGCAATATATGGGGTGGATCCCCAACTCTTCTTTGTTGTGAACGTGTCTTTCTACATTATTTATATAATTCTTCTTCTTATTTCAGCTACTCCCGTTAGGGGTTGCCACAGCGGATCTTCTTCTTCCATATCTTCCTGTCCTCATCATCTTGTTTTGTTACACCGATCACCTGCATGTCCTCTCTCACCACATCCATAAACCTTCTCTTAGGCCTTCCTGTTTTCCTCTTCCCTGGCAGCTCTAGCCTTAGCATTCTTCTCCCAATATACTCAGCATCACTCCTCTGCACATGACCCTCTAATGTTCTCATTTCTAATTCTATCCATCCTTGTCACACCCAATGCAAATCTTACCATCTTTAACTCTGCCACCTCCAGCTCTGTCTCCTGCTTTCTGGTCAGTGCCACCATCTACAACCCATATAATATATCTGGTCTCACTACTGTCCTGTAGACCTTCCCTTTCACTCTTGCTGATATCCGTCTGTCACAAATTACTCCTGATACTGTTCTCCACCCATTCCACCCTGCCTGCACTCTCTTCTTCACCTCTCTTCCACAATCCCCGTTACTGTGTACTGTTGATCCCAAGTATTTAAACTCATCCACCTTCGCTAACACTACTCCCTGCAATATTTATATAATACTGTAAAGAATTCTCAGACATGTGTAAAAACAATTCCACAAACTGAAGGTGCTTTCAAAAATATATGAAATTAAAGTTTCTAAATATCAAAAGATTTACTATAAACAGCTGTGAATAGTAAAGAGAAAAAATCAAATCACTCACTTTTTTACCTTTTAAAAATACATCAGTTCTCTTAGGTTCACTATCATGCAGTTTTATGTAAAAATCAGCTGGTACTTTGCTCCAAGCAATTTGGAGAACTTGGTGCAGATCTCCTGCACACTTTTGCTGTCTTGTTTGCTTCTATCTCTCCAGGTAATTCCAGACTGGCTCGAAGATGTTGAGATCAGGGCTTTGTGGAGGCCATACCCTCTGTCATGGAAATCCTTGTGCTTCTTTTTGACGAAAATAGATGAAAATTTGCTTGTACTTCTGAGAACTGGTGATTACATTAATTCTAACCAGATCACTTATCAGAATTTCACAAATGCAGCCACAAGCCTACGAAGAACCTCTACCTGCTTTACTGTTTATGTAGGTGTTCATCTATCTAGCACTCTCGAGCTCTTCTACAAAAAAGCCAACAATTTTTTGAAAGTTTTAGGCTTTTTTTTCAACATCACAGGAATGGCTTTCTGACAGCAACTATCATACTTCTGCTGCAGGACTGCCTTGAAGATCACTTTTGATAGTTGAGAACTGACAGCAGTGTTTCCGGTTACAGGGAATGTCATTTTGATGTCTCTGTCATCTGTTTCAGTCAGTTTCCAAGACCAACCATTGTGTTTCTAGTCATCAGGTTTGCACATTTCCTTGTCCTTGTTTAGAAGACCTTGAACATCACATTTTAAATCTATTGTCTGCAGTGAAATGTCTGCTTGAGAGACACCATGCTGATGCCAGCTGTTGAACGAATTGACCATTTGAAGGTTCAATTGTCACATATGCTACATCCTTACCTTTTACTTTAGTTTTCCTGGGCTAATTGAACTCATTGTGCCACTGATCATTAGCACTTGTTTGCTATCCTTTTTAAACATGCACAGGCTGTATATAGCTACAAAGTAATCAAGTTTCTAATGTAAATATGTCACTTTCTTTAATAGAATACACACATTTTCTGTAACATTTATTTTTTGGAAATTTATTGTTTAGATATCTGAAATTAGCTCTTTTCTACTGACACACTAATGCAAACTACATATGTACTAAATCCTGAATCCCCTGTAAATTGGAGTTGTGCCTAAAGGAGAGCTGCAGGAAACATAAGCAAGTGAATATCATGGCACATTGTGTTTATATACTCCTGATAGGTTGATGCTAATGTTCTTCCTGTTAAACCAGACTTCTTCCATAAAATAGGACATTAGTTTCTGATTCAATGTAGAGCTGCATGGAAAGACATTTAATCCCATTGTAACAGATAAATGGCTTTGTCCCAACTTGAGAAAGATGCTACTCTTATTGTGATTTGGGCACACAGCTATAGAAAAGATGGCATGACAGTTTTTTAAAGGCTCCACAAGCCAAGCCATGCCTGCCCAGCCTTCCTAGATTTGCCCTTATACCAGGTAATCTGACTTCTCAACTCCACAGTAAGGCTTCGGCCTGCTCAGGCCATAAATGAGGAACTGACTTGCAAATTTCCAGTTTCTTTAGTGGCCGAAATCTATAAAATGCACTAAAATACCCTTTTAGGTAAAGGATCTATGAAACCTTTGGCTAGGACGGACAAATCACAGAGCAGAAATGTTATAAATGAGAATATTTATTGAAATATCACAAAAATAAAAAATAAAGCAAAAAGTTGCCTAAAAAAAAAACCTAGAGCAAATCCAAATAGACAATTGAAAATCCACAAAATAGAAGCAAGAACACAAAGAACAGAAAAACAAATACATACAAAGAAATGGCAATGGGCCTCTGAAGGATTTGCTTTCAGCTTGAGAATATAATGGGTCAAGGGGGCTCCATTAGCAGTGATAACATGGTGACCTCACCTTTTTTGGGTTCCACCTACTAAACATAAGAAATATGAGGGAATAAAACAAAATACATGTGAGTGAGATACTTACAAATTACAAAATTAAAGAAATCAAAAAGAACAAGACTTTTCATAAAGAGAAACCAAAGACAGAACACCAACAAAAATATTACATTTACAAGAAATAAACTTAAGCAAGCCCAACAACCCTGGTAGAGCTATAACAGTTCCATTGCAGAATACTTAAAAAGCTATTAACATAAGCAGTCAAATTCAGACTAATTAGACATGTAGGATGACCTGATAACAAGCCTTTGGACTGTGGGATGAAAACCACTTCCATAAAGAAATCGATCAGTTTACTGTATTTTAATTTTACATACTGTAGAGCTTTTCTTGCAGGGAACAAAATGCTTATGAAGGCAATTATTTTAAAAGCATTACTAAATCTGAAGCCGGATGGATAATTGGATGGATGAATTAATTTTCTTTTTATTTTATTTGTGCTTGGTATTATTTTATCTCATGCCTGCTAGACAAAGGTCACTCAGTATTTAGTGTTTTCTCACTTGAATTGGCTCTGTGCAGCCCTCTGAATTCATTCATAGCAAACATCAAGGCTCTATTATGCTTGGTCATCATAAAAAGGTTGATTCAAATAAATTGCAACAGGCAGAGAAAGAGACAATCAAAATTACCACAGAAGAGTACATTATCTTAGGCTTGTAGAGTGAGCTGATCAAGAGGTAGCTATTATCTATTGGCATTGTTGAGTTATTAAACAAGAGTTCAGTACAGCATGTCTGGTTGTCTGACTGAGAAGTACACCCTGAAACTGAGAAAGCAAGAGAAAAAGTTGAAGTAAGAAGAATGGGGTATGTGCAGCAAAAGGGTTAACTAATGCCAGAGCCATGTGCTGTGGTAAATGAGAGTCTTATACTGTATACCATAGTCATTTCAGGCAACTCCAGCCCTAATGACTGCAGCATTTGAGCATCTTGATCAAAGATGAGTTTCCGCATCTGTAGACTCAGAACACAATTGAGGGTAATGGACCAGGAAAATAAAAGTAAATCACTAAACAAAGTAACAGAAGGACCGTGGGCACTGATGCAGTCCTAACTGTCATGACCTTCGAGAATTTTCCATTACAGTCAAGAAGGATCAATTTTAATTAAACAAGCGTCAGAGAGATCAGATTCATTGAAGACCACAGGATGGGGAGATCATTAAATTCAAAATCATAAACAAAGACAAAGTTGAAACCAGAATTCTATTAGAAAGTGTAGTGCTTGAAAGTTAAAACTTTTGTAAAGATGTCCCTTTATTTTTTCAGCAAAGTTCAGATGTGTTTCTACGAAGTTTGGCCATCAAGATGGATTTACCTAGCAACACATAGCGTTAAAGCAGCTGCTCTCTAAAAACTTTTGGTGGTCTCATGAACAAACAACAAACACGCAGAACAAACCAGGAAAAACAAAAGCCTAGTCCTAAAACCATCAGGTATATAAATAAATATTCTTAAAAAACTTAAATAGCTACCAAGCCAACTACACACATGCTACTGTTTTGAATATACAGTGGGCAATCGCCTGATTTTCCTCTCTGTCTGTTTTAAAGTTACAGTAAGTACAAAATGTCTGTCAAGTGGGCATAACGTTTCTTATTAAATGTTCTGTCGTTGTACATTGTGGACTATACGGCCACTTACTAGTCACTCTCAAATCCAAATGCAATAAAGACACCTAATTCCAAAAGAATACAAATATGAAAATAGAATGGTTACAACTAAAAGGTGAAAACAGAAAAATTCAAAATTCATGTATAACATTCAGTAATAACTTACTGCCCCACAGGGCCTCTTCATAAATGAAATGAGCACTTTCTGCTATGTGGGATCACTGGTCCACACTCTCCCAGTATTGCTCTAATGTATGTTGCTTACCATCCACAAGCAGTCTCCCTTTCCACATCCTGCCCTTTTTCAACCCATCATTTGAGCCCCTGTCAATGTACATATCCAAACTCCAACCTCAATGGCTTGTTGACAGAAACAAACTTTTAAGCCCTGGCCCATTACTACTTATGGATACACACCAAGAGTTATACACATCCTGGAGTCTTTGGTAATAAACTGTAGATACATTTGCCCTTATGGATTATGGCTACGATAGATATATAGTACCAAAGTAAGCTGCAAGCAGGTTCTGTTGGAGCAGCCTGATCATACTGTGATGGGGCTCAGCACTGCCATCAAGCAATTTTGGAAACGCCTAGTAGTTTAGTCTAATGCACCATTAACAAACACAAAGATCTGTATGAAGCAAAGTGCATTATAAAACATAATTATACTAAAACTCATGAGTAGAACAGATTAGTCCTAATAAATTGATCTTTGGATGAGCTAAAATAAAATCCTGGGGGAGGTACTACCTCTCCAGAACACAAGGGGGTGCTGTCACTGATGGTATTATTTCTTTTTTCTCCCACAGCTCTGAGAAACTCCCCAATGAGGTCAACTGACTCTTCCTTTTCAGGTCCAGCAACTATAAAGCCGAGGTGCTCCCAGCAGGAGTCATGTCATTCCAGTGACAGAGCAGACCACAGGACAGAGCTCCTACTCAAATATCGACCTTTCTACAGAGCATTGAACCACCCTGAGCCCTGCCTCAAGTAATTTACTTTTGTTTATTTGTAATTATTTGCACCTTCGAGTGCCTGTTTATTTTGGACTCCGCAATTATTAAAATGGGCAATCCGGTTGGTGCCCTAACATTTCTATTATGGACACTGTGTTTCCTCGGTTGACACCGCCATCCTAAGCTCTTAACGTGATTATGCCCACAGTATTATCTATAAAAGCAGAATAATGCAGCTTTAATAAAACTGGTTATTTATCTATTATAACAAAAAAATCCTGGGATGAGACATGACTTTTTTAGAGAGATACTTTCACGTGCCGCGGGACAAGACTTTGTGCCAAGAGATTTAACCACGCCAGGGCTAGAAATAAAATACAAGGAGTTCAAAGAATTCAAAAATATTGGTGCGATACACATGCAGAGCAGGTTAGAGATAATAAAAGTATTAAAATTAATCTCAAAAAAATGATAGTAAAAGATCGCATTAACACAAAGAAATGGAAATTATTACTCGGTGAAATAACGGAACAGCAAAAAAAGATCAAATATATTGTTCGGATTTAAAATTTAATCGGAGATCGTCTAATTCGTATTGCCAGCAGGAAAAAGTAGTGTTCCTTCCCAATGAAGAGGCGTATCCCCAAGAATTAAAAGATGTGTTGTTTGGTGCAAGTGAAATCCACATACAGAGAAACGAAGTGGCTGGCACACAGATCAGGATGGAGGGGTTGGTGAGTGAAACGAGCAGGGGGCAAAGCCCCCTAGTAATACTATAAAGAATTCAAAATAAATATGATATGTGCCATAACATACTGCTTATATATTTTAATCACACATGTTAAGTTTAATGTTGTAAGTTATCAAATTGTATTTGGTTGGAATAATTTAACTGAATTCTCTAATGGGTGATAACAGCTACCTCTTTGCTCACTGGATATGTCATGGTTTTCCTTCTTCTGTATTCTACAGCTCTATTTTAATTTGTATTTTTCTAAGGAATATTTAAATGTGTCTGAAGAAACTCACATTCCTTTTTATTCATTTTATTACCTTTTATTTCAAGTATGCCTGCCATTCAAAGAAATGCCTGCTTAGAAGTTTTTCTTTGCTCTGACTCACGATGGTATAAAGTTCACTTTTCAGAAAAAATTTTAAAATGTTTTTTTTTCAGCCAGTGCAGCCTCTATACTCAAGCAGTGTAATGGTTTGTATACTGCTAGCCATATGTCTGCTATGTCACAAATATTGCTACACATTGAGTCTCTACTCATTTACTTAAAATGTAAGACAAAATCATTTAATGAACAGTAGTTTTCTATGCAGATTGTGGGTGTGACAAAGGAAGATGCAGAGGACAGGAAGATATGGAAAAAGATGATCCATCATGGCAACCCCTAATGGGAGCAGCCAAAGGAAGAAGAAGCTTTCAGGGAAAACTTTAGGTTGCATTGTATTACATTTACCTAATTATATTGTATTTCTTAATAATTAAATAAATGGATTTAAGGTATGGAATGGCTGTTTGGCTTAAAGTCTACAGTTTGCCAAAAAATGATAATGTTTTGTGTGTTGATATAGCATTTCCAAGTACCGATGACAGGTGATTCCTGTTCTACTTCTGTGAGAATATTTCATGAAAAATATATTTTTTCAGCTTTGGAAAATATAAACCATTGTTTCCAGAATGTTTCTCTTAGTCTGAAAACATGTCAATTGCGTATAATGTGTTTCAGGGTGGTATGGTGCCTCATAATGCTGGCTCACAGCCTTTTCAAATCCGGGCCAAGTCACCTTCTGCAAGGGTTTTTTCAGGTCTTCTGATTTTCCACTGGCATCCTGTTTCCTTATGAGGCATTAGCTCTCTGGAAATGTGTTCTTTTAAAATTGCGGCATGTTAAGTAACCGAAAAATATAGAAATATGACAGAAAAGGCAATATTCCTCCCATTGTGATTACGGCAGTATAAAAATCACATGAGAGAAAAAGATATACTTTAACTTACTTTACTGACGGTTTTACGCGGTTACAGATGGGAAGCTTATGACAGACTCTATCAAGGTGTGGGAGTCTTGATCTACGCAGTCTGCCATCTTTCGTCGCCACGCTGAAAGGATTTTCCGGATAGATGACATAATCTTCCGCCCGACAGCTTCAAAAGGTTTGAATGCTTGTTCCATGTATTTATACTGTCTTCTCCACGTGCAGGGCCCTCTCTGGTCTCCAAACAAGGACAGTAAAGGATTCAGTTTCATCTCAGGAATAGTACAATGCCCCTCTATGGTCTCCAAACAGGGACAATAAACTCAAATCCCACCTCCAACAAGAATAGCACAATGCTCATACTGCAGCTTGTCCCTTTCTCCAAACTGCTAGGTTAATGGTTTCTAAATGCAGCCTAGTCCCTGTGTACCATACTTGGTCTGCCTGTATGAATGAATCCATAACAGTGTGCATAGAGATAGTGACATTAAACTTAACATTATAACAAACTGATTATAACACATCCCAAAGATTTTCTTGTTAGATGCATTAATGACTCGAAGGTCATGGCACCTGTGAGTGTGAAATTCCATTGTGATGGATTGGCGCTTCATATATTTAAGGGCCCTACTTTATACCTGACCATGCCACTGTCAGCAGTGGCTTCTGTGACAATGCGGGTTTGCTCCACACTCCCATCTTGCATTTGGGAGCCCTAGAACTCGACACCGTTGGTAAGGTCACAGATGAGCTTGGTAGTTAGGCATAACAATGGAACAAGGGGATGGTGCAAAAGTGCCAAGTGCTTTTATTAAAAACAAATCAAAACAAAAAAGTGTCCAAATAAAAAGTGCATAGCATCACAGTTTCAATAAATAAATAATCCAGTAAAACTGAAATGTGGTAAAAGTGGAGGTTAAAATCCAATAGGAACAAAAAATAATCTTTTAAAACAAGGTTAAAACAACGACTGGAAGCAGTTGCTTTAAAAACAAAGCCTGGTGCCTTCCTTTACCTGGTAGCTCCTCTGCTTCTCCCGTCAGGCTTCATAACAGGGGAATCGCCCTAATTGCAGCTGACCTTCTGTCCACTCAACTGGTCTGGAGGCTTCCTGATCCCTGGCTCCGGTTCCACTCCCTCCAGACCGAGACTTGGCTTTGCCCAACGGCCAGGACACTCACATTGGGGAATCCATCACCCAAGCCTCCCGACTTCCGCTGTCTTCCACGGCGAGCCATCCTTCTGCTGGTCACTCCCGCTCCTCACAATGCTCAGCAGGAGCAATCACTGGCCTAGGCGTTGGCCAAACACCCCGCTAGGGCTCACTGTCCCACTGCCCATGAGCGCTCACTTGTTCGCTCTCTCCCTCTCTCTTCCTCATGCACCGGCTTTCTCCTTGCTACTTCCACCTTTCTTCCTGAATCCTGCAACCTCTATTTCTTTCTCTCTTTTTTTCTTCATCTCCACCTTGCTAGCCGCCTCGCGCTTCTATATATTAAGGGGACGTGGATCAGCTGTGGCAATCAGCAGCTCCTGGGAACAATTAAGGATGTGAACAACTCCTCACCTGTGCACTTAAGTGAGAATCATCCGCATCATGAATTCCAAGAACCGCTCTGCCACACGCCCCCTCGCTAAGCCACAAGTGTGGCAATTATTTATTTAAAACTGGCCCTTTAGATATGAGCTGTGGACCCGTTATACCACAGCTTCCCATTACACTACATTTTAATTTGGTAGGTTTAGAAGATGGATAAAAAGACTGATAGTCATAGCATCAATTTTGCTAAACAGTGCACTTAATCAATGTACTGCTGCCTTTCAAAGGGCTTTGTAAATATGGTAAATCTTGGTTCAAATGTTGTTCTTATTCTCTTCTTTTAAAGAATCTGAAAAAATTAATTTATTGTGATTCATAAAGTCCTTTATTGTTTTCAAAATTGAGGGTTATAATCAATATGGTTTCTTGAGTATTTTTACAGAGTATAAAACTAATTGATTTACCCATATGAAGTGATGCAGGAGGGCTCTTAATTTTAGAATGATATTAAAATGTACTATTTGTTTTTTCAGAGGAAGTAATTTACTTAGTATTTGATGGTCTAGTGATATTAATTTACCTTTACAACTGCTACTACATTGAACCACAAATTACTACATACATGTTTTGCTTTGAATGCTGGTACTTGTTTGAATAAGTAGGTTTAAGGAATAAAGAATATTTTCAAGATGAATCTCTGATATTAAAGTAAAAGAGATAAGTTAGCTGTGCAATTTGGATTATGTACACAGTGAAAACTAAACTTAATAAATGCAGATTTGTGTTAAAATTACTAGTTATTGAATTTAAATATTTCATAACTTGAAGTGCATATTCCTTAAAATAACATGATTATTGTTGGTTGTCTTTTAGCAATATCTTGGAACCAGGATGGGTGATAATTATCTCTCCTCAGGCTGCATTGTATTAAATTAGGAAACAGTCCTTTGAGGATATGTAAACTAATCGGAGCTATTCATGATTAAAACAACACTGCTTATGGAAGCAAACCAAAAGTCAATGTGATAGATCCATGGTTTGGAATCATATTTTAACAATTTTTTTTTGTGTTGTCAGTTTTTATCAGGTGTTAATTTATAATAAGCCTGTTTAACAATTCTAAACTATGCATCCTCACTAAACTAGAATATAATATGTTGAGTAAGAAAGAAACAAAGAACACATATAAGTTCCTTCAAAAATGAGTGAGTGGGCCATTTATAAACAACAGAATAAACAGCACTCAGCCTCTGTTGATAGTCTAGCAAGTATATTTGTATAACCCTTGTCATTAAAAGAAAGTCACTCCAACAAACATAGAAAACAGGAAGTAGTCAAAATGATTTAGGATGATTTGAAAATACTTAGGCAGGTCCTACAACTGAAATTTTGGAACACTGTTGGACAAAGTGGGCATTGATCATTCTACTAGGCTTTAGTGGTATACAAGGCTTGTTAAGAAAGCGGATTTAACAGGGATACAGGCATTCAGCTGCACCTTTCTCCACTTATATTTCAAACTAAGTGAGTGAACTCCAGCTTGTACCAGTTGAGGTGGACGGCCGGGGTCCATGATGGGCAGGGACGCCCCTTCGTTATATACTTTAGCCATGGATGGTGCAATACCTGGACGCTAGATGGCCGCCTCCCTGGGTTGGAGCGGTGCCTCGGTTTCCTGCAGGGCTCCATGGGAATTGGAGTTGGGGGCAGCCCTGTTGGGTCCCGCAGGCGCCACCAGGGGGGCTGCAGTTTTCACCACACCTGGAAGTGCAGCTGGAACTCAGCAATCAAGCATCTGGAGCACTTCTAGGTGAACTATAAAAGGGGCCAGCAGCCACCACTCGAATAGCCAGAATCGGGAGGAGGAGGTTGCCTGGGAGGAGTGGTGGAGGAAGAAAAGAGTGCTTTGTTGTGTGTTTTACATGGTATATATGTGCTTGGGAGTGTGTTGGGCCTGTGGGGATTATGGGGAAGACGTGCTCCACAGGTGAAGAAAAATAAATACGTGTGCCTCCATGTCCAGTCTGTGTCAGGTCGGGCGCCTATATAGCACCTTTTCACACAGTATTTGCCTGGAATTCATCTAATTAAAAAGAGTTGAAACTGACATCTTTCTAGAGGTCACCTCTGCAGACTTCTTGAGCCAGTAGGTGTGAAATGGACTCAAGCAAGAACAAATAGGTCTAATGGAAAGAAGAACTTGCCTATGAGGAGACACTGATTTGGTAAATGGAAGTGACTTAATCTAATTAAGAGAAGTTATACATTCCCTTAAAACTAGTCACACTAATCATATCTGGAAATATTCTCTGGCTCCTTCAGGTTGCTCTCTGAAGGGATGACCCCCAATGACTGAAAACCTATGAATCCTTCTCTCTCTGAAGCTAAAGGTTGATGACCCGTTCATTATTTGGGGAGCGGAAAACTGACAACCTGTTTCAATTTATGGATCGGAAATTGACAATCTCTCTGCTCAGCCAAGCTGTGGGCAGGTGGACTGAAAAGGTTGAGAAACAGCTATTGTTTCAAGAAGGGAACTTCAGCATCTAAACTAATGTGACAAAAAGATTAATGCTTTCCCCCATGAAGTTGCAGACAGCACAGCAAATGAATTAACAAAAGAAAGCAAGCTGAGAAAGCAGAATTACAGAATACCAGGAGCAAAGAATCATGCAGCAAAGAGAATGAGGGCACTCCAGTGCAAGAAGAATCGTACACTTAAACCCTCCATACAACCTTGAATGTCACCTTTAAAGACTTGGCATTGTAAAACTATTTCTGTGCCGAGATCAATTAGAACTCTGAACAGCAAGTATAAAGCCAGCCCCTATGTTACGTTTTTAGTCTGTCTAGTCTCTCTGCAAACTGTCGTATGTATCAATAGATATTATGTATATTATAATATCAGATTTCTATAATCCTTGTGTTTATCAAATAAATTGTATATTCTGTTTCTTAAAAGGAGTGTGCTTCAGTTAACTTCATGTAGGTCTGAAGGGCAGAGACCCAAATCCTACAACAGAGAAAGGTAAAACAAATAAAGTAGGAGACTTATCAATTTATTTGATTAATTACTGGTATTACCAAAGTCAAAACTGATAATTAACTAACCTAGTTAAAATTCCTCTTTTCATTCCTACATTGTTTTGGTGTCCCTCTGATTGAATTCAATAAATCAAACTCTTTCGTACAACACAAACAAAAATGAACAGATAGAAGAATTTAGTTTATCATGGTATAACAAAGTGTCAGTAGGGTGAGTTTTGAGTCTTGACATAATATTCCTTAGTTCTCTAAGTTGATGAGATATTGAAAGTTAAATCAATGTTAAACAATGACCGTAGTGATTCTTCAGGGGATGAGAGAGTGAGAATCCCCATGGGAAAGAAATGCTAGCATGGAAAAACATAGACAGTCTACACAGTGACCACTGTGCTATTTCAATCATAACAAGGAATAAAATGCAAAACACCTAATTCTTTTTGAAGCTAAGTTTTTTTTTTGGTTAGAAAGCCTTCTTTCGTAAAGTTTACAATCTTCACCTATGCTGATAAGGATTTTTCTAATTTTGTAAAAAAAGCAGACCATAGTTCAAAAATAAGTGTTCATGACTTACACATCTTTGACAGCACTGTATTCTGAACATGCATTTGCCGCAGTTTGGTTAAGTAATTTGGTGCTTATCTATCTAGAGGAAGCAAGCCATGTATACAAAAGTGAACCAATAAAAAGTTATTTATCATAGAAATGCATATAGAAAAAAAAATATTGTGAGCTGTTACTTTAGTCACGTCAAGATCGGCACATTACAAACAATTAGAAGAATGTTATAAGAAAATCAGTAATGATCAAATTAAAAATGTATAATTTCAGTTTTGGGATCACCTTACATTTCTTGGACTTTACTCAGTTCAATTCATTTTTTGTAGATTCTCTACACCTATAGCAGGCTCAGAGTACTATAATATTATTTCAGCAATAATACAAACTACGATGTACAGTACATAAGTGAAAACAAATTACTGTACAAATTATGTTAAACACACAGCAAAACATAGCAATTTCAAATGAATTAAGTCGCATGTTTTACCGGCCATGACAAAATGAAGAAAAAATGGCAAGAATTGCGGCTGAACTCTCCAAAGCTGTTAACTATTCATACAATGCAGGCTCTGTCAAGCAGCACACTATTGGTTGCCAGAAAAACAGGCAAGGTGGACTGTGCTGGAGGGTCAGCATTCAGTCAATAAATGTGCCATGGCATGGCAACGAAATCAGTAACTGCAGTCAGCAAGTCTGACTTACACTACAAGCAGAAGTCACGAAATGTGATATCGGCCTTATCAGCACTTAATACTTTGCTGCGTTACATTTTAGGCTTCCTTCTCTGGCTGTATTTTAATACTGTTGAAGAAAATTCAAACACAAGATTACTGCAGCAAGAAACTCTCACCCGGTTCAAACTAGTATTTATATTAAATGTATCATAGATTTGAAAAATGCAGTTTTAATAATAGAATACATTAAATTGTGTTAGAATAGCATATTAAAAGAACAATTTTCAATATATTCTTAATTTTAATACTTTTAATTAGTATTTGACATAGTGTATCCCTGTAGGCTAACCCTTCATAGTAACAGAGACTCCCTTGACTTACTCTAAATCATTTTAACAAGTTAGTTAAAACTCATTTGGCAATATCAAAAAGCTCAATTTGATTGCTTGTTCTTACAGTACAGTAGCTCTACTTCATTTAATCTGGCCTCATAAGAGGCACCTTCTAATCCAATAATATATATACAGTATAGTTCCCCCATTTTATTAAAATTTATTTAATCTAATTTTTCAGTTCTTAAACTCATCATTTCAGCTTCTCACCCGAGTATTCTGTTTCTTATTTTTCTTTTAAACTTGAATCACTTGGGTGTTAGTCATCCTCTTACACAAAAAATATGTTAAAAAAGTTTTCCAATACTAAATACAGTATATGACCTGGAATTTAATAGCAAAAGTAAATAACAACAGCAACAACATTTATTTATATAGCACATTTTCATACAAATAATGTAGCTCAAAGTGCTCAAATAAGCATCATCAAGAAGAGTAAATAAAGAAACACCTGAACAGTGAAAAATCAAGTTAAAATGTTAATGAATAACTGATTATAGCTAATAGAAGTTTCAGTTTGTTTAACTAGTTTAACCATTCTGTAGATGATTATTTTCCAAACTTGTGTCCACTAATGGTTGTAGAGCTTGCTGAATAATAAATATTTGTGCTTTGGTTGCTCCATGGTCAGTCTAACTGATAAGGTGTAAAACTATTAATGCTTGTGGAGGAGAAGCAGAGGGTGACTTGCTCCACAGGGTGGATGGTACTGCATTTAAAGTTGGCACCTATCTGCTGTGGACAAAATAAAGAGGGTCTCCCCAGAGAGAGCCGAATGATCAACCTACTGACCATAAACATTAAGGGGGGAGCAAAGAATTATAGGCTACGACAAAGATTGTTAGATTTTTTTGTTTCTTGGTTAGAAAGCCTTCTTTTGTAGAGCTTACAACCTTCACCTCTGCTAATATGGATTTTCATAACTTGGGGAAAAAAAAAGTAGACAATACTTTAAAAAGAATTTGTATGTAATCTCACACATATTTGATGTAAGTTGTGCATAATTTGTGCTTTATTCATAGTCTAATCACACAATGGCTGTCAACATGAAAATCTGGCGCACTCTTCCTAAGTTTATCCTAGTGCTGACCTTGCTTAAAATATTTAAATATTTACATTTTTCACAGCTACTGGTGAAGAGTGCGGAGAGTCCTGTTTGTAGTAAATTTTTAGTTCATTAATTAACCTAATAATAATAATTTAGTTCACCTTTTGAAACCTTTCCACATGTATTGTGCATGTATTATGTTTCCAGTACTTTGTACTCTGAGTATAAGTAGGCAAACTGAGCATTGCAGTTGCTCTTGTTAGCATAAGAACATAAGAATTTGACAAACAAGAGTACAGCATTCAGTTCACCAAGCTCATTTATTCAACTAATAGCTAAGCTGCCCCAACATCTCATTCAGATACTTCTTAAAGTTGCAAAGATTTCTGTTTCTAGTGTTTTAGTATATACTAGTAGATTAAATAACTGTAATAAACTTATAAAAGTTAATTAATATGACATGTTAATGAATAGCCAGAGGCACATAAACAAGTTGGCTACCACCTCCAGACGGGCAGTATCTGTAAAAATAAAATTTTAAACACTTACAAAATTTCATCCATCTTGGGTGCACTGTGATTAGCTTTGTTACTTCTGAGATTCTGAGCGTCAATCCCGCAATCAGTCACGTCGCTAACCACTGAATGATACCATCAGGACATAAATTCCAGTTTTCATAGATGTTACAGCTTTGAATAAATAATAGCTGTTTCAAACAATAAAATACAATCAAAAATTTTGATGATCAAGTACATTTCTTTTGAGCAGTAACATCACCTTGGGCACTGATGGCTACAGCCTGTATTCATATTCTTAGTACGGAATGATTCTGGATTAAATTCAAGATAATAATCTTATCAATCACTCTTTTTTACACGCCTGCTACTTCTTCTCACCTTCTCTGACATTGAAGCCCTCCTATACAGCTTCACAACCTTCAGACTTAATTATTTTGATAACCTCTTGAATGGTATTAAAAACAAATCCTCAATAATCTTCAATATTTCTTGACAACTGCTGCTTGGATGTCTGTTGCAATTTAAAATGACAACTACATCCCCTTCAGATTGCTACTAAAGCACAGAATTGTTTTAAAATCCCCCCCTCATTGCATACAAAGACTTTAATGGCTTCTTATCTTCTGTTTCTCCTCCAAATGTGAGTGCTACGCTGCAGCCTCCAAAATTGTTTCCCGTTTCAAGGTCACCACAGTAAAGGATGAGGACGCCTTAGTAAACAGCCTCTGCCCTCTGGAATTTACTCTCTAAAGAGCTGTGTGTGTAGCTGACACTTTCCGATTTTTCAAAGGATTATTAAAACCTCAAAATTTAAATAAAACAAACAGCAAAATATTTGAAAGGATGAACTTCAAGATCTTGTTCAGCTGTGTCAGTACTTTTTAATCTTGTATCTGGTATGGATGACTTGACATGTGGATTGTTTGATATGAGGAATGTGAGATTCAGTAGGACCAGTACAGAATGCATGTGTCTAAATGAGAGGGAGGTCAGTGGAATGGTGACGATGCAGGGAGAAGAGATGGCAAAGGTGAATGAATTTAAATACTTGGGATCAACAGTACAGAGTAAAGGGGATTGTGGAAGAGAACAACATAGTGCAGGAAGGGTGGAATGGGTGGAGAAGAGTGTCAGGAGTAATCTGTGACAATTGAGTATCAGCAAGAGTGAAAGGGAAGATCTACAGGATGATAGTGAGACCAGCTATGTTATATGGGTTGGAGATGGTGGCACTGACCAGAAAGCAGGAGAGAGAGCTGGAGGTGTCAGAGTTAAAGATGCTAAGATTTGTATTGGGTGTGACGAGGATGGATAGGATTAGAAATGAGTACATTAGGGGGTCAGCTCAGGTTGGACGGTTTGGAGACAAAGTCAGAGAGGTGAGATTGCATTGGTTTAGACATTTGCAGAGGACAGATACTGGGTATATTGGGAAAAGAATGATAAGGATGGAGCTGCCAGGGGAGAGGAAAAGAGGAAAGCCTAAGAGATAATGAGAGAAGACAGGCAGGTTATGGGTGTAACAGAGCAAGATACAGATGACAGGAAGATATGGAACAAGATGATCCACTGTGGCAACCCCTAACAGGAGCAGCTGAAAGTAGAAGAAGAATGTGAGATTTATTTCATGGATGCATTGATATTGTTTGCTGTTGTCCAATGCTGGTCACCATAGACACCTATCAGAAAGTGTGTTATCTCCATTCTGCATGAAAACATCTCAGCATTTAAAACTGCTTCTCCTGGTAAGAGTCGCAGTGGCAGTGGGCCAAGAAGATCATCTCAGACTTTACTGTCCCCAGCTACAGAATGCAGCTTTTCCTGGTGAATTTCCAGACATTCCCAAATCAACAGAGAAATATAATCTTGTTCTGCCACAGGTTCTCTACCCAGTGGGAAGTGTCTGAGACGAGGCATCATTATGACATGTCCAAACCATCTTCACTGGCTCTTCTCAATCTGGAGGAGAAATGATTCTACACTGACGCTCTCCTGAATTGTTCAACTTCTCAATCTATCGCAACCCAGCAATCCTGTGAAGAAACCACATTTCTGTCACTTGTACTCACAATTTCATTCTTTCAGTCATTACTCACAAACCATAGATGAGGACAGTGATATGGATTGACTGGTAAATCAAGAGTTTTGTCTTAGACTCAGCTCCCACTTCACCACCATGCACCGGTACAGAATCCACAGAACAGCTGCCACAACTCCAAATCTGCTTATCGACCTCATATTTCCTCCTTCCATAATTTGTGAACAAGATCTAGAGATACTTGAACTCCTCCACTAAGTGCAATTTTTCCACTTCACCTGAAGAGATCAATCCACTTCTTTCTGAGAGAGAATCATGACTTTAGACTTGGAGGCCCTAATCCCTACCACTTCATAGTTGGTAGCAAAGTGCTTGAATGCATGGCAAAGGTCATGTTCAGAGAAGCGGCAAATGGCCCTAGTGCCGTAACTGACGGTCCCTCACAATGCAGGCAATATGCTTCATTCGGGGCTCCATGAGCAACTGCTCATTCGACACAAAGTCAAACCAGCAGTACCCAAGGATTCTCCGAAGAGACACACTACCAAAGGAGTCCAGTCTTCTTCTCAGGTCACTGGATAGCATCCATGTCTTGCAACCATATAGCAAAACAGGAAGCACCAGGACTCTAAAGATTTGGACCTTCGTTCTTTTTCATAGATATTGGAAGCACCACACACCCCTTTCCAGCAACCTCATGACCCCCCGTGCTCTCCCAATCCGTCTACTGACATCATAGGAAGAGTCACGAGAAACACAAATGTCACTGCCGAGGTCAGTAAACCTCTTGACGAGGTCCACACTCTCTCCACAGACAGACACACTGCTGATGGCTGTGCCCAAGAGGTCATTAAAGGCCTGGATCTTGGTTTTTATCCAGGACAGTCTCTCGAGAGTCCCGATCC
Source organism: Polypterus senegalus (assembly GCF_016835505.1). NCBI lineage: Eukaryota > Metazoa > Chordata > Cladistia > Polypteriformes > Polypteridae > Polypterus > Polypterus senegalus. The sequence continues at coordinate 159,876,275 of NC_053160.1, forward strand.
AAGCCTCCATTGACTCCGCAAAGAGGACAATATCATCTTCATAAACTAACAATGCTACCCCTTGCCTCTCCACTTGGATGGCCTCATATTCTCAGTTCTGCCTTGATATACTAAACACAAACAGAAGCAGTGACAAGACACAATTTTGACTGAGTCTGACATCTACAACGTACAAATTTATCTTAAAGCCAAATATTGAGGAAGAATTCTCATCCAGCAATTGCACAGCCATTACCAGGGGCTTGTAAATATCCCTACACCCACCGACACCTTTTACACATCATAATTCCACAGTAGGAGCCAGACCAACCCTGATGAAAAGAATTGATTCCAGAACCCCTGCTATTTGTGGTGATGATACCAACTATATCTAATTGGTACATTTCCACCTCCTCCACCATCTCATGCTCCTTACTTGTCAGAGAGGTAATATTCCAAGTTCCCAAAGCAAGACTCCATTGCCAGAGTGTAGTCCATCTAGATCTTTCCTGCTTATACCTGCCGCTAAACTGGCATCGCACCAGGACCCTCAGCCTTTATCATGCAGGTGGTGAGCTCCATATCACTGTGGGTTATCCATTCACCAGGCACTTGCTCGGAGAACGTGAAATCTGGGCTTTGCTCCAGGTGTAGGTCCTGGTAACTCTATCCCAGGGAAGGTACATTGTTTTTTAATTTGTACTGTAAGTGAGGGTCATTGTGAACCACTCTTTGTCTGACCTTTCAGTATACACGTTTGCTAAGGGAGACTCTATCAGGAGAACAGAAAACCTAGCTTTGGGCATCAGTAAGGTACATAAGCCCCACCACCACTGCAAGGTGGTGATGCAGGATGGGGCATGAAAACATGAAATTAAAGATTTTTCTTTGCCATCACTAAAAACTAAATGAGGTCATTAAAGTAAAAACTAAAGAAAATATTTTTGGGTGGAGTATTTCTTTAAGCAGGTTTGTATGGGTGGATGGATGAATGGAGCTGAATCTCAAAATCATGTGGTAGATGACTTAGCAACTCTGAATATGTCTAAGTTAAGTTGGTGTGGGTTTGTGGATCAATGTCCTCTATAGTGGACTACAATTCTGGTTCCTCCTCGTTGCTTGTGTTCCTAGCATAAAGTAACAGTTAATTCAAAAATTGGTGGATGGCTTTCTAATTCCTTTTCTTTAAAAATAAGTAGTCCCCAGTGCAAATTGCATTATTCAGGCAGTGTACATTATCCTCTGAAAAAGATGGTTTTTAAATGTTAACTTAATTAAGACATACACATGATACCTATTTATTCTAATTTAATGTGAAATTGCGTTCAACAACAAAACCTGAAAAGAACGCCTTGATGACATTTGTCATATAATTGCAATGTTTTTAAAAGACGAAGTGGGATAATTAGAGTATTTCTTAATATTTATTTGGTGCCTAGAAGTGCGGTTCTTCTTTCTAGTCAGCTGTGACAACTGCATTTTATTCTTTCTGACTGCTCCAAATAGAAAGGTTCAAATATGACATAAAATTTAGATATGATGCACATGATACAACGTGAATAAAAGAAATCTATTCATGACTTACAGTCTTAATATTTTACTCCTTTCAATTCCACACAAAAGGTCTTTTATGAAACAGTTGTAAATAAGATTGACATATGATAATTCCCTTTATCAGATACCTGGTTTCCTGATGAGAAGCTGATATTACATATTCCTGTTTGTAAAGATACAATTATGAAAAAGCCGAAGCATTTAAGTGAGATAAAGTGAGCAATGACTAAAATTGCAATCATGTCTTGACAGTTACTCATTTATTTCTTTGAAATTGCTGTAGGAAAATTAATGTCATTAGCATTTCAGTAGAGGTGAATGATAACCAGACTCGAAGATAATGCAAGATGAAGGATTTTTTTGGCTTTTAATAATAAAACGAGACTTTGATAATTATGAGTTATGAATCAAATACATGCATCTGCAGACTTTTTTTTCATGAGCCTGCTTTTGATATTCTTATTGTACTTACAAAATTTGCTTTTGCCATCTCTTTATGCAACACTTTTAAAGATATTTTTCCTGTGCTTAGCACAGCCTGCTTACAATTATTTCTTAGGAGGAATGTGCTGTTCATATGCATATTTATTCAAGAATAGTATTTACTTTCAATTTTGATTTTGAGCTAGAGGTTTATAAAAAGAAATTTAGCATAAGATGCATTTTTACAGTTTATTTGTTTGTTAATGATACCAGAATAATGAAGAGCCTGCTAATGATACATCATTAATATATTTATACAGCACATTATTCACAAACTGTGATTTTTCAAAGTAGTTAATATTCTTAGTTAATTTAAAAAATAACTAAAATCCCCCTTATCTTACTTTTGCACAATGTTTTAAGGACAATTATAGGATTCTGCAGAACAAAACCATGAATCATAGTATTTTATTTTTTTTATTTACTCTCAATACTGAAAATTCAAAGTTCCTATTCTGGGCTAATTTTTCTTTGACATGGAAAAAACTAAAGCTTTTTCCACGGAATACAAACATCAATACAAAGTGTCAGCAACTTTTAATCTAAGTATGAAACCAACACTTTTTCTTCATTAAAACAATTTAATGGGCAGTATGCACAGTGCCCAGGAATGTTGCTTGCTATACAACAATAAATCCCAGTCAATTTCACTTGGCTTTTTGAAACTGATTAACAGAAAATGACTCTTTCATCTCAAAGTGCAAACAGATCTCTACAAAGTCATTTTCAACCTGCAGATTAGGACTATCTGAAGCCTAGCTGAAGCATATCCCAGAGTGCATAGGGTGCAAGTCAGGAACGCAATGCACATATCCACACACCAATGCCAGTCAATCATTGTCCAACCCGCTATATCCTAACACTGGGTCACGGGGTCTGCTGGAGCCAATCCCAGCCAACACAGGGTGCAAGGCAGGAACAGGTCACCAGCCCATCGCAGGGCAGAAACACACACACCAAGCACACACTAGGGAGAATATAGGATTGCCAATGTGGGAGGAAACTGGAGCACCTGGAAGAAACCCACGCAAACAGAAGGAGAACATGCAAACTCCACGCAGGAAAGACCTGGGAAGCGAACCCAGGTCTCCTTACTGCGAGGCAGTAGTGCTACCACTGCGCCACCGTGCTGCCCCCAAGACCAATGTTGTGTCATCAATTCACTTAACCTGCATTTCTTTGAACTTTGTTCTCTCACAGTGCTATATTGTTTTTGTATAAATGCCACCAGTTTTGTGCAGTTGCTAAGCTGTGGCTGTATGTCGTGTGACGTCATTGTTGTGACTGAATAAAGTTTGGAATCACACATTTCCGAATCATTTAAGCATTCAGATTACTTCAAAGAACTTGGCATATGACTTATTATATTAATTGAATCTCTTGGTTTTGATTCATTTTGGTTTCCTTACTTTGACTCTTGCCTCTTGTATTGGTTAATGAACTGTAATCAACCTCATAGCTCCTGACCCTCCTGCTGGGTCCTTTTTGACTCAGACTTCTGCTTCACATTTTGGGCTCTGACTAATTTTCTTACTCACTGCTACCGACCATAGCTTGATTTTCTGACTGCATCTCCTAAACCGTCTATGACCATTTGTTCATGTGTAGTCATTACACAGAGAGCAGAAGGAGCTGCAGAAGACCAGTGACCTCAATTTCAGGTTGTCTGGAAGTCCTGCCACTTCTAGTCCTGACCACATAAAAGAACAGAAAATCCTGGAAGTTGCTGTTCATTTTGGGCCCTCTAAATACTGGAGTCACATTAAGTCATGGGACAATAACTTGAAAATGTGCATTTGAAAGTCACTTTTTTGTTTTCACTACATTTGCTTAACATTGTAGCTGTTACATGGGGTTCTCAGGGAGACCCCAACAGCTTACACTGTCAGGTCTCGTATTCTTTCCACGAGGTACTTATCTGTATATTTTATCTTGTCAGTTTATATTTTTAATTGACAAAAACATTTTAGAGACTTTACAACAGGAAACATTTTTTTGCAATTGAATGAAACAAGTGCAGATAGATAGCGATTCAATTCTGGTTTGGAATTTGTTAAAAAAAATGAAAATAGTGAAACTAAATTTATACACATTAGAAATGAATTTTATACTTTTCGAAGATTTAATATTTAAGGAAAATGTATCTTATTCCATTTATATAGTGTATGGACAAAACATTATTGAATAATTGGTGCTGTTTGTTTGGAAACTTTTAACCACTGCCTGAGAATGAATATTAACTTCTGTATCTCACTTAAATTCATGCTGTGCCAAGGGCTCTGATTTTTCCTGTACTTTATAGAACAGTTTTCTTTGAATCATGCAAGACTTCATCTGCTTATTTTATTAATGAGATCTTAAAAGGATTAGTATTACTAGTTTGGTATATCTGTTCGACAGAACAAAGACACTTTTGGATAAGATATTTTTCCAAGTGAAAGGTGAAACAAAAGATAAGACGATATCACAGTTGGGGGGTGTCAAGAGTTATAACAGACCATTGATTTAATTTCAAGAGTACAAGGACAAGGCAAGGAACAAAGTCAAGGGCAAGAAGAGTTTAAGTTCTTAAAATTTTTAAAGTTTTGATTTTTTGAAACAAGTTTTTACTTTCGAAAGTTCAAGTGAGAAACCAAAGCAACAGACATTCTTACATAACAAGAGGCAACGTAAACCGTCACATACCAGCACCACCTGAGTATCTGACAATAGATAGAACTTTATTTCTCTCCAGGAGGAAATCTGGCTTTTTACAGATGTACTTTAAATAAATAAACAAAACAAACAAATAAATAAATATTTATACACACATGTAATATGGTTTGAACCTACACCAGAATTACTAAAAGGAAAGAATATTAAAAAATGAAAACTTTTTACTTGGCAGTCACAGTCACAGCAAGGCATTATGAAGACATATTGTTGTTGGTATAATGGAGTCCCAGTAGCATTTCTTGACACACTTCTGCTGAATAATTCTTTGGCTGAAAGTTCTCAGTGTTGGTGAGTCAGAGAGAGGATGTGCAGCATTGTTTGTAATAGCATTCAGTTTTGTTTTAATGCTCTCTTTTGTTATCACTTCCAAAGTGCATCCCCTAACTGAACCTGCCCTTTTAATTACATTGTTGATTTGTTGGGCATCTCTTGAAGTGATGTTACACCACAGCCTAGAAAACTGCATGGGCCATTACAGAGTTGTAGAAGATGTGAAGGATGTCATTACCCACATTAAAGGAATGCAGTCTCCTAACAAAACAGAACCTGTTCTGGTCTTTCTAAAATAGTTACTCTGTATTATGAGACCAGTCCAAACTGTCACTGATGTGGATCTCCAAGTACCTGTAGGAGTGTGCCACCTCTACATCAGTGACAGGACATAGAAGCTCTTTGGTGTGGCGAACATCAATTGCCAGTTCCTTGGTTCTGCTGATGTTAAGATGCAGAAAATTCTCTTTGCATATCTTACCCTCTTATGAAAACACCCCATAAGTGCAGAATCATCTGAGAGTTTCTGCAAGTGACATGACCTGGTGTTATTAATTAGACTCTGAGAACGAAGAAAAAAGGAGACAGCACAGTTCTTGAGTTTCACAAACTGCAGCCTGCCTGACAGATAGTCCATTATCCAGGACACCATAGGCTCACCTTCCTGTATATATCTGAGTTTACACCTGGATAGTATTGAAGGCACTGCAGAAATCACAAAACATAATCCTCACAGTGCTATCACCTTTGTCCAGATGACAATAACCCATGTGGAGCAGACAGATCATTGCATCCTTAAACTCCAGTCTTTGTCTGCTAGGAAAACTGCACTGGGGCCGTATGGTCTTCTACAAGAGGACTCCTATAGTCCAGGACCAGCCTCTCAAAGGTCTACATTATATGAGATGTAAGTGCCAATGGTTTGTAGTTATTAGATGACGAGGTGCTTGCCTTGTTTGGAACAGGAACAATGCAGGTTATTTTCACAGCAGAGGCACTTCCTGGAACCTTAGAGACAGACTGAACAGGTGACAGAAGACACCACAATGTTGGTCAGCACAGGCTTTAAGAACTTGAGGACTGACTCCATCTGGTCTTGCAGCTTTTCCTGTATGTAGCTTCCTCCATGGTCTGCTTACTTGGTCTTAAGTGTGACAAGTAAAAGGCATCTAAAGTCTTTGGCATAAAAATATAAATAATAACAATATAAATTAATAACAAAAACAACAAAAAAAGAAAAATTCTGAAATACCAAATGGCATCAAGCACGTCCATCTGACATTAGGTAAGTGGATAAGAAGTATATAAATGATGGAGACCATTCAGACTAGGTTGCATATTTGATTAGCTAGAAGATAACCTGTTTGAAAAAGGGGATATTTTATTCAATAAAAGTTAGTTGCAATGTATATATTTAAAAGTTTAACAAAAAGAAGAACATTACTGAAAATAAATTCTGCACCCTATAAATGTTTCTAAAGTTCTGGACTTGAAGATACACAGCTGTGGATCAATGAAGACGTATTCTTAGATTCTGGTCTTTTCACAGAACTTTTTCAGTTAAAAAAAATAAGTTAAATAAAGCTGAAAAAATAGGAGGACTTATGGCAGATAAAAAATGATATAATTGGAGCAGAGCCAGTCTGTGGAACAACAACAGGATTACATTATGATGTTTACGGCAGTAAAAAGAGAAGAAAGCGATTCTGTCTAAGAAGTGTGGTGTTTTCTGTGTAGTACCTTGAAATATCAGCTTTCTTGAGACAATGAAGTTTCCAGGGATCACATACTGATCTGAAAAGTTTAGAAAAAAATAGTTTTAAATGTACTTACCCTGTCTAGAAAAGTAACACAATTGGTTGTATTCAGAGTGACTTATCTGATATTTTAGATTATTTTACATTATAGCATGTTAAGGTATGAGAAATGCTCTAGGATTTCATTAAATGCATTTACTGAGTATGTAGGTTAGTGCATATATTCTAGGAGATGGTTTAAGGGCTTTGGTGATGTTATTCTCCACCAATCCAGGGGTTAGAGCTATACAATAATGGCCTCTCTTTTCCTCCTTCTGCAGAAAAAAAGATTGACAGCTCTCCTTCTTTGACATCACTTCTGAGGCCTGCCCACCTGAGAGGACTCTGGTCTGAGGGATACTCAATTTGCATTTAAAACATTTTTTTTCTGATTTATTCTTTATTCACTTTGTGACGTATGAGTCCCTGTTTTGTACCCCAAAACATGAAGCAGTACTTTAGCAAAAAGCAGCTGTTAAGGTTAAAACAGGAACAGCACAGTTATTTATTGTTGTGTGTTGTGTTTATTGTAGTGAGATCTACCACTCACCAATACACAGACACAGCAATCAGGCAGTGTTGTGGTAAAGTAATACTGTTCCCTGCATTTATAATTTTCCTTGTATAACCCATCAATGACAAACGCTTATAACGCAACTATGGTCAGCTCAGATTTACTTTTGTGGCGAGCCACTGCAGCACTGGGAGCCTGCGGTTGCCCCGGCAATGGAGAAGCTTTCTTTTACAGACATGTGATTGCACTTTGGGGCACTCTTCGACAAGACATTCTGTTGGGGGAGTCCCAAAAGAATTTAGCAACTTTACAACTTATACAGAGTTTATTGCAAATTGTCCCAGCAGCATTGTCTTGTCTTGTTATTACATTGTATATACAGTATTTATATACCATACAAAGTTATAATAATGAAAAAATATAATAATATAGTATTACATAATCAGAGTATTATTGGAAGGATCTTATTTTTAGGCTTTGCACAGAAATGTTACAGCACCATGAATATTCAATGGGGATTTTCCAGGGTATGCCCTGATAGTTTTGTTTCACTAAGCTTGACCTCAGAGGAAATTAATTCTCTTTACATTTAGAATAACAGAGAGAAAAAATACCTCCTAACTACACAGCTTCATTGCTTCAAAGCCATCTGGAGGCACTGGCTTATAACAATGTCAGATGTAATGTTGTAATTAGAAATTAAAAATATGGATGGTGCATCAGGGAAAAATTTTAAGAAAAGAAATCCTAGTGAAAGTTGTTAGGTTTTTAATATATTAAAAATGGGCTAAATGATCATGACAGACAGAGAATAAAAAATGACGATACTAAAAAATGTAAATGGTAAAAATATTTAGCAGTCCCTTACATCTTTATCTAAACCCATGGTCCAAGAACACAGTTGCAGTGACTCACATTGTAACCTAGCAGGATACTAATAAACAGCTTATTTGCATTTTCTGGACTGGACCATCCGAACACTTTGAATATTGGGATAAGCTGGTTCCACAAAAAGTCAATTTTAATCCATTTTAACTCTTTTTAACCTACAGTACACACAGTGGTGATCATGGGTAATAATGACTATAATTTAGAAAACATCTTGCATCACAACAAGCACACATTCACTTGTCACCTACACATTGTCGCACTTGGGTCACAAAGTTGCACAGATACACTCAGGAAATTCCAGAGACAAAAACTTTATTCAGACATTTCAAACAAACATAAGTCTCTTTCTGCAGCAATCCAGACTTCATGTCAACCTGGAGAGCACAGCTCTGACTCTCAATTAAAAGAACAAAAAATCTTCCTCTTCAAAGGGGCATGTCTCGGGAGTAGGAGCCCCAACAGGAGCAGAGGATGTTTGGGGGAAGAGAGACAAGGCAGTAAGACTAAAGGACAGCTGTAGTACAGGCTTTTAAATTATCGAAGCCCCGCACAAGATGCAGATCACGCAGCACGGCGGCAGCAGCAGCAAGCCTGCAGCTGATCTAGCAAAGAGGAGATGAAAAACTGTTTGTTTCCCATTGAATCAGGGGGTTTCGGAGGAGCGGCCACATCCCCTTGGGGCTGCATTCAGCGTGTTCACAATATGTGGATTTTCCCATTGGAAATAGACATATCAGAATACAGAAGGAAAGTGGACCATGCAAAAACATCATGGAAATACACTTGTGTGCATCTATTACATGAACAAATATGTCTGTTTGAGGATGTTTATGGCATTCATTCATCACAAAGAAGCAACAAACTGATTTCCACATCATGGGTTGTGACCTGTTGTGGAACATTTTAGACTCCAGGCATTACAATGGATCTGATAATAATTATTCTTCCTCATTGTTCCTTATCTTAACCAAATGTTGTTATACATACACACAGCACCGCAGAGAAGAAACAAAGTGTACAGCAGGTGACACATCCTTGTCCTGCTAACATTTAATTTTTTATTATTATTCTTGATTTCAGTTATTATTAAAAATAAGTGTGCAGTTTCAGTTATAGTTTTGTTTTTCTCATGGATGCTGCCATGTTGAGCTGCCGATGCTATGATGCAGTCAGTTGCAACCAGATCATATACAGAAATACACATTAGACACATTATTATCCAAGATTGGGGATACTCAAAAAAAAAAAAAGAACAATTTTTTTTTTTATGTGCATTACTTTTTCTCTACTTTCTGGTATTTTTTTTGCTTTGACTTCCCACACTATTATTTCTTGATTATCAGTTTGGCTTAGTTGAAAGGCAGTGCTGCTTTTTTACTTCTGATTCTCTGCTCATCTTATGTTTCCTCTACTAATCCCTATAAAACCTTGGTAGCCAGTTCTGTAAGGCCTAACATGTTCTATGACTTGAAGAGTCTGGTCCTTCCTTATAGATCAAAAAGTAAACACATATCTCATCTCATCTAATTTTCTGAAACCACTTTTCCTGGTGAAAGTTGCTGTGGCAGCAAAACCAAGAAGGTCAGTCCAGACTTCCCTGTCCCCAGCTACAGATTCCTGGGATTTCCAAGTCAGTCGAGAGATATAATCCGCTGTGGGTGTCAAGCAGTATACCACGTCTAAGCCAGCTCCAAAAGGTACTTGAGGCTGAATTTCATTCCAACCATCCTCTGATGGCCCAACTCATGAGCCGATTGACATTAAGGTGAAGCTTCACAAAGACCAGAGGTGCAAGAATTTTTGTATGAGAAATTGCATTTTATGCTTGATAAATGAATGACAGTTCTTACAATTTTACAGTATATATATATATTGTAATGTGTGAGTCCCTTTGTTGCACCCCAAAACACGAGGCTGAGTCTCAGTACTTTAACAAAGCCAGCTTTAATTAGCTTGAAACAGGAACAGCAGAGTTATTTATTGCAGCGGGATCTACCACTCTCCTATACACAAAAACAGTAATCTGGTAGGGTTGTGGCCAGGTTAGTGGCCAAGTAATACTGCTCCCTGCATTTATAACGTTTCTAGCATCACCCATCGACAAGGGGCACTTACAGTATAGCGTGACCATGATCAGCTTGGATTTGTTTTCGTGGCAAGCTGCTGCAGCGCTGGAAGACTGTGATTGTTCAGATAACAGATAGGCTGTCTACCACAGACGCGGCGACCACGCTTCGGGACGCTCTTTGGCATGTCGTCCCGTTGGGGGGAGTCCCAAAAGAGTTTAGAAACCTTACAATATAGATTGATACATGGTCTAACAAAGCAAAGATTTTCTCTCTTTATTTTTTCCCAGCAATTTTCAAAGAACATCTTTGAGCTATGATACTACTTTGTAATTTGTTATATTGATTGTTGGCAATTAAAATTCTCATTATAATAAAAGAAATTGCATCTCATGCTTGATGAATGAATGATTTTCTAGCTTTATTACTGCACTTTGTAATGATGACAGAATCTGTATTTTTTTCTGCCCTTGGTAAACCAAGCAACATATAATTCATATTACAGCTTCCTTTACTTACTAACATTTTGCAACAAAAAGCACAACATGAATGACTCAATAGATATAACATATAATTATATATTATTCAGTTGTCCTTCAATATTACAGTCAGGCAAAATATAAGTGTGGAAAACAGATTCAAATCATATTTTAGCCTCAAAACAGCCACTTAATTTCTCAAAGAAGAAATACTTTAAAATAAATGTATAATTGCTTTGAGCAACAGCTACATTATATAGCCAAAGGATTGTGGACACCTGACCATCATACCTATATGAGGTTGTAGGACATTGCATTCAAAAACCATGAGCATTAATATGGTGTTAGCCTCTTCTTTGTGGCTGTAACAGCCTCCAATCTTCTGGGAAGGCTCTCTATGAGATTTTAGAGTGTGTGGAAATTTGTACACATTTAGCCAAAAAGAGCATCTGTGAGGTGAGGTACTGATGCTGAAAGAGCAGAACAGGCTCATAATTGGCATTTCAATTTATCCCAAAGGTGCTGAAAACGGTTGCGGTCAAGGCTCTGTGCAGGTCACTCAAGTTCTCCCATGTCTGTTTCCAGCTGGCATTGAGCACAGGGCACCGTCATGTTGTGCACAATTGTCTACATTTTCTTTGCATGTTGTAACATTAACTGTACCCATCACTGGAGCCAAGAGAGCTTGATCTAAACCCTGAAAAACACCATCGGAACGCTATCACTCCTCCTCCAAACTTGACAGTGGCAATGTGCAGTCCAGGAAGTAGAATCCTTCTGGTATCCACCAAACCAAGATTAGTCCATCAGCCTCCCAAAAAATATTTCCGCTACTCCAGAGTCCAATATTGATATGCTTTACTCCACTCCAGTCGATGCTTAGCATTGTGCACAGTGATCATAGTCTTGTGCACAGCTGTTTGGCAAAGGAAACCTCAAAATCCAGACGCACAGTTCTTGTGCTGATGTTGATTACAGAAGCAGGTTAGACTCTCTTGTGAGTGATGCAACAGATGATAGACAATTTGTACACACTTCAGCACCCGTTGCCCCACTCTTTGTGGTTTGGGTCATCCACTTAGAGTTGTTGCTCTTTGATACTTCCACTTTACAGTAGTACCACTTAAATTTGACAAGGGCTGATCCAGCAGAACAGAAGTTTCACATACTGATTGTGCAAAGAAGATATCCTATGACAGTGCCACTGAGCTGTTCTGTATGACCCATTCTACTGCCAATGTTTTTTAATGGAGTTTGCATGACTATGGGCTTGATTCTACGCACCTGTTAATAATGTGTGCAGCTGAAACATCTGAACTCAATAATTTGATAGGGTGTCCACATACATTTGTCCACACAATGTTTGGTGTTAGAAGTAAGATTGGTTGACTACAGCTTGTGAAATGATCAGACTCAACACACTTAAAAAGGTTTGGGGCAGCCACCCATATATTATCCCTGGCTGCAATGGGTTTAGAGAGTAAAACAGTAGCATCTTTGATGGAGTCCAAATAAGAACTGATGAATAGTTGTTAAGATGGTGGCTTTAAATGCCAAGACCAGAAGTGATGTATGAGGACCAGAAGTGACCTCCTTCTGACATAACGAAAGTGATGTTCTTCTAGGTGCCAGAACCAAAAGTGACATTTCTCTAGGAACCAGAACCAGAAGTGACTTCTTTAGGGATAAGTCAGACAGGTTTTCCCGTGTTTGGTCTGTAGAGATAACAGAAGAAGTTTTAGTGCACCCTCCCACCCCCTGGCCTGGGATGGAATTACTCTCACTTGGTCCATACATCTTCCTCCTACTCGCACGTGTGTGGAAAGCTGCAGGAAACCATAATATTGCAATAACTAAACTTAATACTAATTGTACTAATTGGTAATACACAAAACAATACTAGGTCAGTTTTACAGTTGCCAAATAAGCATGTATGTAACTGTTTCAGATGAAAACTAGAAATCTGAAGGTAAGCTCAGCATAAATTAGAGCAGGTAGTTTCCAGGCCATGAATCCAGCATTCTGGATCTGTGAAGCAGTAGGGCATCCATTTCTTTGAATCAGTGTGCCAATGGTAACTGTATCACATTAACACACTTAATAAGATAAAGAAAATGATGATGGCTATACAGCTAAAGTGAATGTGAATCCCAATGCCCCAGTATAGTGATGGGGACACTGTACTATAAAAATGGCATTGTCCTTCGGATAAGATGTAAAACCGAGGTCCTGACTCTCTGTGGTTATAAAGATCCCTGGGCATCCTTCATTAAGAGTAGTCATTCTAGTGTGCTAATGATCCCCGGCCTCTAATTGGCTATCTCTCTTACCCCTTCACCACCTAATAGTTCATGTGTGGTGAGCATACTGATGCAAAATGGCTGCCGTCACATCATCCAGGTGGGTATGCACATTAGTGCTGGTTGAAATGGCTCCCCGCTCACTATTTCACAGCAATTTGAGTAGTAAGAAAAGCACTATATAAATGTAACAAAGTATTGCTCCAACTTCCATTTATGAATTATGAAGGCAGCTATGCTCTTGGCAACCTTCAGTACTGCAGGAATTTCTTGTCACTGCCGACAATCCTGTCGTTAAGCTCGGCAGGCATTTCCTTTAAACTCATGGCTTGGTTTCTGCTCTGATACCCATTGACAACTATGGGACCTTCTATAGACAGGGGTGTCCTTTTCTGAATCTAGTGCAATCAATTGAATTGATCACTGGGGGACTCCAAAGTGTAGAAACATCTCAATGATGATCAATACAATGAGAGGCAACTGAGACAGATTTCAAGTGTCATTGCAAATTTATATATCAGTTTTTCATTTTTAATATATTTGCAAAAATTTCTAAAATCCTGTTTTTGTTTTGTCATTTTGGGGTATTGACTGTAGCTTTATCTGGGGAAAATTATTTAAATGATTTTAGCACAAAGCCACAAGATATGAAAATGTTAAAAAGAGGAGGGTTTTAAATACCCTCTGAATCTGAATCAACTATATGTCAAGACTTGCCATCACCTGCGGCTTCGCCTGCATATTAGTAAAACAGGACAGTGAGGAGGGCCCTGCCCAGCTCTCTACTCCTGACATCACTCTTTCCCTCTCCTCTGCCCACTGCCTCTCTCTCGGATTAGCATGAATATATCGCTCCTGCAAGCAAACTATGATTCTTAGAGCAATGAGAAATGTCACAAAATCAACCGGAATGTTCAAGCAAATTATAGAAAAAAAAGATCTAAATCCGTTATGTAGTTCTCTCATTTGATAACTAAGCAGAGGTAACATTACACCCCAAGGCAGATGCATGAGTGAGGAAGGCCCCGTCCCCCTCCCTGCAGCCCAATGAGTCTCAGTCAGATTTGCGCTAATAAATTGGTACTGCAAGTGAACTATGATACTTAGAGTGACGAGAAAGTTGCAAAATCAATGGAATGTTCAAGCAAATTATAGAAAAAAACCCAATCTAAATCTGTTAAGTAATTCTTTCGTTGAAAAGCAGACAGACATACAAACGGGTCTAAAAAACTATAAGAATTTTCATGCTTGGACCACAAAACTTTTAAAACCGTTTCTTGGCAAGCACCTTTGGGCCAAGGGTAACCTACATTCCAAATTTCAAGTCCCAAGTACTCATCGTTCGGGAGATTTTGTAATGAGTGAGTCAGTGGTATTTGGCTTTTATATATATATATATATATATATATATATATACACTCACCTAAAGGATTATTAGGAACACCATACTAATTCAGTGTTTGACCCCCTTTCGTCTTCAGAACTGCCTTAATTCTACGTGGTATTGATTCTACAAGGTGCTGAAAGCATTCTTTAGAAATATTGGCCCATATTGATAGGATAGCATCTTGCAGTTGATGGAGATTTGTGGGATGCACATCCAGGGTACGAAGCTCCCATTCCACCACATCCCAAAGATGCTCTATTGGGTTGAGATCTGGTGACTGTGGGGGCCATTTTAGTACAGTGAACTCATTGTCATGTTCAAGAAACCAATTTGAAATGATTTGAGCTTTGTGACATGGTGCATTATCCTGCTGGAAGCAGCCATCAGAGGATGGGTACATGGTGGTCATGAAGGGATGGACATGGTCAGAAGCAATGCTCAGGTAGTTTGTGGCATTTAAACGATGCCCAATTGGCACTATGGGGCCAAAAGTGTGCCAAGAAAACATCCCCCACACCATTACACCACCACCACCAGCCTGTACAGTGGTAACAAGGCATGATGGATCCATGTTCTCATTCTGTTTACGCCAAATTCTGGCTCTACCATTTGAATGTCTCAACAGAAATCGAGACTCATCAGACCAGGCAACATTTTTCCAGTCTTCAACTGTCTAATTTGGGTGAGCTTGTGCAAATTGTAGCCTCTTTTTCCTATTTGTAGTGGAGATGAGTGGTACCCAGTGGGGTCTTCTGCTGTTGTAGCACATCGGCCTCAAGGTTGTGCGTGTTGTGGCTTCACAAATGCTTTGCTGCATACCTCGGTTGTAACGAGTGGTTATTTCAGTCAAAGTTACTCTTCTTGAATCAGTCGGCCCATTCTCCTCTGACCTCTAGCATCAACAAGGCATTTTCGCCCACAGGACTGACGCATACTGGATGTTTTTCCCTTTTCACACCATTCTTTGTAAACCCTAGAAATGGTTGAGAGTGAAAATCCCAGTAACTGAGCAGATTGTGAAATAATCAGACCGGCCCGTCTGGCACCAACAACCATGCCACGTCCAAAATTGCTTAAATCACATTTCTTTCCCATTCTGACATTCAGTTTGGAGTTCAGGAGATTGTCTTGACCAGGACCACACCCCTAAATGCATTGAAGCAACTGCCAAGTGATTGGTTGATTAGATAATTGCATTAATGAGAAATTGAACAGGCGTTCCTAATAATCCTTTAGGTGAGTATATATATATATATATATATATATATATATATATATATATATATATATATATATATATATATATATACTGTAGATAATATGTAATTGTATGAAAAATATGAAGGGCTTCACAGTAGAGAAAGTTGTAATTACAAAAATGAACAGAAAACAATACTGTATGTTATTATTGTATTTGCAGCAGAGTCATCGAGATGATTCTCAGAAGACAAGGTGGCCGGTAGATGATTTGGTAGAGGGTACTGCTTGGAGGTGCATATTGTTTTATTCTACAAACAGCAGACATCATGTGTGTGTGTTTTCTCTGGGCATAAGGCTTTATTTATCCAAAACTGACTGCATTACTTCTTAATAAAAATACACTGCAGAAACATTTCATTTTATTTGTAAACATTTAATGTTCCAGCCTGCAGAATTTCCTATGAACAGCCACTGAAGTTATACTGCTCTGTATATCAGATAGGACTTCAATATAGACAAGGTACCAAGAGTAATTATGTTCTGCTGAAAACAATGTAAGCCATTTTATAAGTGAAATGAACCATTCCGTGGTGTTGTGGAAGACATTTATAGCTGCCTACTTCTGCTCCGTGTTCAGCTTTTTAATGGCATGCACTATTTAACTAACATTATTTTTACTCACAATCGAATATTGAGGCATACAGATCATTAAACTGTTCGGTCATGCACAAAAGTATTTTTGTTGTGTTTAATTTTAAGTGTATAAAAAATCAGAAATCAACACCTGCACCTAGCACAACATCAGTCAACACCCCCACCCACCAAGCAAAATCCTCCAGGGCTGATTGCTGTCAAAGCCAGCATGCCGTATTGATGAAGCGATTGAACTTTGTATAGAAGTATGGATATTATGATTGTGAAATGATGGGTGAATTTCAGTTATACAATGGTGCTTTGTTCAGATAGAAGTAAGTAATGTTGAATCAAACAAGCGTAAAAACAATTAACCAAGCTGCATTTATTTTTACATTTGTTTTAAATTTTATGTCAGGTTTAATGAGGCAACTTTAACAAAATGCACACATTTTCCTTAGTGAGACTGAGAAGACAGAGCAGTTTAAAAACTGCTTTTTCTCTCTTTATATTAGCAGCTGCTAGACAACTGCTATTAGGGGAACATCATGGGAGTGAAGACCTTACCTCAAAGAAGAAAATAACCCAATAGATGAATACTGTTCATTATTTTAAAAAGTAAATGAAAAGTATTTGTAATGATGCCTAAGATAAAGATACAGAATAAGAAACAGTCAAATCATTCTGTGGCTGTGATTATGGTGGGCCATATGCAGTATATAGGGGAGGATGAGCTGAAGCAGTTCACTCTGGATGTGAAGATATGCTATTAACTTCTGTGGAAGGAAAGAATTTGAAGCAGACCCCCCCCCCACCCCCCAACAGGAGAAAGCGGGAATCGTTATTCTTTATCTAAATCTCGCAAGAGGCAAAAACTTGTCATGTTAGTACTTTTGCAAAGAAAAAAGTGTCCTCTGTGCTATATTTATACAATCCATTGATTAGGTCACTACTCAAAAAAGGAATTCATTACATAATCAGAAAACTTTTAACAAGATTGGTTACACCTTGTTGCTAACAGGACATGACAAACGTTGATACCCTAAATGACCACAATTTGATTGATAGTACTGTTAGCTTAGGATGTACGTGACATTTCAAATGTATTTTTATTCTTATTTTAGGAGACGTGTGAGTTCCGTCCAGATTCATCCCATTTTTAAAAGAAAGAGGAAGATCTCATTTTGTCATGATTCATCTCTGTTCAAAAACAGGACACTTAGTACTAAGCGGAATTATAGAAAAATGATTATGCCACTGCGGTGGGCTGGCGCCCTGCCCAGGATTTGCTACTGACTTGTGCCCTCTGTTGGCTGGGATTGGCTCCAGCAGACACCTGTGACCCTGTGTTAGGATATAGTGGGTTGGATAATGGATGGATAACAAGAAATGCATTTATCACAGTGAATAATAAACTAACTGCATCAGCTTTTAAGCATAAGCTCAGAAGGATATGAGACTCAGACACATGCCAGGTGCACATTGGAGCAGGGTTCAAATTCAACTCTTACACTTCCATGTTATTTTAAGTTGTAGACACTGCCTACCCACAAAAAAACAACACAGAAAAAATGAAAATTGAAAGCATCACCTCTGTCTGTTACTTACAAAAAGAAAGCTCTTTCTCCCAGTATTATGTCAATTTCCTACGCTATGTCTCACTTTGGCAGAGTTGTGCAATGCTTAGTGCTGCTAACTCACAGTTCAAGAGTACTGGTTTTGAATTGTGGCCTGTGTCATGTTTCTGCCAGGGTGTATGGAAATTTATTCCAGACAATCAAAAAAAACATTACTGTTATTTCACAATAATTATTGCACAATAATTATTGCGTGATTTTGATTAAGTGTGGTGTTGTTTTGCCAAGATATTGCCTACTGCAGTTGGTCTCATCATGCACATGTATGTGTCAGTCAGTGAGGATGATGTTAAGTGCATGCATAGCGTACAATCAAGTGGGAAGAACTGAATAGATGTGATACTCGTATACATTTAATCCTGCATGTGGTGAGGGGTTTTAATCAGCCCAGTTTAGGGTCACAGAGAGCCAATAATTTATCACAGCATCATAAACACAGGTGGACGGATGTTACCCCCTTATTGTTCATAGCAGGTAGTCAGTTGTGAAGAGGGGGGCTGAATGTACCCCTAGAAGATGCGGTCGCTCCTCCGAAACCTCTTCTTAAACGGCAATACAATGGGAAAAAAATACAGTCTGTTACCTCCTCTTTGCTCGATTAGCTGCTGCAGCGCTTCGACCATTTAAAAGCTTGTATAGCAGTGCAACAGCACTGGACATGTTACATCAGTCAGGGCTAAGTCACCAAAAGAATGAGCTGGCATGAGCGGCTATAAAAATGGCAACTCTGCAGTCGCAGGTACTTTTTCCAACTAGTGCGGCAAAATGTAAGCTGTGCTTTTAAGGATAGTGAGCCTCCTCAATGAGCAATGTAAAGAGTAGAGAATCCATCTATTACGGTGCTTGGTGCTGATGTTACAATAATCTTTATTTTGTTGTTTACAAGAATTTATACATACACAGCTCCTGTTTAGATAGAGATGTGTGCCAAAGACTTTAAATATGTTTTAGTATTTTGGAACCTTTAGATATACAAAGAAATAGGTTTATACCATTTATTTGTATGATGAATGTGCAAACTGGTTTATTTGCATAACATAGTTAAGAAACAAAATGTATTTAATTTTGCTGTTTTGTTACATTTTTCTTTCTTGTCATAGAGAACAGAAAGGAGCACATGATAGGCTCCCTCAAGCATTTTGTAATAAACAAATCCATTTCCATCATGGAGATCTTGATAACGGTGATCTTGACTATTCTTTATTTAAGACTAATTTCCCTGATAGGGAAGAAAAACAGAGGATCTTGGAAAATAAAACCACACAGATATAAGGAGACCATGCAAATTCCACATAAGGCCGCTTCTAGATCAAGATTCAAAACCGATAACTCAGGAGCTGTGAGACACCAGCACAAACTTCTTCGACCACAAACTGTTCTCTTATTGTGAAACTGGTTTGATTTAATTTAATTTAATGACTGGCTTTATTGTACATTTCATTTTCCATTTTTGAAACATTGCTATATTATCTTTATTTCTGGGGAATTCTCTACATAAAACAATTCTTCAATGTATGTAAGATACATACTGCACGTGGAACAGAAACAAAAATTGCAGGAATTGGTTTGAAATGCAAATTGTGCCTTTAACATAAGTGACTAACAGCAGTACTTTAATTTGCAATGTGAGAAGAATGAACATATAATTAAAAATAATTATCTCAGCTATACTAACAAAGAAATCACACCACGTCATCAACATCTGGTTTTCTAATTGTTATCATCAGGGACATCAATTAAAAACAGATAGAAGAAATAAGATGCTTAATATAAGGAAGTGCATGCCTTCCTGGGGTTGGAAACTGGAGACAGTTCAAAGGAAAAATGAACTGGCTTCAGAAAGTGTCTCGATAAAAAAAAGAAAAAAAAAGTTTAATTATTTGTTATATGTTTTCTGTTAGAGACATCTTGATCCTTCAGCAATTATAGAATTAACTGTCTTTAAAGCTCCCAGAAACAATGTATAATTGTGTGGAGTTTGAATGTTATTTTATAAGGATAAACTGGGTAAACAGGCTATTATTTAGAGGCTCTGTGGTGGGCTGGCGCCCTGCCTGGGGTTTGTTTCCTGCCTTGTGCCCTGTGTTGGCTGGGATTGGCTCCAGCAGACCTCCGTGACCCTGTAGTTAGGATATAATGGGTTGGATAATGGAAGGAATGGATATTTAGAGGCTAAAATATTTAGCACAAAATTATTTAAAGGCAAGTTAATGAACACCTGCAGTTTTTCTGATTTGGGAACATCAGCACATGAGCACACAACGTTGCTGCATTTATTACATTTTGTCTTTCTTTCACCCTAAGTTAATACTCTGTCTATTTAGACATTTAGGGATAAAGAGTTTACATTTTAAAATTACATCAAGCTTGCATTTATTCTCCATTTTATAACCTATGTTTGTTAATTTTGTATTCTAATAATGTTTTTATGTTATTTCTCTTGTGTTTATGTATTATTTATTATTGTTTGCTCTCTGCACCTACAAATGTACTGCCATTTCTTGTTCTTTGTGGGTGGAGCCACAGGAGGTGGGGCTATCCTAACATCACTGCAGCTGATCCTCCTTCTAGCTTTATATCAGAGTAAGAAACAGAGATCCAGCAGTGCGTCAATGAGTGTTCCTGAAAGTATTGTCCTTGGTTTTTTGTAGGCTATTGGATTTAATTTGATTCTGTCTTTTGATTTTGTTTTCGGTTTATGAATGAGGACTTGTTCACCTTGGTTTACTGTTTTAGGGCAAATCCTTTTTTTCTTAATTTTTCCCTTTTACTATTGTTCTATTTCAAAAAATATCTTCATTCATAAAGATTATTTGTAAGTTGGGGCTGAACTCTGTTTTGGTAAGTTCAGCCTTATTGTATGTAATGTTATTTTCTTTGTTGTATAAGTTAGACTTGATTATATGGAATGCTATTTTTTTCAAATAAAATAAAATAAAAAAAGATTACTTTTAAGTCTTGTCTCTGCAAGCCAGAGATTTACGGCTTCTCTCTTTGGTATAGTTCTGTGATATTTATCATTTTTAGGCCTGTCTGTCTTGAGGCTAGGTGAGGCTAGCTTTGTGGTCATTTTGGAGCTCATTTTCACCATATCTGAGACACCGAAACATAAAAAAAGCAAACAGTTTGTTCTGATACTACAGGATTTTGAGTTAGACAGAAATTTTTGTATTTATTTCCATTGTCTTTTTAAATATACAATATAATTTTTGTTTAAAACTGATGCATTTTCTACTTATTTTTGTCCTTGTTAGGATAAAAATTGAAATTGCCAACAAATTTAGTTAGACTTTGTTAGCATCATAAACCTTTAAGAAAAGGAGATTCAGCTGGACTATCACAGCCAAGGTTAGAATACAGACGGGCCTTGAGTTATGAACGAGTTTGATTCCTGCCACAGTTTTTAATCCAGTTTTGTATATAAGTCAGAACTTGCACTGAAAATGCCTGTTGATGGAAATATTGGCAGAAATGCATTATGCTTTAAAATTTATTTTACAGAAAAAATGTCAAACTTTTTAACAACAGAAAAGTGATATTACTGTACTTTAAATTACAAATCACAATTTAAACTAAAATGAGCCACAGGTTTGCCAGTACAGTATGTTGACCTTATGCTTAAACATCCAGCATGAAAATGTTGCACTGACTATTAATGCCTCAACTAAGACTGCCACCTCGTCTTCCCAGTAGCTGTACTCCTGAAACAACACAGTTGTGAGGCATAGTTAGGATGCTGGGAATTACAATCAGCAGGTTCCGTCTCTCCTCTGCTAAACAGACAGCTGCCTACTTTGCTGCTTTTTAGTGACAGGGCTTATTGTGTTGTGTGTACTGTTGGCTACAGTCAGTGACATGTCCTGTTTTTACTGATGGATTGATAAGGATATCAACTCTTACTCCCAGCAGCCACACTCCAGGAGACAGCATGGTTGGGTGTGATGCTGATTGAGCTGCTTACTTGTGATTGAGCTTACTGTGTGTGGTGCTGGTTACAATTGGGGACATGAACGTGACATGTAGTGTAGAAAACATGGCACTTTGCTTTCAAAAGCAGGATCAGAAACAACACTTTCACAGACACTGGTCAAACAAAAGCAGGACACACAAGGTTATAAAAACCTTTGTGAGTATTTGGCTGAGTGATGCAATCAGCATTTACTCATTTTGGATTTTTGCCTCTTGGAGTACATCGTGCAGAATCCCCCCGCCTGCAGCTTTTAACACAAATGGACATGAATTCTTTTGAACATTTAGTTTTACTTTTGTTGTGAAAGACCATTTCTATAAGTTAAAAAATAAAGAGTACTTTTACAGCATTGTTTTAATTTTATTTGTGCAATTCTTAACTCTGTGTGCAACAGCAGAAAATGATTGAAAATGGTGGTAAAGTGTACCATATGTAGTGCTATTACCCACTGTTGGTGAAGGCTGTTATCTATTTACACATGTCAAAACTAGCTTTCTTTGTTCATAATTTAAAAACTGAAGATGCTAGAGGAAAATGAATTGGAATTCAGTTGAAAACAAAAATGTTGGGGTCTAATGTGATCTGCAGAATCACCATAACACAAGACCCTCCAGTATGAGTTGTGTCATAATGTATTTCAGCTTAGTATATTAATATATTTTCCTTTGTTAGTCTATAAACTTGAAAAAACCTTGCAAAGCAGTTGATCATTTACTACATGACGAACAATAAGAACTATGAGTATAACCAAAAATAAGAATTTAGCCAAGAAACAAGTTCAACAATTCTATAGGACTCATGAAAAAATTCGACCTCAAGAATTTGATGAATCTTGACATTTTAGACCTTCCTGAGTCTGAAAATACCATTTTTGAAATTATGTCTGTCTGAGTGTAAACATCATAACTCGAAAATACTTTGACCTATGTCAATGAAATTTTGTACACCTGCTTTATATCAAAAATAAGGAATCCTGTAAACCGGAAGGGGTACTTTAACTGAATACTTTTGCAAATTTTCAAGTAAACTATGGTTATAATTACAAATAGACGATTCAAATATTGTATAGATATTTAGAATGTAATAATATAAATGTAAATATTGTGACAGTTTAGGGTTTTCTCGCACCCTTGCACCCTCAGACCACTCGTCAGACACCAGATAAAAAGTGCAATTATTATTTATTATAATAATAATGTGCACAAAGCACGCTCCTCTCCACAATACTCAATAAACAATAAACCAATAACAATCCTCCTAACTCCCAGACGCTTAGCCACCCTGCCTCCCAACTCAGCTCGTCTGTCTGGGATTTCCCACAGTCCTTTATACTCCTCGACCCGGAAGCATTTCACGCTCTCTGTCCATGTGACCTGGAACACTTCCGGGTCAGATAAAAAATCCTTTTTACTTCACCAAGGAAGCACATCGTTCTCTTTGTCCATGTGACTATGACGTACTTCCTGGGCGTAAGGCAAATAGTCTCTGGGCCTCCCTGTAGCAACTCCTGGCGGCCCCATGGTATCCATACCATGGGGCACCTCCATACTGCAGAGAGAGCTCCACCTGGCGGCGTGGGGGTATTGGCCGGGATGAACAGACGGCCATACATCACAATATATTATAAAAAAAATTTATTTAAATAACCATCCAAAGTTTTTGTGTCATGGAAATATAAATATGTACAATACATGATTATTAAAAACTGCATTCAATATAACACAATCTCTTTCAATAACTATGATTAATTTTATTTTAAATTATACATCATCAGTTTAACAATAACGCATAAACATTGAACATGCCATGTAAATATAAAGATGAAATGGGAACAATAAGCTGCTATGTCCCCATCGTGTTCCTGATAATACATTTAATTTTATTATTTTTTTTGTATTTCCACCATGATTAAATGTAGCTAAATGCAGTTTTACCTGTAGCAATTTATTGCAACAAATATTATATAATACTAATGCTTTTTCTATGTTTTTAGGGGACAATAAATCTTTCTACTTTGCACATAATCTAGGTACTGCATACATAATCATGAAAACAATCCACCAGGGTTTTTGACCTCCTTAAGTGCAAAAATATTTGAATATAAAGTTTCTCCTACATGAAACATATCAGTTTTTTATTCTATAACTGTTGGGTGGGAGCACTAAGACAACAGAAAAAACACAAACTTACACCAATGATTTATTTTTTTGTTGAGTCTAGGTTTATTTATTAACACACAACTACAGTCTAAGTCAAAGTAAAAACAACTCATTATTGGATTTATTTTCTTCTGTATTTCTTCTGTTTTCTGTCTTGTGGATTATGACTATTAGTTCAATGATTGGGACTTGTTCAACTTCGACTGCCTTTTTGTCATTTTTGTTCTTTCTGTTATTTCTAAATAAATGTTTGCATTGATAAGGATTATTGTGGCATTGTCCTTTCTAGCCAAAGGATTTTATGGTTCCTTTCTCTAGAAGGGAATTTTTGTGTATTTCATAGATTTGGTGCTTGGAACTTTAAAAGTAATTTCCTCACTTTGGGCCTGATTAGGCTGCAGCCTTCATGAGGAGCTGGGAGGTCAGACTGCTTGAGGTGAGGCCATTTCTAGACAGGCTGGGAAGGCCTCACCTGCTGTAGGTGGGCACATATATTACAACATTGGTGTACTCCAGCTAATTCATACCACATACAATCCAAATACAAAATTAATGTGTAATGTCAGGAGTAAAATTGATCTTTTATTCCTCTGATACTATGCTGTTTATCAATTCTAATTGAATGTCCATTCATTATTGTGCTGTAAGATGTTCAGTGTGCAGTAGGCAGCAGTGCCTTGAAGAGTCGGAAATGATGCGAAAACCAATGCAGTGTAGCCAAATGATGGGTTAAACAATTATGATATTTCTTCTATAGTGCATCAGGACTTTAGCAACTGCATTTTTAAACATTTGAATTATGTTAATGATACATATGGAAGAATCATTGAATTAAATTTTAGATTTACATGTCAAACGGAACGAAGGCTGTAAATTGAAGTAACTGTCCTACTGTATTAGCAACTGAGAACACTGTCTACTGATAACATAATCTTATGTTGTCAGCATTACCGTATAGTCATCCCAAAATACAGCTTATCTCAGGAGTACTAACATTTAACTTATTCAATATTAATTACATTACTTTACCTTGAAAATTCTATCCCATTTCACCTTTTTATCTGCTTTTCCTGGTAATGATCAAGGTGGCAGCAGGCCAAGTAGGTCAATCCAGACGTCCCTGTTTCCAGCTACAGTTTTCAGCCTTTCCTAGGGAATTCTCAGGCATTCCCAAGCCATTATGCCCTGGGTCTGTTGCAGGGTTTCCCCTCCAGAGCAACATGCCTGGAGTAAGTTGGAGCCGCCCCGGAAGTATTCTTATGATGAGCCCAAACCATCTTAACTGGCTCTTCTTGATCCTGAGGAGCAGTGACTCTACTCCAAGGCTCTCCTGAATCACTGAGCTTCATACCCTATCACAGAGTGTCAATCCAGCCACCTTGTGAATAAACTTTATTTCTGTCGCTTGTATTCACAATCTCATACTTTCCGTCATTATCCACGGCTCATGACTATGGTTTTGACAGGGATGTAGATTGACAGGTAAACTGAGAACTTTAGACCCCGCTCCTGTTTAACCACCTCAGACTGTTACAGTACCCACAGAACAGCAGCCAGTGCTCCAATTCTCTTGCTGAAATCACATTCCCTTAATAAAAAATAAATATATTTTATTGACCAGTTTTTTTTGTAGACACTTCATATAAAAGTCTTATCACTAAAATGTGCAAATGATCATTAAGCAATAAGTTCATTTTATGCCCTACGTCTCACGTACACAAATAACTGAAAGATGCTTTGCTGCCGGTCCATGATGATGCTGATGTTCCTATAATGGAATTACAGTGGAGTGTCATGTAAGAAACATTAGCATCACAAGCAATATTCAGCAGAGAGGGCAGTTCAATGAGAAAGACAAAAAGGAATTTAGCTTTACTTCATATTTTTTTGCTTTAATAACATCTCTTGCACTGATAGAATTCTGCTTTATTTGCAATTGAATCAGGTTCAGTTTATTGTTTATAAAGATTACTTACAATAGTGCTTATATTTTTGATCTTTATATGTTTCACTTCCAAACACTTGCCTTTTCTGTCTTTGTAGAATATTAAATATTGTGAAATAAAGGGGAATGTGATCCAAGTTATATATGCCATGTTTTGCAGAAACTGGACATCACTTTCTACATTGTTTAACAACATTTTTTTGTTCATTTTTACAGTATTTGTTGCTTATGCTTTGTTAGGTAAAATATCTGGAGCTGGCAGCACTCTAATTGCTAGTCTCTTGGGTCTGCATTCACTTTCACATTTACTCCATTTTGTTTTCCTCTGCCAAATGAAAGCACATGTCTCGATGTTGAAAGGTGTGTGCATTTTTCTATCCAACAATCACATCTGTAAATTACTAAGATTCTTATTCTCTCAAAGCAAAGTGATACAAGGAAAAAAAAAGAAAATTAACTCATTGAGGTGGAGTGTCACATTTTGTGTTTGTTTAATTGCCATGATTCTAAATTGGGGTAAAAAAATACAAATGAATTGACTCACCCTGCCAAATCAAGTCAAGACAATCTCATTATATGCCCAGCTCAGATGAGAACACATATCATTTTATTCCTTATTCACAAAGAAATTTGCCATGATCCAGGTTATGGCATTCTAAAGATGTGTTGATTGCTGGGGTTTTAATTAAAAAAAATCCATCAAGTATTATTGCTTTCTTTTTTGCATTTATTTCCACAACATTCGTTTTCTTTAATTGCCTCCTGACCTTTTTGAGCTTTGCTGTTCATACACTCCAGCCACATGAAGCCATTTACCACAACATAACATTTGCAAACCCGCTAATTGTGTCAGGCACAGGGCAGGAGCCATCACTAGACATCATCAGGTCATTTCAGGGCCTATTCTCATTCACCAAGACTCACCTTGGGCAAACATAGAATCTCTTTTATCTAATGTGCTTATCTTTGGGATGTTTAAGGAAAACTGTAAACAGACAGCGACCAGACATTGTCCTTAAACCCAAGACTTTGGATCAATAAGGCATCAGTGCTAACCCCTGCGGCCTATGTTATTTTCTTTTATGCAAATATTATTTGAAAAACTTGCTTACTGATGCACTATTTTAAATTGTGAACAATAGTTCGCTTAAATTATGTAAGATTACTGTGAATGAGACAACATTATTTCTTTTCATTTTGAAGCTGTCTACTATTATTACTATTTTTTTTTTTATTTCTCGTATACAAAGTATTGTAATCGTCCAAAAATTCGATGTGGAGATTTTGACGAATCTCGACATTTTAGACCTCCCTAACTTCCTTGTATATGAAGTATTGGGAAAGTATTATAATCAGCCAAAAATTTGATGTGGAGATTTTGATGAATCTCGACATTTTAGACCTCTCTAACTTCCTTGTATATGAAGTATTGGGAAAATATTGTAATCATCCAAAAATTCGATGTGGAGATTTTGATGAAGGGCGGCACGGTGGCGCAGTGGTAGCGCTGCTGCCTCGCAGTTAGGAGACCCGGGTTCGCTTCCCGGGTCCTCCCTGTGTGGAGTTTGCATGTTCTCCCCGTGTCTGCGTGGGTTTCCTCCCACAGTCCAAAGACACGCAGGTTAGGTGGATTGGCGATTCTAACTTGGCCCTAGTGTGGGTGTGTTTGTGTGTGTCCTGCGGTGGGTTGGCACCCTGCCCTGTGTTGGCTGGGATTGGCTCCAGCAGACCCCCGTGACCCTGTATTCGGATTCAGCGGGTTAGAAAATGGATGGAAGGATGGATGGATTTTGATGAATTTCGACGTTCTAGACCTCCCTGACTTTCTTGTATATGAAGTATTGGGACAGTATTAGAAACCTCCAAAAATTCCATTTTGAGATTTAGATGAATCTCAACGTTTTAGACCTCCCTGAGGCCGAAAATACCATTTTTGGAATCATGTCTGTGTGGGTATGTAAACATGATAACTTGAGTACGTTTTTACTTGGGTCAACCAAATTTTGCATACAAGTATTAGGTACAAAACGTAGATTTCTGTCAACTTTTGGGCTATTTCTGCTAGCCGGAAGCGGTACTGTACCTTTTATTCATGTAGCTGTAGAGTCCGATTTATTTAACTTTACTTTTATAATAATTGTTCAATATATTATTAATTTGATTTGATATGTTCTTGATGGTTCTTTATTGTAAGTAATATAAAAATATAATCTTTGTCTTGCAGTTTACTCCTCAAATATCCATCCCCATATCTAAGTATAGAAGAAAGGCTAGGGGATGCCACTCCCAATTATTTATGCTTAACTACATCAAGACCTTTTGAGATATGCTGTACAAACCTTACAGGTACATCAAGCCACTTAACAGAATATTCACAAACCTGCTTAATTCATCAGCCACAAAGCAAGAAGCAATGATAGACAACACATTAATACATCTCAGTGCCTATTCACCCTCTCTCTGATGGCAAATTTAAATCCTACATTTAGAATTATTAACATTTTTGGGATGTGGATGAAAAATAACAGCAATTGCACTTAAAACTAGTAGTGTAACATCAGGTCTTGTTACATTTAAAAAAAAAAGATTCTGACATTTTATTGAGGCCAAGATCTAGTGAATCAGTGAGTAGGCCAACACCAATGGGGTGTCTTCAAATTATTTTATTGTGTAGATCTTACAAACATCTTCTTTAAAAAAAATCTAACAAATAGTAAATAATCTTGCAGAAAAAATCAATTTTGTGCAAAAAGTGCATGCAAAATTAATGAATTGACAAGTATAAAGTTCAAACTGTCTAATCTTTTTATTGCACAATTAATGCATTTCTCTCAAATATACGTCTGTATTAGGGATGCATTAACCTTTTCCTCTGACAGATTTCAGGTAAATGGCCAAGGCCTGAAAGAACTGTCAAACTGAACTTCAGTGAAGTTTGTTCTTGGAAAGCTGAAAGGCAAAGCAAGTTCTTCAAATGTTTTGTAGCCAGTCTGTTTGCAGCCTAGTGCAGCTTTTGATTCCAATGGGAAAGTAACCTCGACTGTGATGATGTCTTAGTAATCTGCCTGTTCATCCAGTAGAAGAAAACTACGTCCTTGCTTTGGATGAGAAGAAGGAAAACAGTTACTGCCATTCTTAAATCTTTCTTCAAAAAAGAGACTTGGTTTAGTTTATAGTGCAGTTGTAGTTCAGTTGGTGTTTTGTTGCCATTCTGACACTTTGAGAGAAGCCACAAACATTTAAATGGAGCCTTCTATCTGCTTAGCTGCTGAACACTTCCCAAGGAGCTCACAAGTTGTATAATTCTTTGTATTACTTATATTTGTTGCTATTGGTTATTGTTCAAACAAATATAATTATTACATACTGTAAAAGAATAAATTCAATATTTATGCCCAAGTCATAATTTCTAACATTGCTCTATACCAATTGCTCATTCCTTTCTAGCTGCATTACCTTAAGGGTAATTTAATGAATTTCTGTATTGGCGAAAAACTGGTTTAAAGTAACAACCATTAGAGGTCTCCAGGATTGTATATGCAGGGTACAATAATGACAGTAAGACTGGTTAGTAGTTACAGTTAACAATTACATAGCCGGTTTTGACATTTTTTCCTATCCCATTATGACAAGACCCTAAGAGGCTAGTTGGTACCTATTATGTTAGGCGCATGCCACAGATGATCTGATAACACAATTTAAAAAAAACTCCCATCCATATTATGTTAAAATGACTTTCTCGCTCATTCCAATAATCCCTTTCCATTTCCAACAATCTAGGAAAGAAACTGGCTTCCCTGTACGTTCACAGAGATTTATCAGTCACTTGCAAATCTTGTTAAACTGATCAAAGCTTGCAGAGATTTGCAACCAATCACTTGTGCACTTTGTTGTTCCCTTAGTGCTCCTCTAATCTGATCTCTTTTTAAAACTGTCTTCTCCTGTCTGTGACTCCCAGCTTGCCTTTATACCACTTATCATTTGACAGGTCCTCACCATATGTGTGCGCCTCTCTATGAATTTATCTCCATACTGTTGCATGCATTCACATTTATAGCAAGTCCAAGGTAATTACCAAGCCTCAATGGTATGCCATTCCATCACAGAACACAGATTTTGTACACTACTAGAAGGAAATGTTATGGTTTGGTTCATTTCTAAATTTGGTTACACTTTAGTTTAGATATTGCTAAAATGCATCTAAGTAACAAAACCTTAACAAAGGACTTCTCTTGTTAATAACATTTACAAAGCATCAGTAAAGTGGTTATTCATCTCTGCAATGTGACCTACTAAAATAAATTCACTTCATTGTGAGACATATTTCTCTTGATATTTCATACTTAATTATAAAACATGTGAATCCTTTATATTAACATGCAGTTTTACCAGCATATCAAAAGGTCTTATTATGCCACACCGCACAGAGATGAATAACCTATCTAATAATATTTTATAAGCATAATGAAGATGAAAAGAAGCCTTGCAATGGACAGATTTATGTTACGTTTTAGAACATGTATTGTAGATTCCAATTCTGATAATGGTGTTCTCAACTGGTATTCATTTAATTTGTTTGAATTATTTTTGCTTCTTCATTTGTACTGCCATTTTGTAGAGCAGTTACTACTGTGTCGCAAAGTAAACAACCTGGAAGTGACATCACAGGGTGGAGAGGTCAGCACAAGCATCTCCTATTCATTAGAGATTGTGAATACTAAGAGTTTGGCTTGTTGTACTTTTGATTGTGGTCTTGGTCAATAAATCATTGTAAATAAAATATTGTCTACAATTCGAAATTCAGATTTTGTCTTTACAAACCTTTGCATGTTTTCTTGTCCACGTCTTGTCTTCTAGTCCCATTCTGCCTCATTCTTTATGGCAGAACAACAATGCCAATGAGAAAACTAATAAAGTATATAGATATTTTATTTTTACTCTCTTTATATCTTTACTATATTCCTACACAGGCTTACATTTTGTTGGTGTATTTTATAATGTTGCTTGAAATCATTTTTTCAAAGTGGTCTACTCTTACTAGAATAAAGTAAAAACAAGGCTCATTTTTGGAAGAATTAAACCAATGAACTTTCTGAAGTTTAGTTCACTAAAAGTAGCAGAAGAGGAGAAGACAAAAGGCAAAGTCAATTCAGTTGAAGATCAGCAACAATTTAGATAGCAAAATTGTTCCTAGAGAGATCTTAATGATGACGAGATGAATCCATAACACAAAATGTGACAAAATTAGTTTAACTAATACAGAAAAGTTAATTATAGTTCAGAATAATCAAGAATATGGTCTATAGACTCAAGTCAAGTGAAAGACCAGTATCATGGCATGGCATGCTTCTATAAAAGTGCTATTCTAAACAGAAATTGACTGTGTAGTCATTTTATTGTAAAAATCAAACATGTACGGCTTCTTTTGCGGGTGCATTTTCTAAAATGTACATACAGTAAGTCAGTTGCACATTCAAAAGTAATCACAGATGAAGACAATGATGACCAACATCGCAAATTAATGCACAGATAATCGTGTTTTCTAGTCATGAGAATTCCATGCAGCTGTTAATTGCATCCCACTGGTACAAGATTCCTATTCATTATGAAAAGCCGTCCCTGACATAAGACTTCTTATGAATTATCAGTTAGTTCAAATGTACTGTAAAGGTACAGCCATTAAGCTAATATGTGCTCGCTGTGCATGTCATGCAAACTGGTGTCCCTTTTCTACTCCTCGTGCTTTCTGTCTCATTACACTTTAATGAAATTGTACTTGGGACACATGGTGTGCAGTTTTAGTGCTAATTCAATCTATCACATCCTTGTTAGGTAATCTTTCTTGACTCATCATAGCTATGCACTGCTTTTTTTCTTTGTATATCAGAGGTCTCGTTGCGCAGGAAGGTCACTGTTTATTGTTTTGAACTGTGCGCTCAGTGCTTAAAAGTCTAAGACTCTTTTTAAGATTGAATAGTATTCCACCTAAGTTAAGCATCTATTTATGATAACTAAGCATTTCTCATTTTAAGTCACATAAATATTTTGTACTTTCCAATGAAGAAATGTAATCTCACCAAAAAAATGTGTTTCCAATTGGACACAGAAATGTTTTGACTTTATCTTATCTGAAGAAAGAAAGGTAAAGGCACAGGAGCCATGAAAGGAGAGGACAACACATGTGGGGATAGCAAATCTGTTTCTAAAGGTGCACAAAAAAGTAAGATGCACTGCTTCATTCTCACAAAAGACATTGTTATTTCTCATTTTGTTATTTTTGTCCAAATTATTTGAATGTAAAACTAAAATAACTGATTTAAAAATTGATTGGCCAAAAAAAAAAAGTTCTGCTCCCTTCAGAAATTTTGGGTGTTCTTTATAGACGTGAGGGTGCTCTATGGCTCTAAAACAAAAAAAAACACTGCTTTATAGGATAAATATGCTTCTACAATGATTTTTTTTAAACTTGACAAATTATAAATTACACATACCACTGTTTAAATATAATTACTACTTACAAAAAGGTTTTGTTTCCCCTTTTAATCTTCTGAAGGTGTTTCATGGTGGAATGACCAACAGAATTCTTCCACTCTAATGTCTCATCATTTGAGGGATGTCCTGGTGGAACCTCTCCCTGTGTTCATCAGACACTGCTGTTATATTCTCAGGGAAATGGACTTTTAAAGAAACCGTACATCTAAATGCTAGGTAGGAAGAGAGAAGCTCCTCAGCTAGTTCCTCATTGTGTTCCGCCGGCAATTGTGGCACCAGGCTTTAAATGCCTCCCAAGCTCTTTTTTCAATGGAGCACTGCTTGGATTTAAAATTTGCACTCTTAAAAAGCTCCTGGTTTGAAAATTCGCACCTCCTTTTGTTTTTTGCTCTCTTCTTAACAATAAAGAGACATCTTTCTAACCTTCTAAATAGAAGTTCCTGGCTATTTTGAAAGAGTAAGATAAGAAAAAATACTGATCAAGAGCAAAAAATGTTTACCAAATACAGTACCTGATTTTGGGTTGTTTTAACCCCAACTAATTTTAAGAACAAGCAGCACTGCCACTTTCAGCACAAAATATACTAAAAATAATATTCAAAGCATTAAACATAATTATGCCATAAAACAAGTGAAACTTATCTCAAAAAAATCAACATTTTGTTTTCAAAACACTGTTATTTTATTGTATCTGATATATTGCAGACACATTCTATGGTACAGAAATTCCACTTTCAGAAATGGATTCAACCCACCTAAGTCTATAAGGTACGCTGATGTTTTGTGCAGGAGGATTTTAGTGAAGACCATTGCTAATAGTTCAAGAGGAACTGTAGCATATTGGCCAGGTGCTGCTATATCACATATAAAGAAATCTGAGTGCATCTTGAAGTGTACTGTAGTGTGGAATTGGCACATTCTCTACATATTCATTTTGTTTTTCTTTTGTTACCTTCCACATCCGTCCCAGAGGTATGTACATTAAATCTAATTTGAGAATGTTTGTGAGATTGTGTCTGAGTGTCACCTATTGTGAACTGGCACACCAAGTATGACTGACTCCTACTGTGTGCTTCATTACATGACTTGGTAAACACAAGTGCACACTGTAATGGATTAACATGCCATCTTTGCATCATTCCTGTCCTGAGGTAGAAACTGGTAGGATAGTTGTTGGCATACTCTAGTACTGTAATGGAAAAAGCAGTTCAGTAAAATGGATGGAAAGTAGAATAAAAATCAGACTGACAGACATGTTACATTTTCTTGTGTGACCACAAAGAGACGTCTAGCTCCCCAAACACACCAGACATTTGCACAAGTGTTGCACAAACAAGACTTTTATTTCTTTTTTTCATGGGGAAATGCTTCCAAATAATCATTCACCACATCAAACTTTGGCTTTCATTTTTCTTCTTCTTTTCACCTCTACTCCTCTTCGTAAGCATTGTCCTCTTCCTCCTCCCGACTCCAGCTCCTACAATGAAGGTGGGCAGCTCCTTTTATGCTGCACCTTGGAGTACTCCAGATGGCTTGTTAGTAAGATCTGGAAGGTGTGTTGGTAGCCTGACAAAAAAGGGCTCTGTATCTCATGCAACACCCCCTGGCATCACCCCTGGAAATCAACAGGATCATCTCTTATAAAGCCCTGCTGGAATTTGAGGGCGCTGTTGTACCCCATGGGGGCTGCCAAATAGCAGTTTGGAGGAGGTAGTGCCCTTCATAAGCCATCCGCTTCATTCCTTCCATTAAGAAGGCATCCCAGCCGTTCCTCACACTTGTTCAATACTGTGAATGTTGAATGGTTTAACTATGTTCACCCAGCTCTTTTTAAAATTATTTAAATGAATAGTCACCATGTTATTTATTAGTATCAAGTAGGATCCAGCAAAGCACTTTGTCTCCTGAATGCCCTGAATTCTTTGAGGCATCGATTCAACAAAGTCCTGAAAACATTCCTTAAGGAATGTGGTCAATGCATGACACCTCCTGCTCAACTTTATTCCAAAAGACCTCTGTAGAAATGAAGTTTGGGAACTGAAGTTACTGTCATATTTGTGGAATCAGCTTGAGATAATACATGCTTTGTGACAAAGCATATTATCTGGCTTAAAATATACATTTATAAAAAGTGTAGACAGTAACCATAAGGGGATGTCCATGGTCAGCAGCAATGTTTAGACATTTTTTTGGCATTCAAATGACACTCAATTGGCAACAAGAGGCCTAATGTGTGTGAAGTAAGCATTCCTCCCTCTGCTACACTATCACCTCCAACCTGTACCATGGCACAAGGCAGGCTGGATCTATGAATTGATGATGTTTATGGCAAGTACTGATCCTACCATTTGAAATTTATGGGAAAAAATCAAATTTAAATCACAGCAAGCATTATTTTCCAAACTTCAAACTTATGCTTTGGTGATCACATGCTCCACTGTAGCCTATTCTATCTGTTCTTAGTTGACAGTAGTGGACCCCAACATGGTCTTCTGATGTTACAGCCTATGTGCTTCCATATCTTTGAAAATACCTATATGAATAAAATCATAACCTTTGTTAATGTCTTTTTGTTAGTTCATTAATCGCGCAAAAACAGCTGAACTGATTTTCAAAAAGTGCTGTATGTGCTTTGTCATTGGTCCAATTCAAAATACAGGCTAAATGTCACATCAGGAAGCGGGGGTTATATTGGGAGGGGTCAGCCTAAAACCACCCCTGATGTGGGTACTGCAGTTCCTATCAGGCAGTAGGATTGAGCTGGGGCTGATGGGAGGACAACTTCAGTCCACACAAAGTTTTGTAGTAGCCAATGCACAATTTCAACAAAGGCCAGAGGCACATGCAGCATTTTCTTCTAAACTAATATTGACAAAAAATTAATTCTCTACTGGATTTCAGCTTTTGCCTAAGAATATCTCTTTTTGTTTCATCGTGGGTTTTGTTTAGCCACGCTGAAATTCCAAAAAATAGTTTTTCTCTTTTTATTTACACCTTGGCAATATCAGATACCTAAAAGTGTATGTGATTGTAAAAATGTGCTGCACAATAAGTACTGCCTAGTTATGAATTTTTTGTGTTGTATTCTTGTCACCTGTTCTGGGGATCCATGTAAGTATGAATTTCATTTTACTATGTACACATGACAATAAGGCTGACTTGACTTGACTTGAGTGCTGTTTATTCAGACACACCATTATGTTCACTGGTTACAAACAGAATAAAGATAATTGAGTGACAGAGATAAGAAAATGTGTCAAAACTGAAGGGATTTTTAAAAAGAATAGTCATAAATGAGAGTGAATGTCAGTATGTGAGAGGCCATAGCAATCACAGAAACACAAAAGGGGCGAGGCCACAGTTGAAGTTGAAATGAAATCAAAGCCAAAACCCTTTCTAAATTATTTATATTGCAGAAGAGAAACCTTTCAAAATGTTATTCCATTAAATGTTAATATTTTAAAATTCATATGCTTGGCCATGAGGATGGTCAGTTTAGTGGGTCTGCTTTCTCTTGTTCTTAAGAGTTTGAAGCGAGACAATTTTATTTATACAGCATTAAATCACAGTGGATTTAATTTGGCTTTTTTTGACATCATCAGAAAAAGACTTTAATGTCAAAGTGAAATCAGATCTCTGCCAAGTGGCCTAAATTAATGACAAATATAAAACACAAAATAATAGATCTCTTGAGTATTCACCCCCTTTAATATGAGTGACACACCTGGTGTAGCTAATTGGTTGCAGAAGTCACATAATTAGCTCAATGGAGACCACCTGTCTGGGGTTTCAGTTAATTGTAGTATTAATTCACGGTCCACCTTGTATGGTGGTCTAACCTACACAATGAAGACAATAAAACACTCCAAGCATCTCTGTGAAAAAGTGAAACAAAAAAGTCAGGGGATGATGACAAGGAAATACCCAAATCACTGAAAGTCCAGTTACACCAATCATTATGAAATGGAAAGAATATAGCACAGCTGTAAAACTGCCTAGAGCAGGCCATCTACAAAGACTGAGTGATCATGCAAGAAGAAAATGAATGCAGGAGGCTATCAAGAGACATTTTAAAATCTCTGAAGGAGTTACAAGTCACAAGACAACAATTGGGGCCTGGTGCCTCACCAGTCATAGCTTTGTGAGACACTGGCAAAGAGAAATTTATTGATACAAAAATGCATATGCCCTTGTCAGGAAGCATGGGAGAAACTCTGGAGTCAGCTGAAAGAACATCTTATTAGCTGGTGAGTCCAAAACAGAGCTTTTCACTTA
The DNA here is from genome assembly GCF_016835505.1 of Polypterus senegalus. Classification (NCBI taxonomy): domain Eukaryota; kingdom Metazoa; phylum Chordata; class Cladistia; order Polypteriformes; family Polypteridae; genus Polypterus; species Polypterus senegalus. The sequence goes on from NC_053160.1 coordinate 159,913,020, forward strand.
TCTGAATTTCCCTTATCAGATTAAACACAATGTTCAGCACTATATTAAAAAAACACACCATCTTACAGTGAAGCCTGGTGGAGGCTGCATTGTACTGTGGGGAGGCTTCTCTTCAGTAGGCCTTGGAACACTTATGAAAACAGAGGGGAAACTGAATGTAGCAAACTACAGGGAAACCCTGAAGAAAAACCTGATGCAGTCTGCAAGAGACCAGTACATTGGGAGATTTATTTTCCAGCACGACACACAAACATAAAGCCAAAGCTACACAGGAATGGCCTAAGAACGGCAATGTTAAAGTCCTGGAGTCAAGTCATAGCCCAGACATCAATTCAACTGGGAATTTGTGGCTGGACAGGATAAGGGTTGCTCACTCACAATCCCCATGACACCTGATATAGAATTTTAATCAATATGTTTAATCAATACAAGATATAATTTTACAATTTAATACAAGTATATTGTCACACACATACGCTTAGAAGGCAGTCAACAAGCCCTGAGATGAGTGAAACATCACGAGATGAAGTATTGATTTATGATACTAACACCCCTCTCTCTTTCTCATCAGACCAAAAGAAGAAAAATGATCCGGCATACTTACCACACACACACACAAGATGGCCACCAAACGTCACTTCCTCATCCAGCTCCCACTAATGACATCACTTCCGGCTTCCTCTAGATGACATCACCTCTGGTCTCCTAAAGATGACGTCACTTCCGCAACAACATTACTTCCAGTCTCCTCTTGATGACACCACATCCATCTTCCAGTTATGATGTCATCTCCTGTGACATCATTTCTGCCATCCATTTTGTTCCTCTATAAAAATGCCATGTCACTATTTCATTTTGTCAGTTGCTGTTTTTGAGTATATTGATCAATCTTTTTTCAATTATTTTTTTACTTTGTCCGTTGGACATTATATGGGGACGGTCCCCAACTCTTTGTCGTTGTGGAAATTCTTTTATTTTATGACAATTTACTTATATAAAGTTATAACAATAAATTATTAAATATATGAATACAAACTGAATGTAACTAAAAAATTAACTAAATGTTGTTTTAAGCCTAGGCATTTAAGGTTTTAGCCTCACCTTAGGGGAGCCACTAAAATAGCTGCTAAGGTTAAAATGAAGTAGGTGAGTAACAAGCACCCCTCTAGAAAGTGGGAATAAATTAATGGGAAAGCCCAAACACCTGTCCTATGAAACGTGCCAAAATCAATAGAAGAGTCTGTAGATCACCCCCATTACAAAGCAATATTCAGATTAATGGTACAGTGAAAAGGAGTCAGAAATCATTAGATCACTCTAGACAAGAACAGGCCATTCAGCCCAACAAAGCTCGCCAGTCCTATCCACTTATTTCTTCCAAAAAAACATTGTCAGGTGTGAACGATAGGGGGCGTCCTCGCTCCCTTGAACCCCTGTCCACGACTCCAGACACCAGGTAAAAGTCCTCAAATCGACTTTATTTTTCTTCCACAGTGTACAAAGCACACTCTCCTCCACAATACTCATATAACTCACAATAATACACAAATAACCAATCCTCCAGCTCCCAGACGCGTTGCCACCCTTCCACCCAGCTCAGCTCCTTGTCTGGGAGTTCCCATAGTCCTTTTATAATTCCTGACCCGGAAGTGTTTCTGCCCAATAGTCCACAAGTCCTTTTCCCTTCCGGGTCAGGGTAAATCGTCCCTTTCTTCAACCCGGAAGTCCGTCGCTCTTCCTGTGACGAACCTCCGGGTCACAGGGCACGAAGAAGCCCTCGGTCCTCCCTGCAGCTCCCTCCTGTGGCCCCCACGGCATCCAGCAGGGCTTTGCATAAAAACTCCAATGTCCATGATGCCCTGCTGGTCTTCTGGGGACCTCCTCGCTGCAAGGAGGGCTCCACCTGGCGGCTTGGGGGTATTGGCCGGGATAAATGGCCGGCCATCCATTACACAGGTTCTGAAAGTCCCTAAAGTCTTACTGTCGTCTACCACACTACTTGGTAGCTTATGCCAAGTGTTTATCATTCTTTGTGTAAAAAAGTGTCTAAAATTTACCCTTAACAAGTTTCCAACTGTGTCCCCGTGTTCTTGATGAACTCATTTTAAAATACAAGTCTCGATCCACTGTACTAATTCCCTTCATAATTTTAAACACTTCAATCATGTCACCTCTTAATCTTCTTTTGCTTAAACTGTTTAGACTCAGCTCTTTAAATCTTTCCTCATAATTCATCCCCTGTAGCCCTGGAATCAGCCTAGTTGCTCTTCTCTGGACATTTTCTAGTGCTGCTATGCCCTTTTTGTAGCCTAGAGACCAAAACTGCACACAGTACTCAAGATGAGGCCTCACCAGTGTGTTATAAAGATTGAGCATCACCTCCTTGGACTTGTACTCCACACATTGTGCTATATAACCTAACAATCTGTTAGCCTTCTTAATTCCTTCTGAACACTATCGATAGTCGAGAGCTTAGAGTCCACTATGATTCCTAAATCCTTCTCATAAGGTGTACTCTTGATTTTTAGACTTCTCATTGTGTATTCAAACCTAACATTTTTATTCCATGTGTAATACTTTACATTTACTGACATTAAATTTCATCTGCCACAAATCTGCCCAAGTCTGTATGCTATCCTTCTGTAATGATATAATGGATTCCAAATTATCTGCTAATCCACCTATCTTTGTATCATCTGCAAACTTAACCAGCTTGTTACTTATATTCCTATCTAAATCATTTATTTATATTAAAAATAGCAGCAGCCCTAGCACTGACCCCTGTGGAACACCACTCTTAACATCGGTCAGTTCTGATGAGGATCCTCACGCCATCATCTTCTGCTTCCTGTGTCTGAGCCAATTCTGTACCCAACTAAAAACACCACCCTGAACTCCCACTTCTTTTAGTCTGATGTTCAACCTCTCATGTGGCACCTTATCAAATATTTTCTGAAATCACTGGTGACACTCATTGATTGGATGAAGCTATGCATATTAAAGAGTCAGATGATGTGATGTATTGGATGTAACAGAAAAGCTTAAAGGCAGATGAATTATTTTACTAATTGCTCACTCCATGGACTGAGGCATTTGTGCATAGCTGTGTACAAATAAAGAACTGTTCTGCATTTGCATATGGTCTCCGGGAATGACTTCTTTGAAAACAGAGGAAAGTTTTTCCATTACACCGACAAACCTAGAACAGTTTTATGAAGAAAAATGGCAGAGTCCAGATGTCCAAAGCTGACAGAGACCTGTGCACACTCACTCAAGCCTGTCATGGCTGCCAAAGATGTACAGTAGGTAATAAATAGTGAATACTTATGCGTTCAATTATTTTGTGCTTTACATTTGTAATTAATTTAGATCATTTTTGCAGAGATCTGTTTTTACTTTGAGACCACAGAGTCTTTTTCTGTTGATTAATGCCTAAAATGTCAAATCCACTGAGATTATACTGAATATTGCATAATAGAAATGTAAAAAGTTCACCATCTCTTTTCCTGTTTTTGTTTGCAATACACTTTTTGAGTTAATTCTGAAAAATTGTTTAGGTTAAATGGCGATTACAAATTGGCCCTGTGTGAGTCTGAGTATGGTTGTCCAGGGGATAGGCTCTGACCCTTATGCCCCCAAACTGGGTTAGGTGGACTGACAATTTTGTGTTCATTTCTGAAACTATTCAAATCACTGTGGCTATTGTTGCAGAACACTCTCCCCACATCAGCCAGTTTCTTATACTGCATTGTTGTAAACAGATTACTTCAAAAACCAAATTATCATAAATTATAGATGTCTGACATGATAATCAAAAGGATCAAAATGTCTTGTCTGGGTTAATTGAGTAAGTACAGTTTATTAGTCTGCATATTTTCAGTCTTTTAAATTTGAACATTTGCACTTTGCATAATAATTAAGTGAGCGCAATTGTGATTTAGAGACATTAAAACAATATTTTCTTTTTCTCATCACAGGGACAGCTGTGCGACCTTGGGGACTGCATGGTTGTGTCCTATATAAAACAAAAACTGTGTCAGCACAGCACTGTTAGAAAAATTGTGTATCTGTATTTATGATGCAATAAAAGTCTTAATGACAGCTTAGGGAACTCTCCCCAATTAAATTAGGAAGCTGCTCTTGTGATGCTAATTGTAAGCCACTGATTTACAAGGCTAGGTACTCAAAGCTGAATGAAGATTAGGTGTGTATTGTAATGGTAGAAACTATCCAGACAGTAATGATTTTTTAAGGTACTTCTGAATGCACTCAAGGCAGCTATATACAACATAAACATCAACCATGATGCCCCACTGGGCCTGTTGACATGGGTCTGTTCCAGATGGGGTAACTCATTCACTTACCTGCCTAAACAACAGAAACACTCCAACTCTCATATCCATAATTCTTTCTGAGATTGGTCATTCAACTTTACGAAAAAATATTCTTCACTCATATATATCTTGTCAGTTTCCACTTACAGTGGCAAAAAAAGTATGGGAATCCTTTGGAAATAACCACATTTATGTACAAAGTTGTCTTAAAATATGATATGATCTTCATCTAAGTTAAAATAAAGAACAAACACAATCTGTTTTAGCTAATAACGCCCATATTATATACATACATCATTCAAACATTGGTAGTGTAGGTTGGTATGGGAACTCCTAGGCTGATGACTTTAACATAAGCTAACAGAGAGTTTTCAGACCTGCAGTCCAACCAGAGGAATGAAATTGGAGATGTGGTTTAGAGATACTTTGACCAATTTTAAAAAAGACTCAAATATTCTAAGTTTGCTTTTCTCAAGAAACATCTGCTCATGTGAAATGGGCAATACAATAAAAGAGATCTCAATCTATGATCAAGACCTGTTCATTTGTGTAAAGCTGGAAAGGATTACAAAATAACTTTAAACACTTTACATATTCATCAATCCACAATTATACAAACTCTGAAATAATGGGGATAATAATAAAATAAATAATAATAATAATAATAATAATAAATAATTACTGTGGTTAGTCTCACTGGAAGTGAATGCCAGCCAAAATGACTTGAATGGCACAGTGCAAAATACTCAATGAGGCAAAAAGAACCCTACACTCTTACAAATAAAGGTTCCAATGGGGTTCTTCACAGCAATACCATAAGGAAACCTTCCACATGAAGATTCCAGAAAGAATCTTATTTATTTAAATACCTAACAAGACTGAAAAATAACCACAAAGAGATGAAATCAGATTTGTAAAATGCCAATGGGTTCCTGGTTTTAGAAGAACCCGTGCTGCATGCAATTACACAGGCTAAATTCAGGTTTTCTTGATCTGTTATTCTAGGTTGCCTGCTATACATAAAAGATGCCTGTTTTGCCCACTGAATTATGAACATTTTCAAAGCCCACAGAATCAACCACATATGCAGAGAACCCATCTCAGACTGTAATTAGTCAATGAGAGACCATACAACCCAGTAAAATACCATTAAAGAACCATAATTGTAATTGGCAATTGTGTATGCAATCCTGAAAAACTGTAAAAATGTTGCAAAGACAACATTTAGTACTAATCTGGCAGACTGATATTAAGAAAGATCATACTTTTTAAGGTTACTCTTTCCAGAGACTTCAGGTTCAGGTTGAGGCTTGTTTTATTAGTATCATAAGTAAAACTGAGTTGCAGTAGTAAAGATTGGTCATCCTGTTGACAACAAATTAATAAAAACAGACAGACACATAGAATTTCATTCACGTACAATAAAAAACCATGTGCTAAAATAAAAGCTCTCATGAAAAATACAAAAGAATAAAAATATTAATGAAAATAATACATACATCCAGAATCTAAGGGTGACAGTGCAGGTCCTGCTCCATGCTCCCTCTTCTAGATTTTGGAGCCCTCAAACCCACCACCATCAGTAATGTAACTGGATGAGCTGGTCTGATGGGGACAAATCAAACTGAGCAAGGGGATGCTGCAAAAGGTGCAAGTGCTTTTATTCAATAAAACAAATCCAAACAAAACAATGTCCAACTAAAGTACTCCAAAATTTTCCAATAAATAAATAATCCATCAAATCAGGTAAAAACCAAAATGTTCTCTTTTTCCTTTTTTTTCCTTTTCCATGTTTTCCATTTTTCCTCTTTTTTCTCTGTGTCGGTCTGTTCTTATACGGCTCCGTGGGTGCAGCGCCTCAGTCATGTATAGCATAAGGCTGATTAAGCAATTGAGAATGATCACACCCTCATGTGCAGGTGCGACTCGCCCCAATTACCTCATCAACACCCTGCGGCTTCACGATCGCCTGACACAGCTAAATAGTTTATTTAAAAACTGGCCTTTCATTCAGAACCACAGACCCACTGTGGAGAATTATTCAATAAAGAAAAGAAATCCACAAAAATAAAGTTTTGGGGGCCGTCCCTGTATATTGTCCTCCGGACAAAATAGAAGAAAAATCAATCAAAAGCACAGATGACAAAGTGGATATGGTAAGATGGCATTTTATAGAGAAATGCATTATGGTAACAGGAATTGGTTGGCAGGAACAAGAAGTGTTGTCTATGGTGACAAGCGGAAGTGATGAAAAATGAAGTCGCGGGAAGTGATGTTATGGCAGCCATTTTGAAACCCGGAAATTGCGGCTATTATCTTTCTTCGGTTTTCCTGTTGGGAGAAAAGGTTCAGGTAAGTACCACGTGACAATCCTTCATCTCGCGATGTTTCACTCACCTTTGGGCTTTCTGACTGCCTCCCAATCCCATGTGTGTGACACAGCTTATACCACACTAAGATTTATTGAAATGTATTGTTGCTGCTGGGACAGAGCTATTTTTACAGTATTATCTTTTTATTCTACTTTTGGGAACAGTAAACCATTTTCCAGAGGGAAGTAAGTGAAATTCAGAGCACAAAGGAAGGGAGACATTACAGTTTGTTATGTGCTTCAACTGCCTAGAATACAGAAATGGTGGGCTAATTTGTAAGTCCCCAATCAGCCTACTTGACTATTTAACAATTTGATTAATTTTACTTTTGTTTGAAATAAAGATTTCCAAACCAACATACCAGAGAAAAAGATAAAGCAGATTCAATAAAAGCATGGAAAGAGGTTGTCCAGGGGATAACCCTAACCCTAATTTCAGGAAAAAAACCATTTCCTTAGACAGAATAAACGCCAGTGTGCCTCTTTACATACATCTTCACAATTTGCCTAACAATTTAGTTTAGAATCAATTATTGTCCCCAAATATTTGTACCATGTCACATCCCCTACAATTTGACCATTCATACATACATCCATTTTTCCTAAAATCATTGATCATTTACTTAATTTTTGGTATATTTAAAGTTGACAAATAAGTCTAATGTGTAACCCATTACCCTCAAAATGTCTGAGGATAACATTTAGCAAAGTAACAATGGCATCTTCTACTCCTCCATTTGGCCTATAAGCAAATTGCACAGGATCCAGTGCGTGTTCAGTTTTATTTAAGATTTCTGTCTTTATCAACTTTTCAAATGATTTCATTAAGATTGATGTAAGAGCCACTGGCCTTCAAGAGTTTTGGGGGAACTGATTTTGGGAACAGGGATCACTATAGCCTCCTTCCAGACCTCTGGTACATATTGATTATATAAAGACTGATTAAAGAGGTAACAAAATGTAATTGTTTTGCACAAAATTTAATAGTACGACCACAAATGTTGTCAGGGCCCTGACTCTTTCCTAACCTTACAGAAGAAAGGCTTCCCAGATCTTTTTGGTCTATTTTAAAATGGTGACCATCTATCAGGTTCACACTTAACTCTTGAATATGATTGCTAAAATCATGGGTGTTAAAATGGGTATCAATACAATTAAGAGCATTAGCAAGGTCTCTATCTGAATTAAAACCCTCCAATGTAATATGAAAATTAGTTTTGTTCCTTCATCCTGCTATGGTTTTCATACTGATTCAAGCTGATCCAAGTTTATTTGGAACCATCATATTCTTTAGGTTAGATTTTTACTATTTTTTACCTTTGAAATTCCTACTTTCAGCTCTTTTGTTGCGGTTTACAGAGCTGGGGCCTCATGCATAACGCCATGCATAGAATTCACACTAAAACATGGCGCAAGGACAAAGTGGAAATGTGCGTAAATGCATAAATCTGTGCTTTCGGCAACTTCCACATTCTTCTGCTCCATAAATCCCAGTCAGCATGAAAAGTAACGCACATGCACACACCTGCTGCCACATCCCAACTCCTCCCAGAATTACGCCTCTTTGAATATGCAAATCAATATAAATAGCCCTTAAGCTCAGCGTTCTGTGAAAAGACTATGGCAAAAGCACGGGGAAAATATAAGAATTTCAGCGAATATCAAGTGAAGGCAAGGAAAAATGTACTATTTGTTGGTTTAAATAGTGGTACACACAACAAAAGGAAGTTGATCGAGTGACATAGAGTGTTAGAGAAAATCAAAGGCTCAAGTTCACAAAGTTGCGCATTGCCCGAAATAAAAAAAGAAGCTATCAGATATCAAAGTCGCCGTAAAAAGGCGAGTCATAGCCCACTGTCTGAGTGTCATATGAAAGCTTATTAGTGTACAGAGAAAAGAAAAAAAATAGACACACAGCAGGGAAAAAAGCATGGAACTTTAATCTTGAAATTTCCACTTTAATCACATAATTTATTATGTCATTAAAGTAGAACATCATAAACTTAATCTTAAATTAGTTTAATTTACTAGTTTCTCAAATATCATCATAACTAAAGTGGCATGTTAAATGCTTTGTATTGTATTTGTTCTTCTATGTGCTCTACGTGTGTGAATCACTACTTCCTCTTTCTATGACAGGACTCAGAATCCATTACATTCGTGAAGGGGGAAGTCCCATCAAAACTCCCTGGCTTATACCACAGTCAGCCACAAAAAAACTTTCCAAAAAGTTCCATGGAGCACAACAAGGCAAATAGGAGTTGCCAGCAATGGCAAATAAAAGTCCCAGTTTAGTGATCTAATGCAAGGTCAAAAATGCAAAAAGCATAAGCACAGATATAAAAAATACTCACTGACTCTCTAGCACATTTGAATGAAACGCTAGGAACTGTGGGAAACCCTCATCTTTACAGGGCTGAGAGCAATCCCTGGCAATGACTACCAGATGGTCTCGCCTCTTGGAAGACCACCCACAAAACACAAGGTACATAAAGGCATTGATACACAGACAAAGTTAAATATGAAGAACATGCAAAAAAAAAATAATAATAATACAAACAGATCAATGAAAAATGAATACATTAATTAAAATTGATCTAGCATTAGCATGAATGTGTCCCATCTAGGATTAGTTTCTGCCATGTGCCTCACGTTACCAAAATGGGTTTCATCTCCCACAACTGAAAATGTTATTAAATGGTTGGGATAATTATTTAAATTTCTTAAAACAACACAGTAATGGAAAAAAGGGGATAGTGTTCACCAATCACTACGTAAATATTTTAAAGTTCTTAAACTCAAAATATTCTATCCACCCATCCATCTTCCTCATCTGCTTACCAAGGGCAGGGTTTCAGGGCAGCTGGAGCTTATCCCAGCAAGCATCAGGTACAAGGCAGTAAAAACAAATGGGCAGGGCACTGAAAAATATTTAAAATGTTGCCATTGTCATAGACATAACATTGTAAGAAAGAAACTAGCATATGATAAATAAGTCCAACTACTTCAAAACCTGAGTATGAAATATTTCATAAATTATTATTAATATTGTATGTATAACCACACTATCAGATCAGCTTTAATGTGACAGCCAGAAAGTTTTCTTTTTTTTTTTTGTTTAACTTATATTAGAAGGTTAAACTTGTTTGCAGCTTTCACTTACACAGTTAATTGCTTTTCAATCAACTGTAATTGCAGGCAAACTGACAAAGTAACTGTAGTTACTTAACACTGCCAAAAGCATTTTAGAGACTTACAAAGACATAAGATTATACATTTAAAATGTGCTCAGTACAGTCAGCTTTTCACTGACAGAGCATTGCGACATTAAGACATTTACTGTGTGAAAAATCATTTCAAAAGGAAATAAGACCTAATTATTAAGAGCCTGAAATAAGAAATGAGCACTAAGTATCATAATGAGTCACATCAGCTTTGATCACTGCACTGAACAATAAATAATACATAACCACAAATTAATAATAAACTGAAAATGATTTCTAATAATTTTAAAGGACTTTCATTAAAATGGCTTTAGAGATTAAGTAATATGACAAGGTCACAGTAATGCCTTCTGCTTGAATATGTGAAATTTAATGAAAATATAAAAACAATTTTTGAAAGTGAACCTGAACAATGAGCACCTAAAACTTGAAGAATTTTTCAATTTTATATCCAACCAACAGGCCGCAGCAAATTAAATGAAATCAGATTTTATTTGTTACATATTATTACACACACAATACAATATGTAGTGAAATGCTTAGTTGCTAAACTCTGAAACTTTGCATTAAATAGAATATGAAAGGAAAATAAAAAAAAAACATAACTTTATAAGTATCAATAAAAATCATTAGCAGCAGTATGCATTATATTAAAATTAAAAAAACTTACATGACACTTAGACTTACATAAAAAAAAAACCTTTATAGTTATATGATTACTTATAAAACAAAACATATTAACATTAAGGTAAAACACCTGGAGCCTCATGTATAAATGGTGCATAGGCACAAAAATTTTGTGTACTCCCGTTTCCACGCTCAAATCGTGATGTATAAAAGCTAAACTTGGTGTAAAGCCACAAACATTTTCACACTAGCTCAAACAAACCCTGGCATACGCAAGTTCTCTGCTAAGTCTGGCAATGGCAGAAGCCAGCGTCAAAGCAATGCTTTTGTTCCAGTGTGGTTTTGCTTTTCTTTTTTAGATCCACATCCCTGATGCGACTTTATCATATACACTGAAATTATCTACATATTGTTTATTAGTTTAAGGCATCTGATTGTAATTAACCTGTAACAATATAATGGTCCACGGAATGGCTAAACTATTCCAAATACCCTGCACCTTCTTCTTCATCTTCTTTTTTCAGGTACTCCAGTTCGGGGTTGCCACAGCGGATCATCTTTTCCATATTACTCTCACTGCACCACTCGGAGTATTTATATCACTGTGTCTGTGTGTGGAATCACAGCTCTACAGCAGCTGATCGGAAAGAGAATTATCGGTATACAGCATCAAGCCCATGCTGTCTATTTGAACTGCTCTCATACGACAAACGCTTCAGAGCCTTTCCTGTACTGACCTCGCAGTTCAGAAACAGTTTCATCCCAAGATCTATAAACGCACTCAATCAGTCCATCAAGTGCTCCTAGTAGAACTGTTTGTACTTATAATTACAATTACCTCACGGTAAACTTGTGATACAGTTATAATATTGCACAACCTGACCCACTTTATAAAGCACGTATTTACATATGATGACATATCATTTTTAAGATGAAATGCAGCAAAATATTACATTATACAGATAAAATGTTAACATCATTTAAATAATCTATATTGTTAATAATTAAACATGTGAGGACACGGTGTCACAGCGTTAGCGAGAAGCTGGCGCCCATTCAGTGATTGTTCCTGCCTTGCGCTGTATTCTTGCTGGGACTGGCGTGACACTGGAAGGATAGATGGATAGAATAATTAAACATGTACTACGAAGATATTTCAATGTTCCTTAAAGGTTTTGAAGAATCGGCATTATAAGCCTACAGATGGCTTGACATCTATTAAAGAGCTGATCGTGTGGCGATTGGTTACTTGGAGAAAGAAAATGAATTGGAGGAATTGGAGGTTAGTACATTTGAAAGAGACAGTACTGCTGCAATAAATTATTTCATCGAAGGTCGCACAAAGCGCAGCAAGCATCTTGCGGGAGGCAGGAATATTCTGTGGCCGGGACACCAGTTCGTCACTATCACTGCACCACTGTGTTACCATGTTTAATAACATGCTTTAACCTCTATCATCATGAAAATTATAATAAGTATACATCTCAGTGTTTAAATTATTCAGAGAGCTCTATATGGTTTCCTGGCAAACTTTTAACAATGTAGTAGTATTTGTCAGTCCCAACAAATGTGAAAATCAGAATCAGAGAAACCATTTCAATACAGAGAAAACAATAACGCTTATTCCCCAAATGTGTTCAGACATTGCACCCATTTGATTAAGAAATGATCCAAAGTAAGTGTGGTTTCAACACTAAGATGTATGCTCCCAACTTTTCAGACAATGAAGTATAATGTTACCTATTGACCTTGAACAGAACCACATTAGATGTATAATAAGGAGTTGCCCACCAAGGTCTACTCTATACTGTAATTTGTTTTGTCAATGTTTTTGCACCTGCACACACCCTTTTCTTGTCACTCAATTCTTCTTCAGTCCTACACTGCACATGTAAACAGTTGTAATTCATTAACATTTCTGAAAAAAAAAAAACCCTTGTCCACTTCCTACTGTCTGCCATTGTCCACTTTCCTATGACAAACCTCTTAACTTTCATTATCTCATCAATTAGGTGTTCTTTACTGTTTTTATCTCCTTTTTCTCTTTTTTCCAATGGAGTGCTAGAGGTTATAGGTATAGATAGATAGATAGATAGATATTGTTAAATTTAATGATTTACTGAAAATTATTCAGATAATCTAATATGTAATTTAATTATGCGGTAAAGAGAAAGCAGTATTGGCTGAAAAACTACCTAATAATCCAAATAATTTCAACATGCTTTTTATTCTTAAGATGTCTGTGGGATGGAAATATATTATTGAGCTAAAGTAACGGTGACAAAAGCTCAACATATAGCTTAACCTGACTGAATTCATAAATTAAAAATTCACTGCTAATGCTAATGGTATCCTGATAAGAGATTCATAAAGCTGACACAGTATATTATTTAATGAGACCTGATGGACTTGTTAAACTGAGCTGTACTATTTCATGTAAGCAACACACAATTTTCAGCAGCATCCAGAGACCCACATGTCATAAAAGAATTGGAGGAATTAAATAATTAGAAATTACAATGGATGGGATAACACTCAAGCTCACTTTAAAACAATTTCACCCAGTGGTGCTTGTGTCAAGGCAAATCAATGAACACCAGCAGCTGTCCCTTGAATACAATGTCCTAATTTTCCTTGAATTTGCTTTTAACTAATATACAAATCAAAATTTACAATTTATTATTAGAGGAAAACAAAATACAGAAGACTGGGTGATTACAATAAAGAATAATTGTCTCTTAGCCTTTATTTACAGGTTTGAGATGATGTTATACTGGAGGCAGCTAATGGGCTTACTCTCTATTTTCTCCTGAATTGTTTCCAGTTTGTGTTTGTTTTCACCTTCACCTTCTGATCATGACAACCTAGCCCTCTGCCTATAAGCATTATGTACACTAGTAAACCTCTATGGCTTGCATCATGAGGCATTACTTCTGGTGTTACGGATTTTGATACAATGTCCTGGAGTCACCAGGTCAGACCTCCATTTTCAGCTTTTACCTTGTCTACATCTTTGATTCTTAATATGCACTGAAAAAAAAGTAAAATTAAAACTGCATCAGTGTTCCAGCTGTGATTTGGTGACACAAATATAGTGAACAGGTTGAAAACTTCCTGGAAAAAAAAACCCTTTTACCAGGCCAGGACCTTCATCGACTTTCAAAGAAATAAGTCTCAGGCCAGGCCGCCTGACCCCAAACTCTAAAGACCAGCTTCAGCATGCACAGGCCCAAAAACGTACTCTGGTTTTAAACACTTAAAAAAACTCCTAAAAAAGGTTACAGATATACAAAATACACTAAATTGCCTTCAAGCGGCAAATCTCTGTTCCTAGACAATAGATTTACACAAGGAACTCTATAAATAATAAAGGATTTATTTTAATACCGAAAAGTAAGCAGAAAAAAATAAGGCAAAAACAGAGGAAAGGGGCAAAAGGGAAGGCCTGAAAAGGCAATTAAGGACAAACAAATCCAAATCTCTCACCAATGACAAAATCCAGAAGCCAGAGGAGAAATTCACAAAAAGAACTTCACCACAATCAAGTGTCAGAGGTGGCTGGGGTGGCGACCCGGCCGGGACGCCCAGGAGGACCGGAGAAGGGCTTGCGCCTTCCCCAGACCATCTGGTTCCTTTAGGGGCCACGGGTACAGAGCTTTGAAGCTCCACCCTGTAGGGGCCTGTGGTCGCCGCCAGGGGGCACCCCCATGCCTTTGGAGCCCTGGATCTCAGCACTTCCGCCACACCAGGAAGTGCTGGGGGGATGGATGGGAAGAAGAGCAGGGACACCCAGAGTGCTTCCGGGGATGCAGCCGGCACTTCCGCCAAACAGGGGGGTGTCAGCGGGTGATTGCCGGAACCCACCTGGAGCATATCCGGGTGATAATAAAAGGGGCCGCCTCCCTTCATTCGAGGCTGGAGTCGGGTGGAAGCAGGACGAAGCAGAAGAAGAGAGTGTGGAGGCGGCCCGAAGAAGAAGGCATTGTGTGGCCAGGACTTTGTGGGGTTTGTGTGTACACTGATTTTTGTAAATAGACATTGTAAATAAATGTGTGGTGGTGGAAAAACAACGTGTCTGCCAGACTGTGCCCGGGTAACGTTCACACAAGGAACCTGTAAGATATCAGCTCCCCGCCCTGAAATACAAAGCCTGACATAATGGTGGCACACTGTCTTGGGTGATCCTCCTACAGAAAACAATGAACATAGCCAAACAGCACAAATATACAGAACATACATACTAAACCATAAATAAAACATAAAATATGAATAAAAAAGAAATATGAAAAACCACATGACATATATTAATTCAAAAACAAGAAAAATATACTTATGCCACGGAATAACCCTTGGATGAAATACAAGAGCTCTATGTTCTTGTCAGTACTTAGTATTATACTAATAGTTCCCTTCGTCTTGTGAGATGTAATCCTCCTCCCTGTGAGGCCGACAGTACTTCCACCATTTTACTTTGTATCTGCATTATCATTATTTTAATAGCTGTAAAAGGTGTAATATTCCAAATTCCACTAAAGTTTTGTTTATATGTAGGGCACATATTATCTTGTTTTGCACACTTATCAAGCCATACCAAGTATGGTCAACCATGTCATCCATATTATTAAAGAAATAAGAGTATGACACATGTCCAACTGCTAAACTAAAGCAGTTTTGGGAAAATGGAACAAAAATGGAATTATTGCAAGACTGCATATTCTTCTGGAAACACGCTTCTCCACTTTTGCTTTTGTAGTGTTATTTATTTAAGAGAAGCAAACTAACAGTCATGTGAAAAAGTAAGTACACTCCATAAAATGTTTTTTCTTTAACATATGTGGACATATCAAGATTTGATGTTTCTTTAAACAGTGTCAATAAATAAAGATGACATAATATAACAAACATCATGCCACATTGTATGGTTCATTCTTAAATTTAAATAAAAAATAAATTCAACTTTTGCATGTAGAAAAAGCCTACATTTTTCACTTCCTCGAAAGAAATCTAACTAAGATGCATTGTTCAACAATAGTGCAATCCCTCAGCGTAGCATTCAAGTTCATTTGACCTTGGCCTCACTTACACTAATGGCAGAGCACTGCACTGTGTGTGTTCAAACTACCCATAAGCCACTGAGAATGTTTTGCATTGTATCAGCGCATAATACTGCATCATTTTCAGATTGCCTTTACTTTTTGATTTACCCTTGTACCTAAAAATTGAGCCAGGTGCACATGATTATAACATCATTAGGTTTGATCTTTTATGAACCTGTCTGTCTTATTTTAACCTTAGATATTTAGTTTTGTTTGCTCTTTATTGTTGATGTGTGTGTTATAACCAAGCCTAGATTGTAGTATTGACAGGTCCAGCAAAAATCTCCAGCCTAAGGTCGGCTTAAAATCTGGCCATCTAAAGCTGAAAGTAGCCCATTATTTGAAATCCCAGTATACTGGATCTCAGAGAAGTAAACCAGTATTTTCCATGCTGATCATGTTCAAATGCTTAACATTTTAAAACCACAGTTAAACACAGTTGTGTTACCATTAAAAGGAATAAATCTTCTGTACTCACATTTTTCCCATGATTGTTCTTTTGTCCTGGTCTCTCCTCATTGGTAGTTATCTACATGCAAGCACCAACATTCACACCGCTATCCTACAATGAGATGCAGGTCATAAAAACTTTACCAAGGTTATAATATTTAATATACACACTTACACTTTGTCCATTTGTTCAGTGTCTCCTCTCCTGTCCCTGGTTTCTTTCCATCCCAAGACGATTCAAAGGTTCATGTTTCATTAACTATTTAAAAGCTTTCTGGTGTGTCCTTTCCATCTGTTATCAGTTGTCATATGACAAATAAACAAAAGAACTCATTAAATTGTTCTCTTCAGTAACCTTACAGATGTTTTTCTTTGAAAACTCTATAAACATCCTTACTGAGCAGCCTTCTTCTGACTATGTTTTGGTCAAGAACTATATACTGTACAGTCTTAATGATTTCTTCTCTTGTAGACCATTGTTCTCTACCTCATCTTCCTCAGCTGGAACTAAGCAGATATCTACAGTAAAGACAGAGAGCATCCTTGCAGATGGTTTGAATTTATGGCAGCAGATTTTGTTCCTCAGCGTGTAAGCATAGATCCTCAATATATTTAACAGAGATGTCTGCTCCATTCTGTTTTGCAATTTATTTTTTAGGATAGACATTTTAGAAAACGATTGCTCCACAGAAGTTTTACTGAAAGGCAAAGCAAGAAGAAGTAGGGCAAAGCTACAGAGTTCTTATAACTCTAGCTGGAAGTACTGGGTCAAGACATATACTACGAATGATGTCATGTAGACGGACACACTCTCCTTTTGGTTGCTAGTGATTCAGTATTATTTAGCATTAGGAGCCACATGTATCCATGATAAGTAACTTCTTTTTCCCCCTTACAATCCGCTGCCACAGAACATTATGAAAGGAGCCTAAAAACTCACAACCCACGACCTCCAAATATTTTTCCTCAACTGTTTTTATAAAATGGCTTAATTAGATGGCAAACCCACTGACCTAGCAACTCTGCTAAACTGAGCCAGTGCATCTAGAGATCTCCAAAAATTGGAAATCAACTACAAGAAGAGAATATTTCAAACAACTGCCAGTTTGTCCAAGCCAAGTCATCCCAGCAAGTTCAACCTGAGAACTGAAAGAAAGATTCCTGAAGAAGTCCCTAAGAATCCCAGAATTTAAAAGGAACGTACAGGTAGCTGTTGTCACTGTTGATGCCAATGTGTATGAGTCTACAATTTGAAAAAGGCTGCATAAATTTGATGTACATAGGAGGTGTGCAAGAAGAAAATCAAGGCAAGATTAAAGTTTGGCCATGTACACCTAGGCAAATACAAGGACTTGTGGAACAATGTGCTCTGGACAGATGAGACAAAGATAGAGTTATTTGGTCACAGTACCAGAATGCATGTTTGGCTAAAAGCAAAGACCGCATTTAACCAGAAGAGCCTGAAACTCAACCTCAGTAAACCCGGAAAATGGAGTATAAAAGATTAAATATTGCAGTCTTTAAATTAATGTGTTAGGCATTTTAACCATACCATTAACTCCAGGGGTCCTCAATCCCAGTCCTGAAGGGCTGCAGTGGCTGTAGGTTTTTGTTCTAACCTGGTTGCTTAATTAGAAAGCAATTCTTGCCAATAATTTAATTTCATGGTTTGTTAGTGCTTTAATTCTACTATGTCAGGTCATTCTCATATCCTAGATTTTCCTCCCCTTTATAAGGATATCATCCAAATGATTTGAAGGCTAAAATGGAGGTGTTATTCTCAGTCCTTCACTTTTTTTCTCTTCACTTTCCTTCCAAGTATTTAATTAAACCCAATAATGCATGATAAATACACACAGGTGTCAATGGTAACAAACTAAATAGAGAAATGCTGGTTTCTTTTGTCATTTGTATGTTATTGCTAATTAGGAGCAATTAAAAAACAAGAATACAGCTGTTTAAGACTAAAATAAGCAATAAGGGTTAAAAATCTTAACAAGTGAGACAACTGAAATGAAGCAGAAGCGTTACTTGAGCAGTAAGTGCTTCTTATTAAGCAATTGGGTTGGAGCAAAAACCTGCAGCCACTACGTCCCTGCAGGACTGTGATTGAGGACCATTGACTAACTCCAACAATCAGTGATATTTTGCAATCAGGACAAAAGTAAATTAAGAAAGATGAAGACGAACCAAAGCTGTAAAAATCTAACAGTGAGAAGAGAGAGCTAAAGGGAAGTAGGGACAGATACAAAAGGTAGGAAAAAGATGGTAACACAAGTCCTGGGACAATATGATGAAGTCCTGTCCATTTCCTATAAAATCTCAGCATATTACTGCCATGTAAAATGGACTTGTATTGTATTCTGCTCGTATGTATGTGTTACTTTGAACTAATCAGGTTAACAGGCTGAAGGGCATGTCTTTGTCAAAATTGTCCAAAATTTCTAATGTTCAGCTACTCAGATTCATTTTGTCGTATTTCATAATACGAATATATATTTTGTACTTGTTTGTTCTTATTGTGATAGTGATACATCCTTTCAACCAATCTGTATTTCTCTATATTACATTAAAAGTTTATGTAGGTACTTTTAAAGATAACACTAAACAAATGAACACATATGGGCTCAGGAGAAGACAGCAGCTTCATTTATGTAAATGTAAAACCATAAGCTTGCATTCTTATCAGTGTAGAATGTACCTAATTATTCAGCAGAATACAATTCAGTATATACCCTTACTGAAAACATAGTATTTACTGACAATATTAGAACATAAAGGTGGTAATGGTAAAGAATTAATGAGTGCAAAAACAAGTGAAGAGAAGAGAATGTCAGCCATTAAACAAAAATAGAACAAATAAAACATCTGTGCTTGGAAAAATATGGAGTACCAAGGCACAAGACAACTTTATTTGGGCATCAGATTTTTGAATTTCTTTAAGGACAACTACTGCCACACTTGAGTTTCTTCAAGTTTTCTGTTATATAAGCAGCTGTCTAACTATCTCACATCGATTTTTACTTTCTTTTATGTTGAGTCTCATCATGCTGTTTTAGGATAAGAGAATTACTTTCGCAACCATTGATAATTGCCTATCAGCCAGCCATGCAAAAAGTTTCATAACTCATTATTAATTAAAGAAGACATACATTTTCATAGCAATCAATTCCAGTTGAAACTATATTCTGCAAGATATAACAAAAAGAAATAACATGAGGAGACTATTAAGTCTATGTGTCTTGTGAGTTTAACTAACAGCATGATACTGGCCATATTGTGACAATTACATTGTAGTTTTAACTTCTGAGACTTACATTTTTAATGAAGCTGCATCGGGCTAATCAGTTACTTATGTTACACAGTTTACAACTTACGTGTAATGTACAGGTTGTTGGTATTGTTCATGTGAAATAGTCACCACCTACATTTATATTGTTGCTTTTATATTCAGTTCTGTCAGGGTGGCTGAATCAAGTCTAACATCAAAAAACCACTTTGTAAGAATATCTGTATGAGGAACAAATACAAAAAACACTTCTGTAGGTTAAGGTATCACATGGACATTCCAAGATGATACACCAATATTATGCTTCAAACCTAAGTGATTTTACCTTGGCATCAATGGTTAAGTAATTTATATATATATAGTATAACATATACATAACATTTTCAGACCTAATCAATCCAATTCACGGTCATGGGAAACCACAGCTTATTCCTGCATCACTAGGAGTAAGCGTGCCATTCCATTGCAGGGCACATTCATGAACACACCGTCTCTCATACCTTGTCATTGTGAAATAGCCAGCCAGCCTACCTACACATCTTTGGAGTTCTGTTTTTGTATGGATTTTGTACTGCATAATTCTATTTTGAACATGTTTAGATGTTACATAAACAGTGTAACAATGGATACTTGTCAATTATGTATTTTGTAGAGCATAATTCTTTTTGGATGTATTTAGACCTTGCATAGATATCTTAACAAAGTATTTAGTCATAGAACTGTTTTTTGAACCTTCCTCTTCTCTTTTCTAATTTCTATTTTTTATTTATACCAATGAATATTTATTTTTTCAACATTTAACTTCCAAAAATGCAGATTTCAAGATATTGTATTTACATAATTTGAATTCATTGATCTTTATTGGATGTAGTTAGCGTAGCAAAATCCCCAAAGGAAATACATGTCAAAAAACACTTAAAGCATG
Source organism: Polypterus senegalus (assembly GCF_016835505.1). NCBI lineage: Eukaryota > Metazoa > Chordata > Cladistia > Polypteriformes > Polypteridae > Polypterus > Polypterus senegalus. The sequence continues at coordinate 159,933,336 of NC_053160.1, forward strand.
ATAAGTCAAACTAGAGGAATAGAACATCAACCCAAAGAATTGTGCTTAAAGTGCTTCAGTGAAGTAGTTGACTTAAAGGATGTTACACTAATCTATAGGGCTTTGCCATTACATTCTTGTACCCTCCACAAATATCAATGCACAATATGGCACTTGACATTGAAAGTGAACTTTATTGAAAAAGACATAGGAGACATACTGTCATTGGCCAAAACCAGACAGTGTAAAGAAGTAAATTTGAAACACTAGTAGCATGTTGATTTAATTACAAATCAATGTAGTTTATCCCTAAATCATTCAATCTGCTAGTAAGGCCTTAAACAAGATTTAGTCTGTGGCAAGAAACCATGCCGTAACCAGGAAGTCAGAAACTGACCAAGTATTCACAAGTAATGCGGTAAGACAAAAATCCAGACATCGTTTTCTTTCACTGATGGATAGCGAATACTGGTATCATTGCATATTTACCGTATTTACGCGTGTACCACGCGCACATTTTTTCCTGAAAATTAGCATTAGAAAATCAGGTGCACGTCATACACGAGGAAATATAATTCTGTAATGTTTACTTCTTTTGCTTGGGCTTGCTTGCGCATTCGTGCGCTCTCTCTCTCTCGCTTGCTCGTGCTCTCGCTCTCTCTAAACGCTTCGCATACAATCATAACGCGCGTCGTATACGGGGCAAAATGATTTTCGCAATTTTCTTTGTAAAAATTAGGGTGCGCGCGTCTTACACAAGGGTGCATGGTACACAAGTAAATACGGTATATTGTTACCAGTGCAACATTATTAAGGTGATAATCAAAGTAAAATGTTGTTTTTAATGGCGTTATGTAAATAGTAAAAACAAGATGTTAGCCAAAATAAACTTTTCAGAGTAAACAACACAAATGTTATCTGCAGTTACAAAACTCAAAGAACGTACCAAAACATGTACCTAAAAACTAATGCAAAACTTTGGTATGAAACTTGGGTTAATATCACTATTAACATAAAACAAAGCTATTAACTCACCATTCCAGATTATAAAGCAACAGTAAACCAACCCTTACCTCTTTTTGGAGAAAATAATGCCTACATTTCCTACAAATTTAAAATACCAGAACTAAAGGTGCACTGCATTGTGATGGCCTTAGGTTATTGATTAGTAGCCATCCACTGATTTTCTGCACATTCTTGTGTGCGGCTGTCAAGAATATAAAGCAAAATACTTCCACATATAACTCAATAGTAGTTAAAAAGACTATAAAAAATTCCACTTGATATGTGGGCAATCATTGTGACATCTAAGAAATATTGGTGTACAACAATTCAATTTCAAGTTTATTGTCACAGTACAGATATCATGCTTCATTTAGCTAAGGTTTTACAAAAATTAACTTCAAAATAAAGTGAGTACATTTTCTTAAACAGGGGTGTACTAAAGGTACACAATGTTTAAAGTTTAATTTCAATAAATTGATGCAAATGCTTTAATATAGAATCATTGCCTGATAAATTGTAGCATAATGAAGATTGTTAAAGTGTAAATAGCACACAAGTAAATATTGGTTATTTTGAAAAAAATAATGATATACATTATACTTTCATATTTTTGTAATGTTTATATGTTGGCTATCAGTAATATTTGATTTTTTCACAATGAGGACGAGTCATGTATATAGTTATTATACTTTTATTATGTATGCAAAGTAACACTAACAACTGCCTGTATCAATGCAATTATACCTTCATTAGAATTATGATAATTTTTTTAACCTATTCACATTCACTGAAATTTACTACACATTTAAATTCATTACAGTGTAATAAAAGCAAAAAAGGTCATTTCCTGTGAATCTGCTCCTCGGTTGTTTGCACCCTGGACTGAAATGTTTCCACTGTGTTTATTGTACTTGCAGTTCAGGTGCGCGGTGCTTATAACAAAGCATATCTCAGATAACAGATAAATAGATGAATGATTGAATGGATACTCATCTGCTGGCATATTTAATTATCTGCCTGTCATCATTCATTGAGAGCAAAGCAAATAAGTAGAAGACAGAAAACTGCCTGGTTCGGCAGCATTTGCAATGCATTAGAAGTCTGTTTGCTTTAACAAGGCACAGCATAGCACAAAATCCTCTCGGACATAAAAGCAAAATTTGTGTACATGCATATCCAGAGCTTTTCCAAACTTTAGTTCGGGGGATTCATGGTAATCATCTCCCTGTTATGAAAAAGATGAACAATAACAACATTGTACTCTATGTATTATACCAAGAGGGACTTTTAAGTGATTAATGTCTCCACTGCTATTTAAGGCAGTCTGTCATTTATATGTGTACATCTCTCAGAGTATTAAGCAAAAGTTAAAATTGGACAAATATGGAAAATTAGTTATCACTATACTTTATATACACTTGAAGAACACAATAGTTTGACTCAGAATGGTGTTGCACCTTCTGCCATGATCGTCAGTACCACCAATCTAATTTGTGAGAATACTTAAACTATGGTGTGAAGCTGATGACATCTTACTAACAGTATTCTATTAATGGTGTTAGTTGAAGGTCTCATACTGCAAATAAGACATGTTTCCTTAGATCTTTTTCTAGATGAAGACAGGCATCCACTGTGCAATTTTGACATGATTATAAGCCTGATTTGCACTCACAGGTTTGATTTTCTGAGTTGGCCCATATTTCAGTTTCACATGCAGCACGAGAGAGGTTGTGATGTGTGATTGGATCTTACAGGATCGGGGTGCCGTACAATCAGAAGAACTTCTGCCATCTCAGAAATTTCAGTTGATTGTCTTGGAGTGGGAGCAGCCTCATGAGCTGATGTCACCATCAAATTTCCCAAAATTCATTGTGCAGCAAACACAGTGAGTGGGTGCATGCATGGCAACACTAATGACAATAACAAACACATGCACAGAAGGTTATCTAACTATATTACAACCTGAAATAAAAAAATAACACTATGATTAACACAGTTACTTTAACAGATTGGCCTGATGACATCTTGAATTTTATTTTGAAGAGAATAATCAAAAGTGCAGTGAGAAATGATTGGTATAGTATTTCAGCATGTTGTAAAATAGTGACTGGATACTATACATTGGGTGTTGCCATTACAATGCTCATTTTCACCTTTTTGATTTTAAACAGCTAACTATCATATAGGAGCACACATACAACAATGACAAAAGTATTTTAGGAAACATTACTTTAACACAACTAACCGTATTGTCTGTACCTCAGCCATCCACATGTCCAGTTGCTGCTTTTTCTTTTCTTTGCAGTTTCAAAGCACTATACAACAAGGGTCAGCAACACTGCTCTCTTTTGGTTGACATTTTGAGATGCTGGTGGCCATATTGTTTTTTGTCATTTGTAAAGCTTTATTACAAAAGATCAATGGGTAAAATTGACTGCTGAAGGCATCTCCACATTGTGGACACCAGGTGGTGCACCAGTACACCACACCCAATAGAAAGAGACAATAGGCGCAAGTCCAACAACATACACATTTTGTATTTAACTGTGGGAAACGCTTTCACTTGTTTCCCACCTGCACAGCACAGTATGCACCAAGCACATTGAATAAATAAATACAGCACTTTCTTCTCTTCCTTTCTCTCTGTCTTCTTCTTCCTTCACTCCCAACTCTGCCTCCTCAGATAAAGTAAGGTGGTCCCTTTTATCCTGCACCAGGGAGCACTTCAGGTAAGGCATAAAAGTATTATCTGAAAGTACTCACAGGTGTGTTGGAAGCACAAAGCAGGGCTCTGCAGCTCCACCTGGTGGTAACACACAAGACCCAATAGGGCTGTGCCAAACTCCAACTCCAATGGAGCCCTATGGGAATCCAAGGCACTGTTGCAACCCAGGGGGACTGCCATCTAGCGCTCTGGGGTAGGTAGTGCTCTGTATACATCTGCCCCTTCAGTCCTTCCCTTACAATGGCATCCTCTTGTCCATCACAATATATAGTCCAAGCACAAAAGTCATGGCATTTCAATCGGATTGAACATGCTTGTACAGTGAAGATCTTAGTGGCAAAATGCTGTGCATACACGAAATAAGGTCCATCCATTCATCTATTATCTAACCCGCTATATCCTAACTACAGGGTCACGGGGGTCTGCTGGAGCCAATCCCAGCCAACACAGGGCGCAAGGCAGGAAACAAATCCCGGGCAGGTCGCTAGCCCACCACAGGGCGCACACACACACCCACACACACAAGGGACAATTTAGAATCGCCAATGCACCTAACCTGCATATCTTTGGACTGTGGGAGGAAACCGGAAATTGATTGATTTATTTTCTAAATCTGCTTTTTCCATTAAAAAAACACAGCATTAGGGCTGAATTATACTTCATGCTCAGAACGCGTACGTGCCCACATCATGGCTGCCACGCGTTCCCAGCATTCATTTCACGCGTCCTCTGAGCAGGTCCTCGGAAATTAATGCGACGCGTGCGCGAGTTGCAGTACCAGCAAAAAGTCAAGGGGCGCAGTGTGCTAAGAGTCTGAACGTGACGTCAGAGTCTCTGTTTACTATCTACATGTGACAGCAAGCCTCTATGGAGATCCTTCGGGGATCGATGTGCGCGCTTTGCTGTTTGATGAATGGTTCAAAATGGTAAAACAAAATGCCGACATACAGATGCATTCATGGTGCTTTTATATTCAAGCGTCGCATATTCCCGATCGTAATGACACGATACATTTTAAAAGTCTCACATACCATCTTTTGTGCCGTCTATTTTTTATTTTTTTTACTTTACCTGCTGTCAGGTACAAGAAGCTCGTAGCGATTAAAAACTGGGATGATGTTTACGATGGTCTGTTTTAATAATAAAGTAAACTACGAGGTTAAAGTGGACATTTCGAGATTAAAGCCGAAATTTCCACTTTAATCACAAAATACACGTTTTCACCGTGTCTTTTATTTTTTTTCAAAGGGAGCGAAAAGTTCATGAATCGAATTCAAAAGTTATACTTTCACATGCTTCTGCGTATGAGGGTGGGTCAATAATCTGCACTTTTGTGGTCATTTTATTGGGGTTGGCTGTACAGATGTGGAAACATAGTGTACCTAAGGTCACAGACAGTGTTGTGCAAGTTCACACCTCAGAAGAACTAGCTCAAAGTTCAGTTAATACAGATTAAAATTAATAAATTCACATTCATAATTCACAATTTCAATTTTGAACTTGTTCATGTTCTGTTCATTTTGTATTTTTTATGGAATGAGAATAAATGACCCATGAGTTTACTTTTTTCAATTTTCCATGCCTTATATTAGGCTATTACAGTTTTCTTGAATAAAATATAATAATTATGAAGAATTTTATTTAATTACACTTTATTGAGTTATACCCAACAACCAACACGTATAACCATATATGCTAATATCCTCCTGGTCAAAAAAGAAATTAAATTAATGCAAGTATGCATATAAATTACCACTCTATTTCTGTGACACAAATGGTGACTGTTGAACTAGCGTGTAGGTAAACTAACCTATTACGCTGATGGTCAAAATTCACGTCATATATTGTGTGTCCAACAGGGAAAAATATAAAGTGGCCTCGCAAAGTATGTTTTCCTAAAAGTGAAAAAGGAGCTTCACCGCATGCTCGTGGAAGTGGGGGTGCAACTTAAGCACAAGCAGGCAGACACAGGCAGTGCCTATTTTTTCCGAATACAAATAAATTACAAAAAATAAATATTTGTAAAAATCCACTATTTGTGCTTATCCAAATACTGTATTTGGATTCGGCTCCACCTCTACATTACAGGGTAAGGTAAAACATTTAATTTGGACCTAAACCAGATCTAGAATGTCACATAAAACTGAACTAGCTCATGTTCAAGTTCTTCATTTGCAAATACGTTACGTTAAATTCACCGTTCTTAGAAAAATGAGCTGGTTCAATAAACACTCTCTTTTGAACTAGTTCATGAACAACACTGGTCACAGAAGTAAAGTTTCATCCTTAATCAGTCAGTTTCTCAGCTGTTCCACTTTCCTTGTGCAACAAAGAAGAGCAGCAACCAATGATCCGATCTTTATGAGTATAAGGTGTACTGGGACAAAATCCATTGAAGGCTTTTTGCACACAATGGACACAGTGTTTTACCACAGTGGAGTGTTTACGAATGGTTTGAGAAGTTCAAAAATGGTTAGACAAGTGTAAACACATAGAAGGAGTGGGAGATGACCTTCCATGTCCATTACTGATGGCAACATTGAGCAAGTCTGTACCGTGATTCTGACAAACTGTAACCCACAGTACACCTTCAGCTTCACCTTCTGTATCATTATACATCTGTGGCACTCCAGGTACATCAGAAATCCCCTATTTATCATGTAAATATTGATCCATTTTTGTAAATCCTGTACACCTAAAAGAACGAGAAAAATCCTCATTCCACTGATGCCAATCTCCTTGCTGTATACAACTTTTGTAACATGAGTACAGTATTTACTGTAGTTATTTTGCTCCTAAGCTTTTGGTATTTACTCCTGATTAGCAATAGACATTTTTAAATCAAGACTTAAGGCTATTTTACTCAAGCAATATTTTAATTTCTTTTAGACATTTTAATTGATTCACTATTCTATTAAATTTATATCCTATTTTGCTTTATGTAATTTTATGATATTTCTGCTACTGTCTTCTAGTTATTTTTGCATTTCAAGTGCTTTTATACTGTAAAGTGCCTTAGATACGTTTGTTGTGTAAATGGCACTGAAATAAAATCCTTGAATAATAAATAATAATAATAATAATGTTAAAGAAAAAAGCTTACGTATATGTTAAAACTGCTTTCAGCAAGGATGTTCTTGAGAGCTCCCTTACAACACATTTTTTAAACAGTTCTATTTTAATTTACAAAACCAATAAAACAGCATTAAATGTTTATAATTTAAAAAATAAAGGTTTTAAAACTGATTATTATTTACTGGGTACATACATGTACTATATACATTTATATATGTGTATGGTTGCATTTATACTTGGCAAGTCGTGTTCAGTTGTATCCAGATGTGCCAACTCCCTTCCTCTGCTGTTATCTATTAGGAAAAATATTCAATCTGAATTCCACTACTGTTAATGAATATTTTCTTGCCTTTAAGTGAAATTACTTAAATGGTTCTTTTCTCAGCTGCTCTCTTTAAACTGCATGCTTCAGATAATGTGACACAAAATGACTCCAGCTTTTGAGTCTGTCTATTCAATTCTCACATAACATCAAGCAGCAACTACAAAAATAGAATGCTAATCTCCTTGACTCCAGATGCAAGAGAACATTGACTAACCCATTTCAAGACTGAATTTAATTAATAAAATTGGTTGCTTTTAAGTTCACACCAGTTTTTCCCAGTGCTGGACCTCCCCCTTTTGCACTTTTTCATGACACTGTTTTACATTCAACTATAAAGCTTCATTACAAAGTTCTTAGAAATGTAGTTGGCTTAGCAATAATTAATAAAACAACTCTTTAAATAACAATCCTTACTTCTAGGTCACAATTCTTTCACAGTTCTTTGTTTAATCATTTACTCTCTTTAAGCACAGAGCCATTTGAGAGTCTAAAGAAACTCACATTAGCTGAAACTTTATAATAGCATCTTCAATAGGAGCATGGGAGTGATTGAGGGCATACAATAAAAAATTCAAAATAAGCTATCTGAATAATAACATTTGAAAAAGTTAATTAAGTATGTTTTACATAACACTATCTAGAACAGGTTTGGTTTAATACAAATTTCTTCCCAATCATTTTTTCAGAATTTAAATAAGCTTGCAAAGAGCATAAATTATAAGAAACTAAGACTCTGCAACAACCTGAATGTCTTACTCTTCAGACACTTTTACAGTATTTATATTGCCACCTTGGTCCTGTGCAGGATCCTAGGAAGATGTAGCCTGTCCATGCAACATCGGTTACAACTCATATTGGCAAAATTTAAAGGAACGATTGAGAAACTTTTAAGGGTTTTCATGAAGAATAGAGACAACACAGTTTCTGATAAAATGGGTGTCCAACGAAACCAGTTTTGGGCAACAGCAAACAGAAAAACATCCATGGAAAAAATCTCAAATTAATTCACATTCCAAGTAATCAGTTGTATGCTGCGTAATATGCAAAACACATATTGATATTGAGGACACTTGGGGGTCCTGTTGCCCCATGAAACCCAACAGACAGATGCTCAAAGCACTAAGAAGACTTTTAATTCTTTTTCTTTCAATAGTGCCTCCAAAGCGCCACATCCGCAAAACACACAATAATTCTCCTCTTCTCCTCCCAGCAAGCTCTGTCACACTACCTCCCAACTCCGGCTCACTTGCTGGGTCTCCGTCAGTCCTTTATATAGTCTTTGACTGGTCAGGTGGAGAGTTGTATTTTTCTTCAGCCCAGAAGTACTTCAGTCCTTCTGTCCCCATGACTTGGTAGAACTTCCAGGCTATATGGGAAGCAGAAATGCCTGAGTCTCCCTGCAGAGTCACCTGGCAGCACCCACGGTACCCAGCAGGGCTGTGAAGCCAAACTCACTATCCCATAGTGCCCTTCGGGAATCCGGGGCACCGCTATGCTGCACGGAAGTCACCGTCTAGCGTCCTGGGTGTGTCAGTTGGGTTGAGCTGCAGGCCGTCAATCACAATATATTGATATTGATGAATTTCTTTGCCCTAGTCTGACATCATTTGGTATAGATGTCCTGGAGTTTAGGCAGTGCACACCCAGGGATGTGTTCAGCTGACAGCACTACTCTTTACAGAGCCATGCAGTCCTGCTATGCGCTGTTCCCAGACAAGGCAGTACTTCTTCCTGTCAGGATACTTTCAGTTATGGGTGTATAGATGCTCTTTAACAATTGGGAGATTTGCCTGAAATCCCCGTGGCATCTGAGGTGGTAAAGACATTGTCGTGCCTTCTTAACCAAGGTGTCAGTGTGTTTGGGCCAGGTTAGGTCCTCTGTGATGTGGACACTGAGGTATCTGAAGCCATCCACCCTCTACCTGAGTACTGTTAATACTGAGGAGGTCCTTTGTCTTGATGACATTTAGGAGAAGACTATTGTCCTGACACTAATGTGACAGACTCTCCACTTCATCCAGGTAGTTGTGCTCATTGTTGTTAGATATCAGGGACAACACAGCTGTGTGTTAGAGTCTTGTGCAACCACTCAGTCAAATGTATAGAGATAGTACAGCAGAGGACTCAGAACCCAGTCCCGTGGAGGGTGAGGGATTCTGAAGTGTGACCACCTACTCAAACCTCCTGGGATATACATATGAGGAAGTTAAAAATCCAGCTACACAATGTAGTGTTCAAATGCAGGTAATGATCTTCGAGGGGATTATTGTATTAAATGCAGAATTATAGTCTATAAATAGCATTCACACGCAATTCTCTTTTGTTATCCAAGTGGGCCAGTACTCTATGAAGGTTCAAGGCAATGGCATCCTCTGTGGATCTACTGGAGTGAAGGTAACATTATATTGCTAGGCCCACTATCACACATTTACAATAATTAATTAACCTAAAATTATATTGTGGTGAAAACTGGAATGCGTAGAGTTAAAATCACACAGACAGTGAGTGGGCCAGAATTCAGTTGAAGGGTACTGGACTTGTTAGGGAGACACATTAACCACTGCACCACTCTGCAAAATAAATAAAAAGTGAGAGTTCATTCAGCTCAGGAACACATTGATAGGATATAGGAAATAATTTAAAATAACAAGTAAGTACTTTTTGACAAAGAAATTTCTGTTTGATATAATATTCCAGTTTATATTCCCTTTAAAAGTTAAAAGTCTAAAACCTGTCCTTCACTTAAATCTTAATATTTTACATAGGGTACAACGTCATATAAATGTACTCATTAAAATGTACAAAGTTAATATATTACTTATTAATCAACCAAAGGAAAATCTATTTGCGTTACTTAAATGGAGTAATGATGATACTAAGGAAATTATACACTTTCACAATATAGGAAATGTTGATGAGGCTGATAAATTCTGTGAGGCAATGTAATTAATACAATATAAATTGTCATTCAGCAGTAATTAGCTGCTTGATCTTTTTATTTAATTGAGTTGAATACAATCAGCTAATCTTTATTCAAGTAGAATCTTTGTTTTAATTATAAAATAGCTCCTTGGTGGTAGAAGATTATATTTAATAAATTTAAATAGCACTGTGGCCACACTACTCCAGTGAATTGTGTTCAAATTCTATCCCAGCTACTGCCTATGCAGAAATTACTAAACATTCAACCAACGAACACAACCTCACAACCTAACTAAATATGTTTAGATACTATTTTTAGAGAAAATAGTCTATTTTTATTTGTAGCAATCAGTTGTATTTTTGGCATGAAAATTCTGGTAATGCCATACCAGAATTTTCCTATATCATTACTTATTATTTGGCTGACACCATTATCCAAGGTCACTTACAACATTTAAGATACAATTGGTTACATTTTTTTTATATATTTTCCCTAGTTTGGTGCATAGGCAGGTAAAGTGGTTTGGTCATGGTCACGCAGTGTCAATAGCAAGATATGAACCTCCAACCTCAAAGCTTGAGGTCCAAAGCATTAACAACTACACCACACCTGCGTAGACTTTTCTGATATAGCCAATAATGTTAGTCCCTTTTTTGCTAATGACTGGTGAAGCGTGCAAGTTTTCAAAACCTTCACATCACAAAAAATATATGGAATGCTGAAGCCCGATCTGTTTTCATTGGCATCAGATCACACCCAAGAGTACAGAATATACCGCAGGGCCAATTGGTCAAGCCCCTCAGCCAGAAATAGGCTTGTAGCACCTAGCACAAAGGTAATCCGACATACAACAAGCAACAAAATTTCGTTTAGGAAAGAAAACACATTGAGCATATGGTGGAAAACTGAAACACATCTTAAGAAGACAGAGCTGAGTGGTGTTATAATCATTTTAATAATTAAACAATTAAATTGGTGAGGTAAACTCATTCTTTATTTTGCACAATGTCTGGTGGAGTTGTGCCCCGATGGACCTTAACTCAGAAATGCCACTGTTAGTAATCTTGATCAGAAGTCTACAATTAACAACTTCAACAACTAAAAGAGAATACATGGTATAGAATTATGCTAGCCAGCCCATTTGCTTTAAGGTTTTGCTGAGATAAAAAAACAGACTTAGTAAACTTTTATTCTTTAATCTGTTATCACGTTGCAACACAAGTTAGGAGGCCGGGGTTCGCTTCCTGGGACCTTCTAGCGTGGAGTTTGCATGTTCTCCCCGTGTCTGCATGGGTTTCCTCCCACAGTCCAAAGACATGCAGGTTAGGTGCATTAGCGATTCTAAATTGTCCCTAGTGTGTGCTTGATGTGTGTGCCCTGTGGTGGGCTGGCGTCCTGCCTGGGGTTTCTTTCCTGCCTTGAGCCCTGTGTTGGCTTCAGCAGACCCCTGTGACCCTGTGGTTAGGATATAGTGGGTTGGATAATGGATGTATGGAACACAAGTCAAAACTTACTGACTTTGTGCGTCACTTAACTGTTTATACTTAACAATAACAGAGAGGAGCAAAAAGTTTATTATGTTTCCTCTCCAGTCATTTTAATGAATACTAAAAGCTGGGAGTTGTTGCCCTTCTACTGAAGAGTTGTCATGTAGTCTAACATAATACAGGATTTTATTCAATGGGAATTATGCTATTGTGATATGGCCCCACAAAATAATCTCAATAATAAAATATTTATTTATATAGAATGTTTTCATACAAATGATTTAGCTCAAAGATGAAGAAAGAAGAAAGATTAGGCAATACTACGTAACAAAGAACAAAGTAAGTTGGCCAGGAGGACAGAAAACACAAAAAATAAAATTCCAGAGGGCTGGATTAAAAAAAAATCTGCAGGGGTTCCAAGGCCATGAAACTACCTAGCCCTCAATTGGCATTTTACCTAACATCAATGATCTCAATCAGTCTTCATGGTTTTCTGGCTTCAGGAGGAAGAATTAGATGATGATTGTCATGTGGACCTCTGGCCTTCAATTCATCAATGTAGGGACAGCATGGTGCTTTGATCAGGTGGTGTTGGTGCAGATTGTCACCACAGAAAACCGGAAAAAGAACAGCAGAGAAAGTAGGGGTTAGTACAGATTGCGGAGCCGTTAAAAAAATGATAATTCAATGCATATACAGAATATCAGGGTTACACTAAAATGAAGCTGTGAGAACGCCATGTTAAAATAATGGGTTTTTAGCAGTTTTTTTAAAGTGCTCCACTGTATTAGCCTGGCGAATTTCTATCGGTAATGTAGCCGCCGATGCATAAGGCGAAGTCAGGCACAGGTAAGACGCGTGTCAAAGAAATTTGACAGTCCAAAAGTTTGTTTTAAAATATTTAGTGAAAGTTAAAGGCAAATAATCCACACATGAATAAAAGGAAAAATTGTTACACACATAGAATAAAGGCAAAAAAAAGGAAAAATGTATCTTCTATAAACTTAGCTTTTCTTGAGAAACTTTAGTTATTTCTATACTTAAACGTTCTTTATTTCTTTCTGTACTTAAAGGTTCTTAATTTCTTCTTCTGTATGCCTTAAGCATACGGTTCAACACTTAAATAAAAGTGCTGTTTTACGAGTTACTTCACACTCAAAAGGCCCGTAGGCCGTTGGCACATAGACATGTACCCAGGCACGGTCACGTGCACAAACACGGTTAAAAACCGTATACCTCTATACCTTACACAAGGCAAGGCTAGACACTAACTGGAGAACATTGTTCACTCAAAGCTGTTAGAAATGACAGGAAAATACCAACACAATTCTATTCACAGGGGTTATAGGAACCTCCTATATTTTATGCATTATCACTTAGTAAAATATTCATGAATTTTGTAGAACTAGGAAAATGGCTCTAACAGATAAGCTATTCCATATTTTAGGTTTATAACAGCAGAAGGCTGCCTCACCACTCCTTTTAAGTTTAGCTCTTGGAATTATAAGCAGACACTATTTTGAAGATCTGACTGTCGTTAGAATGTTTCTTGTTGGTGGGTGATCCTCTACCAGTTGTTTCCTTTAAAATGGCTGTGTTTAAAAGGGTCAGCTGTGGTTCTGGAGTGGTCAGAGGGGGTTCAATAAAATGCAAGGGTCAGCATGTAATTTACATAGACTCAGTTTTGGGTAAAAAGAAGAACATGAATTAATTTAACTTCTGATCATTATTAACTTCAAAAAAGAATTGTTTGTAATAATAATATTGTACTTGCAATGTATACTTAATAAGGAATGTGATACAGCCTAGGCGCATATTTACATATATTTATATTGAATAAAGTGATGTTTAGTTTCCGTTGTTGTGAATGCAATTTGAAATTATTTTGTTTCATTCTTTGTTTTTTCATATTCTGTATAGTTTAATGTATATTATTTATTACTTTTGTGACACCATTGTTCCATCGCTTCATAGTTTTATTTTCTTATTCGTGCTGCCACCATGGGTCATTTCCTGATGTACACTGCCATGTTCTTATTAGTGACAACGCTAGCCACTCAGGTGGGCATGGTGTGTGATGTCATCACAAGGCAGTTATTTAGACCAGCGACTTGCCACATCCAAGCTTCTGGATTAACACAAAAAACAAAAATATGGGAACTTAGTTTAGATGGGTAAAAACTAATAAAGAGGTTTGGACTTTTTGCTGTTTTATATTTTCTTTTTAGACTTTGATCTTGTGCTTGGCATTTTGATACTTTTTCTTAGGAAAAAATTATTGAAAATAAATGACCAGGAAATGAGGTACACAAAATGGGGATATGCTAAGACATGGCCAGAAACAGGCAAAAAAGGCAAAGAGTGGGAGTAAAAGCATGTTATGAATTTTCCTAAGTTCGGAAACCACTCCTAACGTCTTCAGGATTTAGAAGAGCTTGTGAATTGCCCTAACTTGATAGGAGCTGCTGGAAAATGGCATTCAGGCAGAGATTGAAGTGCACATCCTGGGAAAGGTTGAATGCTTTGACAACAATGACTTGGTGAAAAAATACCAATCTGACAGAGATGCAGTCATGTTATGTGAGTGATCAATCAACAGAAGCCATGTGCTGTCAGGCGAAATTGTTGGTAACTTTGTGTGGAAAATGTAGCTTTGCAATAGCAATGATTTGGGTTTGACATAACCAAACATTTTCAAGATTTTGCACCAATTTCAGAAACCTCGTACAATGCTTTAGGTAATAAGCATATTTATACATTTCTCCACTACTACACACAAGTTAAAGCAAGTTTCATTCATGCAAATTGGCACACACATAAGGATCACTGAAAAAAGGGTCCTTTTATAATTCCCCTGGAAGTGCTCCAGGTGCTCATTGACCTACTGCCTGCACCACTTCCGGGTGTGGCAGAAAACCTGCCTAAAAGAGCTCAGTAGTTGCAGCACCCCCTGGTGGCACCCCCGGATCCCAACAGGGCTGTAACCAACTCCAACTCCCGTGAAGCCCTGCGGGAGTCCGAGGCACCACTGCAATCCAGGGGGGGTATTGTGCAACCCATGTCTGTTCCCCCGGACTGTATACAGAAGGAGCGTCCCTGTCAGGCATGGGCCCTGGCCGTCCGCCACAACATATATGTTAATTGCAAGCAGTGTCATAGTATGGGCACACAGATTGTCATGGATGGAAACTGTGCTGTACTAACCAGCATATAAGTGAGGCTGGATGGGTGATTGAAAGCAAAATGTCACACAGGAGTTCTGCATTCCACAAACTCCTGGAACATTCCCATTGCACTTTACAAACAGGGAAGATTCAAGAAGGCAGGCAAAGATATAATGTGACTTCAAAAATAGCACACTAATAACCATGGCTAGTTTCAGTAACAGTTACTTTACAAGTTATTTCTTATGGCTATGACAGTGGAAAGGTGATTTGTCTGTACAGCTGTGGATCATTCATTATTAAACATGGCAGATATCAGGCTTTACTTTCATTCTTCAGTGCTTGTTACAATATTATGTTTCATGTTGTTGCAAAGTGGCACCAATTACGTGCAGCTTAGTGCAGTATGCTATGTTGTTATATTTTCATTGCTCTTCTTTTTCCTATTCTCCACCTACTACACAACTATTATTATTGTTATTAATATAGTCTTTATGGTGAAGCCATAGCTTTAGTATCAGAAAACTGTGAAACGTCATCATGATTTCAATTGGAACTACAATATGCCTTTATCAGTGCCATTTTGTGGTTTGGCATGTCGTAAAATCATCACGTCATTCATTCTCAAACATTACCTCATACACTTAAAAAATAAAGGTGCCCGAGTGGTTCTTCAATGTCATTGGGGAACCATTTTTGGTTTCAAAAAGACCCATCCATTTGAGTGTTCCAGAAAGACCTTTTATTTATTTAGATCTATAACAGGATCCATAAGGTAAATAACATTGAATATATGGTAACAGATTTGTGATATACCAATGGCTCATGATTTGCAAAGGTCCCAAGCTGCATAGAGTAACTCAGACTAAGTCCAGGTTTTTCTTAATCTGTTAGTGTCCTGTCTGGTGGCCTACCATACAATACAAATGTCAGGTTTTTCTATTAGAAAGTTTTTCAAGGCCCAAAGAGCCTTTCCCAGAATGAAGAGGTTAATTGTCATGCAATAATTCTATGAGGAACCACACAATCCAGTAAAGAACAATAAAGAGCCAGTAAAAAAACATTTTTAGTGTGTTATTCTAGCTTGGAGTAGGTGTAGGATGTCTCATAAATAGTTCTCATGTTCTACTCTGACGTAATACAAATTCTTATCCTAGTCAGACTTTTAGGCCAATTTCTAGGAGTTATTCTGAGACATTTGAAAAACATGGGCACAGATGTGGTTTACTGAGAAAAGGAAATTGCAAGAGAGAAGAGGCAGAACATTTCTTAAGCAAAATGAACAAAATTCAGTGTCAACCTGGCATCTAACTGGGCTTAAGTGTTGTTGCAAGTAGTAGGTTTTGTAGTTATGGACTTGAATATTTTGCCATGTTGAAACACATCTCGAACTTTGCATTGCATTGCACTGGATTTATCTTACAGATAATAAAGATAAATTACAATCTGGAAAAAAAAAAAACAAATTAAGGAAGGAAACACATTATGCTTCCTCTGATTTTCCTGTGCTGATAAACCGAACTTTGGAAAAATTCAAGTAACAGACTGACAACAATCTGTTAAAAGTCCCACACACATTGACAAAACTCTACAAACACACGGTGTGAAAATAACCCCAGATGTGCTCTCCTATGCCTTGATGCTTCATTTACAAGCAGTAATGTTTTCCAGAAGAATTGTTTTATTATACTAAATACACTTTTATTATTGGCTTATAGTTTGGATGACATGTTCTTCTATTTTTTTACTTAATTTTGCCGAAATATGATTATACACAACATTTTTCAGTAGGGACAAGTCATGGAGCAAACAAAATCCATAAAGCCACATAATTTCAAACCTGTTTACTCCAATTTAGGTCACAGGCAGGCAAAACCTTGGGGGAAGCATTGAATACATTACATCAGCCATTTAACTGAATAATTTGCCATTTAATTTATCTGCCTTGCATGTGGCTATCAACATTTACTTATAACTGTTATGTAATTTCTTGATACAACATGTTATATTATATAATCTCATATATCAGATATTCTGTTATCCATACATCCATTATCCAACCCGCTATATCCTAACTACAGGGTCACGGGAGTCTGCTGGAGCCAATCCCAGCCAACACAGGGCGCAAGGCAGGAAACAAACCCCGGGCAGGGTGGCAGCCCACCACAGTATTCTGCTATGATTTTCTAAATATTTCAAAAATAATTCTTTGAGAGTAGCTGGACATGTTATGCCAAGCATCTTTATGGGGGTTGTGATACGTTGAATTTTTGCGGATGCTGCCTTAAGCCCTTCTGTTTTCTTTTTTCTTGCATCCTCTCCTGCTGCCTTTTCTGGTCTTTGAGTTAGGACCGCAGGATTTACCACCAAAAAAACAATTTGGCAGGCTACCTGTGATATCCTACTGCTCTGTCTTTCTATGCATGCCGTGCTTAGCTTCCCCTTTCATCAACTGACCTAATCTGTAGGCACTCAGCTACAGCAAAATGTAAGCATGAGGAGTGAATGTGGGCATAAGAATAAAAGAATCTATGTTTCAGGTTAGGGTCATCATAAAACTCTTCCAAGATAAAACAGCCTCCACAAAGGGTCAGGTTAGAATTGCTAATCAATCTAACCAGCATGTCTATGGAGATGTGCATAGAAAACCCATTTATAAAAAGAAGGAACATGCAAAGTCCACACAGACAATGTGCAGGCGTGGGATTTGGAGAAAGGATGCTAGAAATACGAAGAGGCACTGCTATGCACTGAGCTATTATGCCAGATCAGATTATCAATTTCTTTTATAAATGGCAGTATCTATTCATGCATTCCCAGTTATATTACTCCAAAGGTCCAAATTAAGCTAATAATCAAAGCCATCCAGTCTGTAAAGCTATACAAAGCACTGGGGTTCCATGCATGGGAAACAGGAACTAGTTAAAGACTCCTATCAATACATTAAAATTGAAAAATAAATCCTCATCTTTATTCAAGAAAAGATAATTGCATAAATTCTTAAAATCACCTTCCATACATAGACCTACTGAAATTTACATAAGTAAGTAAATCAACTCTGTCATCAGACAAAGGACAAAACACATAAAAATGGGTTTCAAAATTTGTAATCGTGACTGATAAATGACACCTATGGGAAACAAGAAACATTTGGGAAGCCTTTTTTATGGATACTGGGAATATGAAAAATCTGTTGCAATAATTGATATGTCATATCCAAAGTCAACTACTGAAAGTAGGTCTAACATAACAAATTTAGTTTATATCTACACGGGAGAAACAACCAAAATTTGACTAAGGGAATAAAACAATAATTAGTTTAAGTTTAACATAATATGGCGACACTTAAACCAATAACGATAATTTCTTGCTGGTAGTTAATTGAATGCACTGAGTGTGTTATAAAAATACTATCCATACTGTAAAGTTGGACTAAACAAATGTCATATGGCACCCTGGTCAGCACTGTGGCTCCCTATGGTATTCTTACCCCTAGTTTGAATTACTGATTGTAACCTGTTTTCTGCCAGTAGATTGTGATACTTCCATTTAATGGTCAGATTGTTTACAGCAGTGGTGCCCAAGTTGCCAAGTTCAGTACTGGAGACCACTGTGGCTGCAGGTTTCTGTCCTTTCCTGTTTCATAATCAGTTAGTCATTTTACCTTGAATTGCTCCGTTTTCCTCCCACAGTCCAAAGACATGCAGGTTAGGTGTGCTGGCGATCATAAATTGGCCCTAGTGTGTGCTTGGTGTGTGTGTTTGCCCTGCGATGGACTGGCGCCCTGTCAAGGGTTTATTCCTTGCCTTGTGCCTTATGTTTGTGCGGATAGGCTCCAGCTGACCCTCGCGACCCTGTTCAGGACTAAGGTTAGAAAATTACTGACTGACTGACTAATCATTTAATTAGCTAGTTTTTTTTTTTTGTTCTATTATTTGGCATGTAGAATAGCAAAGTAGTACAGTAATACATTTAAAAAAATCTGTATTTTTGGCATAGCATTTACTGTATGCCTTTTTTGAATTAATTTTCCTCTTAATTTTTGTTCCCTCAATTACATTCTAATAATGGCAATTACAAATGAATGATAGACCCCAGGACAGACAACACAGAATGGTAAAAGGCTGCAGCTACTTGAGTGTTAGACCCACTAGTGTGCTCAGTAGTGAATAACTTCCAGGGCACCTGCAAAGCTAGAATGAAAATCATGATAAGGATGATGAGAATCTTAAAAATAAAGATAAAAACATTGACATAATCGTCACCTCCTGTAATCCTGTTAACCCTAGTCTGTTCTTCATGCTTTACCAATTTTTCTGGTGTTCAGGTAATCTCATCCACGAATACCTGATTCTTCTATGGATAGATGTATTCTGTCATGACCCTTGGCAATATTTACAGTAAGGGTTTTTCTTGTCTGATCAAGTAAGATTGTGTATAGCAAATTTCATTTCCAATGATCCAGTTCCTAAATTGCCCCACTCTAGGCTATTTTTATAGCTTCAAAGTGCCATGCATGAGCGTTTGAAGATCACCTTCCAGACCCTACTAAGGTGTGTAAACCACCCCGGGACAAGAGGTGGTGCAGCCGCTAACCATGCTGTCTTTTTTTGATTTTGCCCCTTGAGGGTAACTGACCTCTGCCCACAGTGTACCAGAGTTCCCACCCCTTGGACTGGTGTGGAAGAATAATTTTAGGGTAACATAGCATTCATCTTAAAGAAATAGCATAAAGGCTTAATAAATGTCAGAAACCTGTTCAGGCACACTAGTAAACCAGATAAGGGTCAAGTGAACCACAAAATGTACACTGAAATGTAAGAATTGGTTTAGGAAAAATACTGAGATGGTCAAGTAAATAAAGAATGTACCAGAAGAAAGGTTGATGTAATATACAAAATGGACTGAAGGATGACTAAGAGGTGACTAAGAAATCAACAGATGTCCCTATAAACGAGAATGGACAGTTGTTATATGCACAGAAATTTCAAGGGTGGTGGTGCAACTCAAAGGTAGAAGGTAGAAGAACCAGAATATAATATAACAGACTTTTATCTTATGTAAATCATTTGGTTGTAAACCAATGAACCAACCAGAGTACAATGTACGCATTGATTGACACTATGTAAATTCAGTAGTTTATAAAATGATCCTGTTCTTTGTTTTCTCTCACCATTCTGACCATGCTGTAACAGACTGCTTTTGAAGAAACCTCAGCAGGTCGAAACTCCCCCTGATGGACCTGCTCAGACGAGCCCCCTTTTCCACAGAGCCTAGTTGGCTAAGATGGCATATTAGAAGCCTGATTTCTGTTGCACCACCAATCGCTTGTTTCCTTTTGGTTTTCTGGAGATATGCATTAAAAAAGATTGCCCTGGCTGGCATCCAAACTTTTTTGGGAGGGTCCAGTCATCCTTCTGTTTGCCATAAGTGTTAATGGCCATATTTACTAAGAATTAATTCCAGAGTGAAAAATAGCAGATGTTTCTTAGTATTTCTATAGAGGTAGTGAGCAGTCTTGTATTACCCAAAAGAGGATAAAGGTAGAACTTATAGCAGTTTGTCATTGCATTTTTAAGACACAACATTTGCAATTATCAGTGTCACACACAGGAACCTGATACCTCTGACAGGGCTGATTACTCAGGTAAAAGTGAAAAGAGAAAAGATGTCGCACAATTTCCACTTCCCCTATGATTCCAGAAGAGAATGTTCCCAAAATGGAACAGGGACGTCACTTCTGCCCAAACTACTGTACAACCCCACCTCTTCTGTCTGACAAAGTTAAAAAAAAAATCCATTGTTATTCAACCACCATCTTGGAGAACAATTACTTCATCAGCATATTCTAAGCCTTCTTAGAAGAAAAATTAGTTTCATTTAACATCATTACCCATTGCAATTAAAAGGCTTTTTCCAGCCTGGGACCTCAACCCTTGAATGTCTCTGTTGTTGATTGTATTACGCACAGCTATACTTATCAATAGCACCTGATGACACAGACTCTCTCGATTCACTAACACAGTCTTACTGGTATTTCTGAATGGATGAATAGTAATTTTCTCAAGCTAAATCAAGAGAAAACTAAAACTTTAGTGATTGGCAATAATGGATTCAGCGAGGTTATCAGAAATAAACTTGATGCATTAGGATTAAATGTTAAGATGGAAGTAAAAAACTTAGGGGTAACTGTTGACTGTAACCTGAATTTTAAATCGCATATTCATCAGACCTCTAGGACAGCATTTTTTCACTTAAGAAACATAACAAAATTTAGACCTTCTATATCATTGAAAGATGCTGAGAAATTAATTTGCGCTTTTGTTTTCAGTCGCTTAGATTACTGTAACGCACTCCTCTCAGGACTACCCAAAAAAGACATAAATCATTTGCAACGAGTGCAGAATGCAGCTGCTAGAATCCTAACAAGGAAAAGAAAAACCGGAACACATTTATCCAGTTTTGATGTCACTATACTGGTTACCTGTGTCATTCAGGATTGACTTTAAAATTCTACTTATCTATACTAATAAAAGGCAAAGCCCTCACTCACTCACTCCCTCATCACTAATTCTCCAACTTCCCATGTAGGTAGAAGGCTGAAATTTGGCAGGCTTATTCCTTACAGCTTACTTACAAAAGTTAAGCAGGTTTCATTTCGAAATTCTACATGTAACGGTCATAACGGTTGATAACGGTCGACAACGTCTGCCACGTTGAACTTTCTTATTTATGGCCCCATCTTCACGAAATTTGGTAGGTAGCTTCCCGGCGCTAGCCAAAACCGATGTACGTACTTATTTCGGTGGTATGATGCCATTGTCGGCCGCCATATTGAATTTTCCACACGTAACTAATTCTCCAACTTCCCGTGTAGGTAGAAGGCTGAAATTTGGTAGGCCTATTCCTTACAGCTTACTTACAAAAGTTAAGCAGGTTTCATTTTGAAATTCTACGCGTAACGGTCATAACGGTCGACAACGTCCGCCATATTGAACTTTAACACTGCTGAAAACACATTACTTTAACATGGCCTTCTCATAACTTTAACTTAATCCTGATACTCTGTATGTTCAATTCATCATAATAACTATTCATGGTGGCTCTAAAATCCGTACTGACCCCTACTCTCTCTTCTGTTTCTTTTTCCGGTTTCTTTGTGGTGGCGGCCTGCGCCACCACCACCTACTCAAAGCATCATGATGCTCCAACATTGATGGACTAAAAGCCAGAAGTCTTCGTGACCATCATCATCAAGTCCTTCCGTGAGAACCCAAAATCAAAAAAAGACTTTCATTTATGTTAGATAGAATGCCCAGAGGGGACTGGGCGGTCTCATGGTCTGGAATCCCTACAGATTTTATTTTTTTCTCCAGCCGTCTGGAGTTTTTTTTTTGTTTTTTCTGTCCAGCCTAACCATCGGACCTTACTCTTATTCTATGTTAATTAATGTTGACTTATTTTATTTTCTTACAGTGTCTTTTATTCTTCTGTTCTTTATTATGTAAAGCACTTTGAGCTACTGTTTGTATGAAAATGTGCTATATAAATAAATGTTGTTGTTGTTACATCAGTTAAGGTATATTGTTGGTCTATAACTTCTGCTTCATACCATATCTTTTGATAACACAGGGCATTCATTTATGTGCTGAAGGTATATGTAATAAGTGGCCTTAATGGTGTCTTGGACTTCTACTTTCAGCACAGTGCAAATATGAATACATTTAATACATCTAGAGTCATAATTGTATTCATACAGGCAAGTTCATTCTATAGAACAAAGTCAAAAAAGGAGTAGGCCTCACAAACAGTCAACATAAAGATAACAGCCAAAGAACAATGGAGTAGCACACGGATCAGAGAGGCAAGCCTCACTACTGCTTTGCCTTTGTTTTATTTATTTGATTTATAGCAAATACACAAAGTTTATTATTCCTACAAAGCAATTTGTCTATAATAGGGATATATAGTAGAAATATCCAAAACAACATTTTTGTGCCAGTGAGGTGAAATTTGACAAGCCATTAAAGTTGGGATTATTGGACTGAGAGATGTGCATTTGCACAGGAAACCACAGCAAATATCAGTTTCAAAAAGTAAGAAAAACTATTGCCAAAATGCTAAACCGTAAATGTTCTCAAAAGGAGAATTGCCATTAGTTCAGTCAGTCAGTCATTTTCCAACCCACTATATCCTAACACAGGGTCACAAGGGGTCTGCTGGAGCCAATCCCATCCAACACAAAGCGCAAGGCAGGAACAAATCCCGGGCAGGGCGCCAGCCCACTGCAGGGCACACACACAAACACACCAAGCACACACTAGGGACAATTTAGGATCACCAATGCAACTAACCTGCATCTCTTTGGACTGTGTGAGGAAACCCATGCAGACACAGGGAGAACATGCAAACTACACACAGGGAGGGCCCGGGAAAGTGAACCCAGGTCTCCTTACTATTAACAATACTTAACCGCTAAACTGTTAACGAAGTCGTAAAGTGAACTGCTAGAAGCTGATAACCAAAATACATTTATTATTCTGAGCCCACACCAACATTGAGGTTTGAATCGATAATCTTGGATGATGCACTGTGTACAGCATGGGTTCATAAAATGCAGCATCAACAAAGTGGCGCATTGTGGCTTCCCAAGCAATGCTGTTCAATTTCTCATTGTTCTTTGTTGCCTCAGTGATCCTAAGGTAAGGCTTGTCTGTTTAAGGCAACCCAAATGCTCTGAAGTGCCAGTCACTCAATCTGATGTATCAGCAAAAATCTCATTGGACTTTTTGCTAGAATTCCAAAAAAGAAGTTTCCTATCCTGTTGAGTTTGAGTGGTTTATATTTTAGGAATATTTTTCATTCAAGGTGAAAATTTCCGTTGTACAGTAAAGGTGAAGCTTTCTTTAAGAGCTTTTCCTCTTTGTCATTGTTGAGGCCTTTCAGTTTTCTTTTTTTTTTCCTGAGGTGTTCACAATGTTAGCCCACTAAGCCTTGAGAACTATTAGTCCTGTTGTTCCTGCCTTCTTCAAGTACTCATTCATCAGTAACCACCTGGGTCCTGACTCATCAAAAAGAGAATAGGGGCCTTGTATTGTCTAACATGCTTCACCGTCTCCCCCAGCTCTTCTTCCCATCTGGAGCTATTGTTATTTTGAAGCTGCTATGCTACATTATCCAGCATTATCTTAGACATTTCAGATGTTCTATGTCAGTTTTTTTTTGTGTAATATATTTTAATGAGTACTCATTGAGGATCCATTATTTCTTTCATTTCCTTCCGTTCAATTCATTTTTCTCTTATTAAGTGCACTTCTGTTTATAAGCCCTGTGCTCTATATTGCAAAAATAAATGAAAAATAAACACAAAGTCATGAAATATAAATATAGTAAAATGCCATATACATACTGCACAGAACAGTGTGACCCATACTCTTGAGCAGCCCTGTACTCAAAGACATTTCAAGAGTGAAAAAGATGAATAAAAATGAGGTATGTCTAGGAAGGTTAGGCAGAAAGATTAAATCTTGTAAGATAACGAGACAAATAATAAAGGCTGTGCCACTCTGAGCCAAAATATACCGTGTGGATGGCCTGCTTATAGGGAGTTGGGTCACCTCTCCACAACAAGCATGCCGACAAGCACTTCCTCCTACCTAGACCTGCCTCTGTCAATCTTCTGCCCTACTCTTCATCCTCTGCCCAGCAAACTCTTTTTCTTGCTTCTCTCTTAACTCCAAGTTCTCTTCAACTGTGGCTCTGGAGGTCCTTTCACTCCTAATCCTGTCATTAGGTATTTTTAGCCAACATTTTTTTCACAGACGTCTGTCAAGAAATACTAATAGGCTTTCTTCATACCTACAGAAATACAGCCTTACAGTACCTCACTGTGACTGTTCTCTCAACATTAGCCAAATCAGAGGTTTTCCTAATTTTTGTATTTCTTTGTGTGTTTTTGAGTGTGGTTTGTTGTTGTTTGTCACAGTATTTCTTGAGAGTCTGTGAAAATCTGTCTCGTCCGATGCGAGAGATGGACGTCTGAAGTGGAGCTCCGCTAGCAGTGGTGCTATTTTTCATATTATTTGCTTATTATTCTGAGATATCCTGTATTTATTCGACCCGAGAGGGACCGCTACAGTATATGTAAACACATATAAACATGGCCAACAAGAAGGAAAGAACGAAAGAATCGAAGACTAAAGCTACATCCAAGCTGTGATCAGCAAGCCCTAGCTCGAGATACGGCCTGTCAGAGACAGACCTGGATCAGATGGGCGAAAGTACAGACTCCTCGGGACCACGGTCCGCTACATCGTCGCCGGCTGAGAGCGAAAAGGGGAGCGAAGGTGCGATCGTGAGTGCAGATGTGGATAGCTCGCCGATTGGAGAGGATTACCTGAAACTGGAAAAGGCCGGGAGGTCCGCGGCTTCAGTTACGCAATTACGCGGGACTGGAGCAGCGGGACACCGCTTCAGCAGAGTCTGCTGCTTCATCTACGGCACAAGAAGGCACATTTGAGCTATCTGAACTGAAAGTGTTGCTCGCTGAGCTCACGCAAGATATAAAGGAAAGCGAGAAGGCTAATGAGAAAGCAACGGCAAAGGCACTTGAGAGACTGAAACAGGAATTAAAACAGGAGATGAAACAGGCCAATGAATGTCTGCGACAGGAAATCCAACAGGCAAATGAAAGGCTGCGACAGGAATTCCAACAGGCAAATGAAAGGCTGCGTCAAGAGGTCAACTTGAACTTCGACAGGTGCTGGGTAAAATTGAAGAGCGCATTGAGAAAAACTCGCTAAACTGAGCACGCTTGCTGATCGATTGGAGCATCTTAGTGAGACATTCACGAATCGGATCGAAATAGCCGAACATCTAGCTGCCAGTGCCGAGGAAAGAGCAGTAAATGTCAGTTCGAATGTAAAAACTCGGAGAAAAACTTGGAGACAGACTGGCTGCTTTAGAAGATGGGAATAGAAGGTATAATGTCAGAATTGAAGGCCTGCGGAGAATCGAGAAAGTTTAAACCCGTGAAATTCGCAACTGAACTTTTTCTAAAATAATCGGGGCGACTTTAAAGCAGAATCTGAGATAGCAGCGGCTTACGCGCACGCTGATCAAACACCGTCAGACCCGACCAAGATCTTTTATAGTTCGTTTTGAACGATTATCATTTAAGTTAGAGGTGATGGAACTCCTCAGGAAAAAAGGAAGATATTATATATGAAGATTGCCACATTCGCGTCTTCCCTGACTTCTCTCCAGCAACAGCTATTAAACGCGCCTTCTATAATATTAAACAGCTGCTACGGCAAGCCAATGTCAAATACGGCCTCCTGTATCCGGCAAAACTGAAAGTGGAATGGCAGGGTCATTTCTATGTTTTCGCTAGCAAGGAGGAGGCAGAAAATGAGTTAAGAAAGCTGATCCCGGGACTATTCTGATACATAATTGTGAGTCATGGCGGTAAATGATAAAGCTAGGATTAATAATCTACTGTCTGATCTATTTGTTTTTTAAAATACGGGTTTTTTTATCAGCATATATTCTCATATTCTTATTATTACTTATTATTATTATTACTTACTTATTACTTATATTACTTAGTATTACTAGGGCTAAATGTTTATGTTTTATTGTGCTTAATTACGTTTTCCTCCTCTTTTTTCTTTTCTAATTATTTCATGTGTACCCTAAATGAGACTGTTCAATATCATACCCTTGGTTTGCTGTTATTGCTATTACTGCATTAAGACTTGTTATGCTTGTTTTGGACACATCTTTAACACCATCACCTGGGTTTATTATCTGGGGATATCATCTTAATGCACTAAAATTGATGAAGATTATATGTATGTGTATGTATATGTATATATGTGTATATGTATATATATATATATATATATATATATATATATATATGTATATATTAAGTGCAAAATTCTTTTCTTTTTTTCTTTTTCCTCTTTTAAAGACTATATTGGTAACAGATATCTCTATCTTTTAACCTTAAAGCGCCACTGCATGGGGGCTTGATGTGCTTTGGACGTGCTCTGTCTCTGGGTATGTCAGAGGACTGGGACTGCATGAAGTGGGTTTTAGCCTCACCTGGGGAGGCAAAAAGGGAGGGTGGGGGTTAAGGGGGGAAGAGAAAGAGAGCAGGCTTGATCTATATCTAATCTATCATCTCAATCTTTATAATTATAACTATCAACGTAATAATAAGCTGCATGGCAACAACTCTTGGGGGAATAGGAAATTAAGACCTAAACTATTTCACTTCCAGTTAAGACTATAATATGACACCAAAAACTCAGAATCAGTGTCTCCATGATGGGACAGTTAACTTCGTAAGCTGGAATGTTAAAGGCCTGAATCACGAATTAAAGAGAAAGAAAGTACTTTCTCACCTAACAGGTCTAAATGCTAAAATAGTATTTTTACAGGAAACCCACTTACTAAGTAAGGATCAGTTCCGGCTGCAAAAGACTGGACTGGCCAAATGTTCCATTCTAGTTTTACAAAGAAAACTAGAGGGGTGGGAATTCTCATACATAGAACAGTACCATTTGTAGCATCAGATGTAGTATTGGATCCTGAAGGGAGATATGTGATGGTCATGGGAGACTTATCTAACTGTAAAATGATTTTGATAAATGTTTATGCACCTAATGTTGATGATAAGGAATTTATACAAAATTTATTTGCATCCATTCCCAATCTGAACACTCATAAACTTATAATGGCTGGGGACTTTAATTGTGTTCTAAATCCACTTTTAGATAAGACTTCCTCCACAGGGGGAACGGCAACTAACACCGCAAAGATAATTACAAAGTTTATAACTGATCACAACTTATCAGATCCCTGGAGGTTTTTAAACCCAAATTCAAGAACATATTCTTTCTACTCACCAGTACATCATTGCTACTCAAGGATTGATTACTTCTTTATAGATAATAACTTCTTGCCTAAGATTAAATCTTGTAAATACGATGCTATTGTTATTTCAGACCATGCTCCGATGATCTTGGAGCTGAAATTACTAAGCCCCATACACTCACCCCGCAGATGGCCTCAATCCGCTTCTATTAGCTGACGAGAATTGTACTGAATTTATATCCAAACAAATTGAATTCTTTCTAGAGACAAATACATCCCCTGAGATCTCTGCAGGAATACTCTGGGAAACTCTTAAGGCCTTCTTAAGAGGACAGATTATCTCATATCTTTCCCACAGAAATAAATCCGAGCGAAGAAAGTAGCAGAGATAAAAAGCGAAATTACTAAAATAGATGAAGAACATGCCAGACTACCAAGCGAGACTCTACATAAGAGGAGGCAGGCTCTACATTCAGAATTAAACCTCTTGACAACTAAAGAAACCGAACAACTAATTTACAAATCCAGACATCATTATTATGAACATGGAGAAAGCTAATAAGCTTTTAGCGCAACAAATTCACAAGCAAGATGTAGCAACGCAATCTCGTAATTACTAACACGAATGGAGATAAAATCATCGAACACAAAAATATAATGTACACTTTTAGAGACTACTATAAATCCCTATATACTACTGAGTTTAAAGAAGACAATATACAATCTAATGCATTTCTGGATAAATTACAGATACCACAAATTGACGCTTTTAGTGTGGAGGAACTCGATAAACCTCTGTCATTATCAGAATTACTGGATGCTATAAAGTCACTCCAAGGTGGAAAAGCAGCAGGCCCTGATGGCTACCCTGCAGAGTTTTACAAGAAATTCTCCGCTCAGCTAGCTCCCTCCTATTAGCAACATTTACAGAAGCCAGAGATAACCAATCTCTTCCACAAACCTTTCGCCAAGCACTAATCACTGTCTTTCCAAAACAAAATAAGGACTTATTACAATGTGCATCATACAGACCAATTTCACTTCTGAATAACGACGTTAAAATACTCTCTAAAATCATAGCTAGAAGGATGGAGAAAGTGCTCCCTCGTAATATCACAAGACCAAACTGGATTTATTAGGGGCCGACACTTATCTTCAAATCTTCGACGCCTGTTTAATGTAATATACTCACCAACTAAATCAAACACCCCAGAAATATTATTATCATTGGATGCAGAAAAAGCATTCGACATGATTGAATGGAAATACCTTTTACTATTTTGGAGAAGTTTGGGTTTGGCCCAACATTTGTGCATGGATTAAATTACTGTATACTAACCCAGAAGCTTCAGTTTGCATCAATAACATTTGCTCAGACTACTTTAAACTAGAGCGTGGCACAAGACAAGGATGCCCTTTGTCACCACTGCTGTTTGCAATTGCCATTGAACCACTGGCAATACATTGTCGAAATACTGATCAGATAAAGGGGATTAGCAGAGAAGGACTGGAACAGAAAATCTCATTATATGCAGATGACATGGTACTGTATATATCGGACCCAGAAAATTCTGTGCCTGCAGTCTTAGCAGCACTCACAGAATTTCAAAAGCTCTCTGGTCTCAGAATTAATCTGAATAAAAGTGTACTCTTTCCGTGAATTCGCAAGCATATAATATTAGATTAGACACCCTTCCTTTTATCATTGCAGAACAGTTTAAATACCTCGGGTAAACATCACAAGTAAACATAAAGCTCTTTATCAACAAAATTTCGTGTCTGCATGGAAAAAATTAAACAAGACTTGCATAGATGGTCAACCCTTCATCTCACACTAGCTGGAAGAATTAACACTGTTAAGATGAATATTCTTCCTAAGCTCCTTTTTTTATTTCAAAACATACCAATATACATTAATAAATCGTTCTTTAAGCAATTAGATTCAACAATAACCTCATTTATTTGGAATTCTAAACATCCACGCATCAAAAGAGCGACCCTACAAAGACAAAAGGCAGAAGGTGGCATGGCTCTACCTAACTTCCAGTTTTATTACTGGGCAAATATACAGTCGATAAGAACCTGGACACAAATAGAAGAACATACACAGGCATGGACCGCAATAGAAGTAAAATCCTGCAGTACTTCTTTGTATTCCTTGCTTTGTGCTCCAATAAACACACGTTATCGGCAATACACTAATAACCCAATTGTGCTCCACTCACTTAGAATCTGGAACCAATGTAGAAAGCATTTTAAGACGGAGAAGCTTCTTTCTGTGGCACCCCTGCAAAAGAACCACCTCTTTCAACCCTCACAAACATATGCAGTTTTAATATCTGGAAAAATTTGGAATTAACTTGCTTAGAGATCTTTATATAGACAACGTCTTTGCATCCTATGAACAATTACAGTTCCAAATTTAACATTCCAGCTACAAATTTCTTTCACTATCTTCAAATCAGGAACTTTGTTAAACAGAACCTTCCAGATTTTCCTCATCTTGCACCCTCATCCACGCTGGAAAAATTATTGCTCAATTTCAAGGAGTTAGACTCCATCTCTACAATATATAAAATCCTTTTACAATCCCTTCCTTTCAAAGATCCAAGAGGACACTGGGAAAATGACCTCTCAATTAATATATCAGAAAAGGAGTGGAAAGTAGCAATGCAGAGAATTCACTCAAGCTCCATATGCAAAGCATACAATTATACAACTCAAAATTATATATCGAGCACATCTGTCTCGACTAAAACTCTCAAAATGTTTCCAGGGCATGATCCAACCTGCGAACGTTGCAACCAAGCCCCAGCCTCACTAGGTCACATGTTCTGGGCCTGCTCCAAATTAACATTATTCTGGACAAAAATTTTTAATTACCTCTCAGACAGTCTTGGACTCACAATCCCTCCTAACCCATTAACAGCTGTGTTTGGGGTTCTTCCAGAGGGTCTTAAAGTGGAGAAAGACAAACAAATTGTGATTGCATTCACTACACTGTTGGCACGCAGACTTATTCTGATAAACTGGAAGAACCCAAACTCTCCTCTTTAAGTCAGTGGGAAACTGATGTGTTATATTATTTAAAATTGGAAAAATCAAATACTCAGTTAGAGGATCTGTGCAGACTTTTTTCAAAACATGGCAGGATCTAATCAGTAATATTTTGAAATGAGTTTATAAAGCACAGAGAATTTGTTGATTTAGGTATTTTTTACAAGCCTTAAATTTTACACCATTTGGCTTGCTCTCTCTCTCAAGGGTGGGGATCGATCTGTTCTTAGCATAATTCTTTTTTTGTAAAAACTTGATTGCTATGTATTGATTGTAATAAAATTAATAAATAAAAAAAATAAAAATAAAAAAAAAATAAATTTCCAACATTGGGCAAATAAAGAACTATCTATCTATCAGTTGTGATGGACGCCCCGAGAATAAAAGGATGGGGAAGGCAGCTACTTTTGGACACTGCCTCCCCCAAGGTGCTAGATGGCAGCTCCCCGAAGTATAATGGTGCACTGGATTCCCGCAGGGCATCCTAGGACTTGTAGTTCGCAATCGTAGCCCTGTCGGGGGCTGTGGGTGCCACCAGGGGGTGTAATGGAAGGACCGGAGGAGTCGTGCTTCCCTTATAGTCCGGAAGTACTGTCGAGTCATAAGGACGGAAATACAGAAGTACTTTCAGGCTGGTGAAAAACTTGAATTCTCTGTCTGACCTGAAAGTACTGGCAAATCACGTGGGAGGACGTAGAGAAGCACTACCGGGTCAAGAAATATAAAAAGGACTGCTGAATACGCAGCAAGCGAGCCAGAGTTGGGTGGAGGTGAGCAAAGCTTGCTGGGAGGTGTGAAGGAAAAAATTGAGAGAGAATTATTGTGTTCTTTTAATTGTTTATTGTGGCTGTGGTGCTTGGGGAGCATTGTTGAGGAGGAGAAAATAATTAAAAATCTTCTTGGTGCTTTTATCTGGTGTCCAGAGTGTTTGTCTGTTGGGTTTAAGTGGGCAACAGCGACCCCTAGCATTCACCCTATCTATCTATCTATCTATCTATCTCAATACAGAGTAGTTTTAAATCCAGCTTTCATCTGTCTCAAGTTTGCCACATTCAGAAAAATATTTTGTAGGCAAGTGATGATAGTTACATTTAAATGGAAGACATTTTAAAAAGGGGTCTATGATGTTGTCTATACAGCCGTTCTCCAACAAGAATCAAGATCTTAATTTGTTCCAGCAGATTTTTTAGATGCTTCTTCAAAGGTGTTGTTTACCTCTTCCTTGATAAGTGGTCAATTTTCTTGATCCTCTGCAGATGTCATCTTAGGGTTGCCGTTTCTTTTATTAGCAGGTTTTCTCATGGCTTTCTGTTTTCTTTGATCTTCATTCTCCTCTATCTCTGTCTGGTCTTTACACATTATATTGACATAGCTCTTGTATCTCCCACATGTTTGGTATATCATTCTAAAACCTTTTCTTTACTTTCTTAGTCCAAATCATAGATAATTTATTGTTTGGTTGTAGCCCCCCTGCAGGATTTAATTTTCGTAAATCCCTCATAGGTATAAATTATCATTATGTTGACCACATTTTCCTTGATTCAATAAAGGACATGGAGAAGATTCATGTGCAATCTGGCAAGGAGAGTGGGCTGTTGCTCAATTGGGTGGTGGAAACACCATACATGATGGTGCCTTTGGTGTGTCTTCTTATGTAAAATATGCAGCATGTCATATTTTTATAAAATACACTTCATGTGTGCAGTGATGTGAACAAGAAGCAAAAACAGAATTGAATTTACTGGTATGTAGGCAACCTGCATTATACATTTGTCGAAAGAAAAACATTTGTGAATTAGTCTTTAAGGAAAAATATTCCTTGCTTTCCACTCCAAAAAACTTTTACAACTCCCATTAACTCTTTTTAGTTAATTTAGTGTTTTGTAAATTTGTGAAATAATCAGCTAAAGTAATTTAGGTGTCAGTTTCGCAAAACCATATGCAAATTGAAACTTCACTGTTTCACTCATGAGTAGTAATTTGGACGACACTTTAAAATTATTTTTCTCCACATTGCCTTTCACTTTTTAAACTGTTGCTAGTTCAGGGGTTTACCCTGTTAAGGCCAGATACAGACTTCCTGCTCATTATTAACAGGAACACATAGCGCTGGCCATGTAAGAAAACACTTGACCACTAATCACTAATTCCCATTTCTTATAGAACTGTGATATGGCTCACCAAACACACACATTTATTTAAATTTAAATATTTATTTTCACTTTAAAAGGACTCTAAAAATAACTTTGGCGTTCTATATCATTTAAATTACTGTACGTCTCTCACAATTTAACGGTTACCCAGCTACGGGCAACTTTGCCTACTTTGTTGGCAAACTATACATTTTTCAAATTATCCTTGGAAAAAAACCCAGCTTTTTTCATGTAATCATTTCTTCAGCCTTTGGCAAGCACAAATATAAAGATTTAATGAAAAAAAAAAAGATTAAAACATTAATTATGTGCATTTGAACAATTTTGAATATACAACCAGCAGAAAGCTGTTGGAGTTGATAAAAGGATTCTCCATGGCCTGATTACATTCTGCTGGAGACTCCAGCTTGTGGTTGGCAGAATTACTGTACCTCTTTCATTTCAAGTTACATATGCTTGAGAACATAAATTATTTCACATTCCCTCTAAGCAGACTTAGTCAAAGTGGAAAACGAGGCTAAAGAAAAGCTTGAATGAAGAAGAAGGCAGACTGGGGCGTGTATCACACATGTGTGGAAGAAAATACAGGCCACAATATCAATTAACAAAAGATCTTCTTTTACATCGATGTGATCCAGAACTCTGGAGTCTTGAATGAATTTGATTAAATTACTTCATGCCTTCTAAAGACATCAAAATTTACATTCCCCCATCTCAATTACGCAATATAATGTGTTGTGCTAAAGCAACATGTCCTGTTTTCAGTTTTTAAGACAATGCGTGAAGAAGAAAAAAAACATGGAATGGACAATGGTGAGTAACATTTGCTACCTTTTTAAGAATAAATATCAGTGTGGTGCTGTGGTGTCACCTGTGGCATGGCTGCACTCAGATCCCAAGCCAGGTGGTTTGCTCTGTGGTGGGTGCAGCAATGCACTGTAATCAGCACATGCTCCCAACCTGTCTCTCTCCTCATCAGTTGCATTAAAACTTTAAAGTCTACTAAAGATAACAGCAGGATTTATGCCCATCCTCTTCTTAAGATCCTAAACAAAATTCATTTTGCAGAAACTGCAAAATCTGGCTTACACAAATATATAATATAGAAGCAATATATAAAAAATCTTTCACACATGCAATGATTGATTTTCCTGTGGGGAGATCTCATTATTGTTTGCTCAGGATTTAAATATGTTCTCTCTAAAGCCTTTTGCAATCTTTTTAGGGAAAGTTCTACTCACAGCATAACTACTTATAACTTGTCTGGAAAGCCTGCTTCATCATGGGGTGAACCTTGGACACAATTGAAGCTGTTGTGGAAATGAGGATGATAGCAAACTTAGAAGCCATCATGAAAAATCCCATCCATCCCCTCCAGGAGGTGCTCTCTTTGAGCACTTTTAGCCACAGGCTCATTCCACCATGGTGTGCTAAGAGGTGCCTCTTGGGGTCTTTCTTGCCCCCTGCTATCAGGAAATTCAATGCTTCCATCCAGTGTACTTGTTAAGTATATTTGAAGTTATTGATTGATTGATTGGCTGCATCATTTGTTCTGTAATTTGTTTATTTTTTTTTAATTTTTACTGCTGCTGTTTGCATGCGAATTTCCCCAATGGAATTAATAATTTTAACCCAATCTAATCTAATCTTAGTGAAACAGATCAAAAATAAGAAAATATGGTCTAATTACATAATAGAGAGCAGTTTCTGAAACATAAGGAAGTAACAATAGCATGGCATGGCTTATGAGCTGTCATCAGTTAAAAAGTGCATAGTGACTGTTAGTGAAGAACATTACTATGTGTACGTGTTGGATTCTGTTGTTTTTACATTTTGACGCACTGAAGTTAGTGCATGGATTATCATAACCAAGTATACTAATAAGGTACCCATGACTCAGTTATTTCAGTAGATGAGATCAGTGCACAATTCAAGAGATGAAAACTTCCTAGAGGCTTATGGTGCAAGTTTGTGTTGTCAAAGAATAGTTATACAATCAACCCTTGACATACGACCGGCCTGACATGCGAACAACTTGATTTACGACCAAAATTTTTGTTTTGATTTACGACCAACATCTTGTGTTACGACCCGAATGCGATCACATGTATCCGCTTGTGCGATTGTAAAAACAGCCGAGAGCATTCGTAAGCGTCAGTCGGAGCCCAGACACATGTGTTTGTGGACGCAATTTCGGTCAGTGCAGTGATTTATTTATATATATAATTCACTAAGACCATGGCAAGCACGACACATAATTGATAAGGAAGGAAGAGAAGGTAACGAAGGTAAAGAAAGTGATTGTTAAGGGATGTTAGCTAGCGGGCTGGCGTGGCACATGATGATGTCATCAGGCTGAGTCAGCACCGGCTTGCTTTGGAGTGTATTATTACAGCAGTTCACAACATGGCCAGCTTTGAACTGTGTGCTCGACAACTGTCATTATTAACTTGAGAAACAGCGATCACAACTGAAACAAAGAAGGAAATTGTGCGGAAATATGAGAGTGGTGTTCGTGACCAATCTCACTAATATGTACAGCATGCCGAAATCCACCATCTCGACAATTTTACAAAGAAAAGATTTGCATAAGGAGGCTCCTTCTAAACAATAACCACCTTCCGTTTCATTCTCTTCCTCCTTCCTTCCTGCAGCCCAAAGATGTCAAATTAAATAGTGAGTACAGTATGAAATTGTTGTTTCTGGCAGGCTAGGCACTTTTTATAACTTTTTGGTTAGTACATTAGAAAAATTATTGGTGTTTTGGTAAATTATACGCATTATACAACCCTTTTTTATTATGAAAAGGTTAAGTAAGTGTTGCTGTGCGAGGTTCGGAGCGCATTATGGGTATTTCCATTATTTCTTATGGGAAAAATAGTCTTGACTTACAACCAACTTGAGTTACAACCAGCCCTCGTGAACGAATTGAGTTCGTAAGTCAAGGGTCCACTGTAAACACTGATCTATTAAATAGCCGAGAGCAAATGCACTTTGGAACAGATGATCCATCTGAAGCTAAGCTTGTTCGGGCCCAGCCATTACTTGGATGGGAGATCATCTAGGAAAAGCTTGGGTTGCTGCTGGAAGACGTGCTGGAGAGGCCAACAGGGTGCACTTAGCCTGTGGTTTGTGTGTGGATCCCAATGCTCCACTCTGCAGTAAAGGAGACACAGTGCTGTAAAAAGTGACACCTGCATATCTGATGAGACGTAAAACTGAGGTCCTGACTCTTTACGTTCATAAAAGATGAATCATCGACTGTTTAATTGGCTAACTGTTTCTCTCTCCACTTCACCACCTAATAGCTAACGTGTGGTGAGCGAACAGGAACAAAAATGGCTGCTGTCTCATCATTCAGTTGGATGCTGC
This sequence comes from Polypterus senegalus, assembly GCF_016835505.1. Classification (NCBI taxonomy): domain Eukaryota; kingdom Metazoa; phylum Chordata; class Cladistia; order Polypteriformes; family Polypteridae; genus Polypterus; species Polypterus senegalus. The sequence continues at coordinate 159,969,483 of NC_053160.1, forward strand.
ACATTGGTGGTTGTTGAAATGGCTCTCTACTCACTATGTAAACACTTTGAGAAGCTAGAAAAGCACTGTATAAATGTAAAGAATTATTATATTTGAATAATTACTTAATTGAAAAAAGATAACACTTATATAGACATGTTCCCTACTTCCAGAAATCATACAAAAAATATTATAAAGGTTCTTTGCCTAAGTACATGGAGGTATGTGACAAGCTTGGCAAATGATCAGAATTGAGAAGGAGTTAATGGCAGATCTGTATGCCAAATAGAGAGTAACATTGTCATACGCGGTTTTTGACCTGTCTGTCTGAAACTCCACTTTAATCATCAAACTAAAAATCTATTTTTTCAGCCCCTAATCAAAACTAACCAACCAGTTTACAGACTCATTTGTTCCACCAGTTTTTTGACTTTTTAATTAAAGGATGAAATTTGCTCATCAAGAGATAACCAACTGATCAAGAAGATGCAATTAAATTCTGCTGAATGATTTTTTTGTTTCACTTTTATAATTTCTGACTGACCAATGTTTAATGTTTGATGAATACTTTCTTTTTGTTTTAAAGGTACAAAGAGCATGGAAATCTTTCCTTTATGAAGATCAAAATTGTGCTTGTGAATTGATGGACTCTCGTTTATCTTTGGTCCAGTGTCTGTCTTTGCTTTTCTTTTGAATTTTAAATGTGATCCAAAAGGATTTCATTACTATATTCTTCAAAGAAAACCCTATTTATTTATTTTTTGTATTCAATATACAAAGAGGTAAACTAAAAAGTGAAGGCAATGTGAAAATTATGCGGTAACCAAGCTGATGCAATACAACACATTTGTGATGGCTTATGGTTCGTCTGAACATGCACAGCATAGCACTTTGCCGTTAGTCTAGTTAAAGCTAAGGTCAAATGAAAATGAAAGTTCATCTGCTGGATTGCATCATTGTTAAACAGTGTTCTGTAGTGAGATGTCTTTGTGCTGAGGGAGTGAAACCTGCTAAAATTCACCACAGGATGTTTGGCTCAGTACAGAAGTGAAAACAGCATGACTCAATGAAACGTTTACGAGTGGGTGGAAAGATTTAAAGTGGAAAGAACAAGTGGAACTGATGAAGCTTGATCTGGTCGACCATCAACACTGCACACAAGGTGAATACCTTGATCAGAAAAGATGGATTATGTTGGCTGCTGTAGCTTCACATTTGGATATCAGCTATGGATCTGCACACATCATATTGCATGATGACTTGGGGTACCGTAAAGTTTGTGAAAAATGAGTACCTAAAAAGCTTACTGATCTGCACAAGCCAACATCCTTCAGTGAACTGCAGAAGGTTTCACTCCCTCTTCCCAAAGAAATCTCAACAACAGTGCAGTTTCCCAGCAGAGGCATTAACTATAGAAGTGGCAAAGCCCTTGAGCTGGGTGTGCTACCCAAAAGCCATCACAAATGTGTTGCATTGCATCCACTTTTATCCATTGCAGTTACAACGTAATATTACAAATTGTCCTTACTTTTTGAGTTTTCCTTGTATAATAAAAATAGTATATTTCATATTTAAGATATACCAAAATCTTAATCTCTAGACAAAATATTGAGCTTACCTTCTTTTCTACTTTGCAAAAGTTCCTTTTTTTAATAGAATGCCTCAACAAAGGCATTTTCACAGTTAGTTCACTTGGAGCATTTTTTTAAAACTCTGAAGCGAGTGTCCTCATAGTGCAATTTGTTTTGGTAGATGTGAACAAAACAATCACACTGTAGTGTGGACCATAACAGCCGTAAGAAGACCTGACAAGAAAAGGTGATCTCAGGGCATTGGCAAGTAAACCTTGGAGTGTTTTGTGTAACTAACTCTCTAACTACAGGAAATACTGTGAATTATGGGAACCATTTCTACCAGTAGTTAGGCAATTTCTGCATAAAAATAAATATACATATTGCATACAAGATATCAATAAACAACTCACAAAAGTAACCGTCAATCAGACAAACCCTAGCACCTGATTCATCCTTAGTGTTTTTTTTTCTCCCTTACGATCAGATTGGATAGCAGATGACCATGTTAAAAAAAGGTGTGGATTCACTTCTGCTTGGATAAATCAAACCAATCACATACAGAATTGGTGAGAAACAAATACCTTTACAACTTACGATTAGATGCCCAATCTTACATTGCAAGGATGACATGAACAGGTGGGGCTCCCGCCTAAAGCGATCACATTTCTTAATGCAGACACTGGAGGACGCTTTACGTTGATACTATATACTGTAGTACATTTGATTTAGACATTCCCATTAACAATTACTTAGAGACCTAAAGAACTCAAGCATGTGATTTGAAATAAGCTAAACAGAGCCAATGTTCAGACTATTGGAGAGTAAATAAGCAACATTTTCCTGATATGTCTGCTGTCTAAATGAAACTGAGGCACACCAGTGTACACCCTCAGCAGAGCTTGCCGTAGTGTCACCTAGATGAAATGTGTTAGGCATCATTAGGCAGGCACAATATGCTAACTAGAGTCTAACAGACTTCAAGGCAAAGGAGTTGCAAAACAACTAAAAAACAACATTTTTATCTTGTTGTTTTCTTATTTTAGTAAAATTGGCTGTTACAGGCCTGCTGTTACTACCTCTTTGCAGCCAAAAAGCAGGCCATGCACACCTCAGGCAGCCCAGCCATAAACTTAAACGGCAGGAGTACAGCCTGTACTGGCCTAAAATGTGGTATAGGCTTTTAAAATTTAAATATTAAAATTAAATATACATATTAATATTGTCTATAAAATAAAGATAGAAATACTATATAAAATTTTTGTAACAAAACAATTTTCCTTTACTATTTACAGATTATTACCAGGCTTCAAAAAAAGTCCACAGAAGGAAACAAAGGCAGGAGTTGAAAAAGCAACAAAATGTTTTGACTAAAAAGTCAAACCTTTTCAGCAAAAGAGGTTAATAAGGTAAAAAAGATATCACTTTAAAGTGTTTATAAACTTTCTCCTGTGAAATTGGTACTAACTTTAAATATGAGAGGGACGCTTTATGTTCTTTTATGTATAACTGAGGGGCGTTTGCCATGCATAGGTTTGTTGAAAGCTTTTAAAATAATTTTTTAGGTACTTTAAGTTGTAGTTTAAGGATTTTGACATTTTATTGTATTGTGTAAGAGAAAAGCAAAAAAAAAAGAATATTTATTTTCTATAAATGTAATAATTTTGGGTAAAGTTCACATTCATAAATCAAAGCAGATCAAGGCATCTTTGGGGTGACATTCAAGTATAGTATTATTTAAAGGTATATAAAAGGTCTGAAAAATGGGAAAATAAAGAAAACCATTCAATCACATCATCTGGGTACATAAATATTTGTTATCTATAAATATAATTTATATAAGTTCTCTAATTTTGTACTGGTACTTGTTTGTTTGCATATATTTTTGTAAAGCTTTCTGAGATTTTTTGTAATTAATAAGAAACAATAATATTATAGCCATCAGTATTATTCATAAAAATATCCTAATTCAAACATCCAATGTCAAGCCAAAACCAATCACCACAACAGAAAAAACATCTAGTGAAGAATTATGGAATAACAATTAATAAATCAGTTGTGCTACATCAAAAATTGTTACCAGCACACTAAGGATACGCTTTCAAGACTCAGTTGGTTTAATTTAAATGAGGGTCTCCCTGACCTTTGGGTTTCACAGGCATATTTGGGGACTCATGCCCAGTTACAGAATGAATTAACAGCGGGTGTCTGACATCCTTTCACACACCTGAGCCCTCACCTCTCCTTACAGGGTTATAACCCGCTGGTAGAATCTTGTCTGTCTGCTCTGTAATGGAAAATAAGAGATCACCTGGGCCACCCTGGAGGAACTCTTAATGAATTCTTAGCAGTCAAATATTTTCCTCTCACAGAAGCTTTTTAGATGATTCTCTTCTCTTCCTCCACAATTGTCTGTCTCTACTCTGGCTTGTTGAACAGGTCTCCAATTGTCAGTGTGAATTTATTCTATCCATTGTGACACTAGGGGTCGCTGTCGCTCCTCCAACCCCGCAGACAAACGTGCAGAACACCAAGTAAAAGTGCTAGAAATAATTTTAATTTCTTTTCCTTTTGATATTGTGCCACAGTAGCCACCATACACGCCACAATAATCAGTGATCCAATACAAATAACAATAAATAAATCCTCCTCTCCTCCCAGCAGCTCCGTCACTCTACCTCCCAACTCCAGCTCCGCTTGCTGGTTTCCCATAGTCCTTTAAATAGTCCATGACCCGGAAGTGCTCCTATCCTTCAGTCCATGTGATTCACTATCACGTCTGGGTCAGTTTTATATTTTTCTTCAGCCCGGAAATACTTCTGTTCTTCCATCCCCGTGACATGGGAATACTTCCGGGCTATAGGGAAAATGGAAATCCCTGTGTCACCCTACAGCGTCACCTGATGGCACCCATGGCACCCAGCAGGGCTGCAAAGTTGAACTCCATCTCCCATGATTCCCTGCAGGACTCTAGGGCACCTCCATGCTGCAGGAAGGACTCCATCTAGCGGCCTGGATGTGTTGGCCGGGATAAGCTGCCGGCCATCTCTCATACCCTATTCCTTAATCGAATGCTAACTCAGAACAACTTCTATCTCTGGAAGGCTCCTACAGAAGAGAAAAGTGTAACCAGAGAGATCATGAAATAAACAGAAATGCTTCATGTTTGTATAACTTCAAGAAGTTAAAATGACTTTTTCAGATAGAGTGCTCTAGGAGTGTGGCAGAAACCAAAATCTAAAGACCTTTTCGGCAAATGAAACTTAAATATATTTTTAGTAATTAAATATAAAATGTGTGTTTGAAGCAATAAGTAATAAATTCAACAATAAATTCAAATCACATATTCTGAGACACTGGATTTGCCCTACTTTCTGTTACCGATATTCATTAATTTTAATAGAAAGCAAAAGTACATATCACCATTATACTCCTTCTCCTTTATTATAAAATGCTTTCTACCTGTAGATCCCCTGGTGTAAAAAATGAGTAAGAAAGAACTACGCACATGGGATCCTAAAGCTTTAAATTCTAAACCCCGCAGAAAGATGATTGCTGAGTTTTATGTAAGCTTTTAAACCATATGCAACAAAAGTCTTGGTTATGCCAGTCTAATTTTAAAAGCTGTAGGAAGTGTATTTAAATAAATACAGTGTTTGAATTTTGATCACTATGGGAAATCTGAAAAAAAAAGCTGAAAAATGTTCCCTCAAAGCTTATCTGTATATTAATATTATTTCAAGGTCTCCTATCTGTTCGTCTGCTTGATGTTTACCCTCAGAGTGACACAAAACAAGCCTGGCTTGTACCCCTTGTGTGAGCTTTTCATCCAAGAGCAGAAACACTACTACTCATAAGTGTAGCTGATGAATTTCAATTACTGTATATTTTAAAGGGTCCATTTTTTGTATCAGGAGCACCTCCAAGTACACTTCTGAATCTTTCCCTTCATCTCCATTTTTAAAAACAAATTAGGACAACTAATTAGGCATTGAACATTAACAACACATTTAGAGATTATAATTCAAATTTATTTTCTGCCCACTCCCCTGTCCCTACAAGTTCTGTAAGTACTTTTTTGGATAGTTTTTTATCAACCTCAACTTTCAGAGGGGAATAATGATATGGTGGAGGCCCTGCTTTCAGAATTAGAGATGAAGAAGGCCCACAAGGACATAAGAGCTGGAAAAACATCAGGAACTGATGGCTTTCCACCCAGACTTTATTTAACCTTTTGGGATCAGCTTTCACCACATAATAAATTCTTCCATTGCACCTAAACCCCAGTACTGTATAAACACTGCTATAATTTCACTTCTGTTTAAAGACCCTCAGCACAGGTGCAGTTTAAAGGGTGGCAAGTGATGCACTATGTTACTAAAATAAATCTCCAATGAAGGGTTGTTTTTTATCCTCAAATATTTCTAAAACCATGACAAATACAAATATCTTAATAATCAATGAATAGAGTAATTTGACATCACCTACTCTTAAAATAGTAGTCTTAAGAGTGGTCACTTCAATTTGAATATTTTGTATTCAGTATTTTCCTTATTTTCACCTGTGATAGCTGTTCCTCAAGTAGATATTTAAATGACTGCAAAGCTGTGTGCATGTGCCTGCATGCCTGCATTCTGAAAGTGTTACTTACCCAAGCAATGGTGCAGCAATCTGAGAAAACCTATATTAAATTTCACACACACTAAAATATGTAATACACAAAAATGTCTCTTTGATGGAGTACATAAAAAATCAAAAGTGCTATAACTTTCCATCCATTTTCTAAAGCCACATATCCAGAGAGGGAAAGAGCTGAGGAGTAATCCAGCAAAGATATTGTGCAGGTTTTCAATGCTGTTAATGAAATTTGTGTCCTTTTTCATAATTTCAAAGTCTGAAATTAGTTTTTGTAATTTTATATTATGAAAAACGTATGTGATTTAGGAAATGATGGAAATATATAGTAGTATGGTGGAGACTTACCCTGCAGTGGGCTGGCGCCCTGCCCAGGTTTTGTTTCCAGCCTTGCACCCTGTGTTGGCTGGGATTGGCTCCAGCAGACCCTCGTGACCCTGTAGTTAGAATATAGCGGGTTGAATAATGGATGGATGGATGGTGGAAACTCTAAAAAACAATATTATATTTTATGGTTTGTCTGACATAGCCCAACCCTGGAGGCCTCAATATCATACGCCGGCCAAGACTCTCAGGTTTGCTCAAACTAAAGACATCAAAAAATAATACATACTTGTAAATTAATACACCCTGAAGTAAGCTGTTTTATTTTAAATGTATGTAGGTGTAGTATTTGAAAATATATTCTGCTGCTGATACTTCTACCCCAACTTCTCTGTCTGAATTTAATAAAGCCATTCCAAAGAATTCCTGAAAAGGTGTGTCTGTCTCCTTTTATCGAATTATTATAAGATCTGCTGTATACTAAGCACCCTGTGCTGTGCAAGCAGTTTTTACTCATTCAGCTAGTTAAAAGCACTACTGACCTTTTGCAGAAACACAGAAAAGTTTGCCTTTAGCTTACAATGTCTAAAATATGCTATTTGAGGAAACTTATATACATATGACCTTCTTAAATATATTCTCTTATATAATACAGATTTATCATCTTCAAATTATTTTAATATCTTCAAAGCTAAACAGAAATATAGCTAAACCATATTCCTAGCAATTGTCACTTTTATCCTGCTTAATCCAGATCAGGGTCATGGGTGGAGCTGAGCCATCTCAGCTAGTATGGGGTACAAGGCAGGAACAAACCCTGGACATGGCGCCAGTTCATCACAGGGCAAACACAAACACACACACATCCAAACACTAGGGACAGTTTAGCATTGCCAATCCACTTAACCTGCATGTCTTTGGCCAGTGGGAAGAAATAAGAGCAACTGGAGGAAACTGATGTAGACACAGGGAGAACATGCAAACTCCACGCATGGAGGACTCAGAATATGACCCCTAGTCTCCTTACTGTGAAGCAGCAGAACTACCACTATGCCACCATGCTGGGCCTATTCTTAATACTTTTACTAAAATAATGAAATCATATTCCCCAACACCAGAGAAAACCTACACAGACAAATAGGGAGTGTTCAAAGCCTTTGATGACCACTATGAATCTATCCAAACACACATACAGTATATATTGTGGCTACAACTAAACCACAAAGCCACAGGTTCAAATACAGAGTGTTTTTATTTTTTTCACTCTTATTTTCTCCATGTTTCTCCATGTTTAATTTGTTAATGAAATAAAGATAGCTAATTGCTGTCAATTAGAATGAAGTAATTTTTGTTTAGTCTGATGAACTGAGATTGCATGTTCAATTATGATCTTATTAAGTTGTACCTTTTTGATGCATCTGTGCCTCAGCCACTAAGTGACTTCAGTTTCAATGGTCTTTTCAAAAAGCAGCTTACTAATGATATGGTAAGGGACTGTAACATCCTGGCTGCAGTGCTTTGTTGCCAAACTCTTAGTTTCACAAAAGAAAATATACTTGTACAAATTTAGAGGTTATGAAAGAAAGTAGCACATTACTAAACCTTTGCTCTGTTTATAAATGTAAAAATCTTTAAATTAATGTACTGTATGAACTTATGAATTAGCATTGTGTGCAGAGAAAAAGAAAACTAAACTTAATTTTCCAGAGAAAATAAACATCTGGAGCTTAAGGTCAGCAACTCAAAATAATAAAAATTACAGATCACAGGTCTTTCATTAGATACACTGTCATATTAATCATCCCTGTCATATTAATCTGGTGATAAGAATGAGAACTTCTAAAAATTAAAAAATAGTTACTAGTAAAAAAAGAAAAACAACAACTATGTAACATTTCCATTCCTGAATCAATAATTTGGAACCTCTCTGTCAGAAGTGGCATAGTCGGTAGGATAGCACTAACCTTGTCAAAGATGATAGAATGCAAAACATTATCTCCTTCCTGACAAGCCAAAGACACCTATGACCATTCTGGACGTATGAGCCAGTTCAGCAGAAGCTACATTGAGATAATTAAAACAACCAAGCCCTACAGGGAGTTAATGTGACATCTGCAGCTTTAGCAGCCAAATAAACATACCTTATAAATATGTATTTTTCCTCCAGCCTGCGTATTATAACAAGGTATTAAAATAATACCAAATCATACCTAAATGTTTTCCAGAAAACAGTATAGATATAACGAGAAGAAGTGTCTAAATAATTCTCCTCATCCAAAATTATGGCAGCTGAATAAAAAGATAATCCAGATAGTAAATTTAAAATATACAAGTAAAGATGGACCCAGAATATTAAAAGCACAGATAAATACATTGCATATAACCATACTTCTCCAAATGAGCAAACCTATCTGAAATTGTGCCTTTCTTCATTCTCTTTTAACTCTGGGTTGTCATGTTAGTTATTATACACCCCCGCCCTTTACTTTATTCTAAGTTTTCTGAACCCTCCTGTTAACACTAGAATTACCAGAGCCTACGAAAAAACTCGTAAATCCAGCCAACTTTAAATCCATTTGCAACTCTCTGTCAGCATCTTTTGTCCTGTAAATGTGACGATTAAGACAAGCAGCAAGCAACCTGCTATTCCATCCCCCCACCGTCGCAGAACGTTCACAAAGTTCTCCCAGCTCATGACTTGTTTGATTATCTGGAACTGAACTGCTGGAGTTTTACATTGGAAATAATAGATTGTTATTTGAAACACATGCATTTCTTGTGTGTTCCGTTTCTACAATAATCTGTGTAAACACATTGTTAAAATAGAAAATGAAAGAGACAAATATATGGGACATTGGGTATAAATTCATGTTACTTGTTTCTATTCACTCAATCACGATCACGCTCTAAGACACCCACCCCCACCCCCGCTTCTCCTGATCTGACTCTAAGTAACAGTGCCAGCGTAAATTCACACTCGATCTGACGCTGTTCGTTTTCAAATAATATTGCATTAGTGCAATAATGTTTTCTGATTGGTACTATTCAGGTAATAAAATGATTTCTTCAAAATGTCACATATATTGTCTTTCTTTCAGGTGTGTAATAGAAACCACAGCATAGAGAGGAAGGACTGTCCTTGCGTGTGTGAGAACTGGTAACATTTGAATTAGATGATTGCATATAGCGCTAAACTGACCTGATAATGGGTCATAAAATGAAAAATTCCAAATATCATATACTATACCTACGTCTGTTTTTTTTTTCTTTTTTTACATCATAAACCATAAGGTGCATACTAATTCTGCGTGAGCAGGAACACTCAATAAAACTGAATAAAAAAAAATAAAGTGACGGTGAGATACAAAGAAGGCAGATTCACCTTTTGAAGCATTTGTGTGTCAGCTTTTATCCCTCCAGATCAGAGAATGTCTAGTTCCACTGCCTCAAAACACTACTCATCTACAGTTATTCCCAGTTTCAAATAAAAACTAACAGCGTCAGATCCCTAGGGTGGTAGTATGTATCGTGACTGAGAGAATAAAAGTGAAAAAGAAAAAGTAACTTTTACAAGCACAGTACTATAAATGTACACAGTGTGTTACAGACGCAAACCAAATGTATGTGTGTGCTGTATAATACTAAGAATAACAGCAGCTCACTACTGAAAACCGGGACTCTTGATTACAAGTCAGTAAATCTTACCACTACGCCACGGAAGCTGTTGCATCATCCTTGAACCTTTTGTGAAAGTGTTTATTTGATCTTTGGACTTCAGGGTTCGCACATTCTATAGTTTATGCCTACATTTTGTAACATTTATTACTAAAATATGAAAAAGTTTCTGTTTTAACAATGTGTTTACACAAATTACTGTAGAAATGGAACACACATGAAATGCATGTGTTCCAAATAACAATCTATTATTTCCACTGTAAAACTCCAGCAGTTCACTCCCAGATAATCAAACAAGGCATGTGCTGGGAGAACTTTGTGAACGCTCTGCGACAGTGGGGGGATGGAATAGCAGGCTGCTTGTCATAATCGTCACATTTACAGGACAAAAGATGCTGACGAAGAGGTGCGAACAGATATAAGGTGGGCCGGATTTACAAGTTTTCTCTTAGGCTCTGATAATTCTAGTGTTAAGGGCATTTTTGGGTCAAACTCCAGAAGCACTTCTGGGATTAGAAGATGTCCTCTCTGATGATAAGGACACCAATCTAGAGCTCCCTCTTGTGGCTGTTGTATTCCATATAACCCTGAGCAGTAAGTATCACAGAAAGAGCCAGATCCTCTCATAAGGTACAATGATGTCTGCTTGTTCTCTATTTCTTTCTATCTGTCTCACTAATAAGAAGCAGAAGTGTCTTCTCCCTGGAGGAAAAGGATTTAACTTCTGCCAATCTGTACTCTTCTCAACTTTTTAATGGGTCAAAGGAGACATCCCTTTTAATGGTATTTCTCAAAGTTTGTTTATACAGCACCTGTCAACCACTGAAGGTAAGATATACAGCCATATAACTGTCATTGTCTTATCACAGAGGAGTGCAGAAGTGCTTTTATTCCAGGAATGGTGATTCTTTCTCACTTTTGATAGGTCTCTATTCTGAAGGGAGAAAATCATCATTTTGGACAAGGGTTCAAACAAACAAATCAGCTGTAATCTGTCTGTGTGGACAGACTATGGCAATAAAAAGAACTCTTTTGGACAGTTTCAGAATCAAAGCTTTTAAGTAGAGCTGTCCATCACCGTGCACAACTGGCCAATCAATTGCCTGTGCGTAACATCATGAGGTCCAAAACCCCATGTGGCTTTTTAACATAAAGAATGGTCAGTCCAAGAGACCAAGGAAGGATTCAGTGGTAAAGAGTGAGAGTCTTTCTTTCATCGTAGAGATTCCATTAAATTGGATGTCAAAGATGCTGTCCGTGTATCACCACAACTGCTGAACTGAAACAAACTGCCTAGGACAACACATTTTTTGACATTGATTTTTCCTTTGCTGCATATCTTCAGCAATAGTTCTGACTGCTTTTCAATTTATGACTATAAATCCTGATGTTACTTTGTATTTGTCAGTAAGTCAGTCAGTCTGCCATTGTCCAACCTGCTATGTCCAAACACAGGGTCATGGGGGTCTGCTGGAGCCAATCCCAGCCAACACAGGGCACAAGGCAGAAACAAATCCCTGGGCAGGGTGCCAGCCCACCCCAGACTTTGTATTTGTGTTTTTATCATTTTAAATACTACTTTGTTGCTACATTTCTTGCATATTTTGAATGTTTAAAATGATATGTAGATATAGGGCAACTGGTGTGGGGAAATTGACACTTTCTTTCCCACAGGGTTAGCATGCTGAAGGAGACATCCCAACAGTGGACAGCACAGTAGAAGCAATACATTTTTGGTTACTAAGTGGAGTTAACCAAGGTGCTATCAGCCTTCTTGTGTTCTAGGTTAATCTGCGAGGACCACTGTGTGTCAGCTTGTAGGCCTAGGTTATATTTGGGGGCACTTGAAGGTGTTTTGGCCTCCAAGTGTTTTGGTTGTTCTTAAGGGCAAAATTATATCAGCTGTTAGGCCAATGTTATATGGGCTGCAAGGCTCCAGGGCAGTAGGGGACGAGTTATGAGAAAACATTATAAGAGCTGAGCCTTTTCAGTTTAGGCAAAAGAAGATTAAGAGGAGACCTAAGTGAAGTGTTTAATAGTACAAAGAACACCGGGACACAGTTGGACCCTTGTTTAAGGTAAGTTTCACACAAACATTGGGAGGTTTTTATTTATACAGAGAACCATAGACACTTGGAATAAGTGACCAAGTAGTGTGGTAGACAGGATTTTAGGGACTTTCAAAACTCAAAGTGATGTTATTTTGGAAGAATTAAGTGGATAGGACTGGCAGGCTTTGTTGGACTGAATGGCCTGTTCTCATCTAGATTGTTGTAATGTAATGCTATGATGCAGTATCTGGAACCCCCCATGTATTATTTACACAGAAGCAAGTGACAGACTATGCAGGCACCTCTCATAATTAGTGCTTATGTGGAAGTGGACAGGGTTTGTGTGTGTGTGTGTGCATCTTTGTGAATGTGTGTTAAATGTACAGTACAAGAGTCGACACATCCAAAAATGAATTTGGTGAGTCCCACTTACCCCATGATAATATGGCCTCTATTAAGTGTATTGTTTGTGGTTTACTAGTAACTAGGAACCCTACTACATGGAACAATCATTTGAAATTTGGAATTGTAATAGATAACCTTATTTAAAAAAACAACAACAGCAGTACTGTGATACTAACTCATTTTCTCTTGTTTTCTAGGCTTTAAATGACAATCCATCACTGTAACAAGTACAAAATCAGACATTACATACTGTGCCACCTCCATATAATGTTTCTCAGCACTGGTATAATTACATAAAACACTTTCCAAGAAAGACTCATAATGACAAAGGTGTCAGATTACAATGGCTAATGGTCATTTCTGAGAATGAAACAAGAAGATCTGAGTGTCTTACACCAGAAGCCAGTAACAATTTTATTATTTCAAATAAATTCAAATGACTCTGATCCTGATAAAAAGCAAGAAGGAAATATTGTAGTGAGACTCTGTATCTTAGCAATGGTAGCACATAAATTCTGCAATGTAGAAGCTTACAGCCACATACCCAAATTAACCCTGATGTAATACATTACTTTGGCATCTATTCTGCATAAAAAATCAGTCTAATGTGCATCTTGGATTAAAAAAACAATAACTGAAAAAAGAATGATTGAATGCTGCTACAAAGGAGGAAATAAAAAGCTTTGTGTATATTCAGAACTAGGAGTGGTAGAATATTTTGGCCAAAAAGCAGTAGAGACCATTTCATTAGGAAAATTAAAGACGAACACAGCACTGGTGTTTTGTGATGCCCTGTTCAGGTTTGGCTTCTGCCTAATGCTCATTACTGTTCAGGCTACAAGTCTTAATTTGATTACACAGATTTTATAATGAATGTAAGTAAACAGAATTACATTTCTATTAGATAATGGCCTTATTCATTTGGTAATGTATTTATTTGTTTTCAATGATCTGATTGGAAGATGTCATACAAAAATGAATGTATCAGCTGTAATCACCACTCATTTGTTATCTTTACTATCCTTTTGTTATTATCACCAAACACAGTGAAGTGCATAAAGGATGTTTATTACTATTGCCATTTTGAAGGCAGCGGGACAAAACAGAAATTACAGTAAAAACACAGTTAATGGGGGGGATTTGAAAGCTCCTTGCCAAAGAAATAAACAAATAAAAATTATTCAACACACATAGAAATTGAATATTTGCTCAAAGGATAAACATAAGCAAAACTTACAAAGACCTAAGGTGTTAGATGGGGATGTGTACAAGGCTAACACCCTGAATCAATTTTTTAATAGATTTTCCCTCCCACTGCCACCTTGTTCCAATGACTAGTCTCCTTTAAAAATAACAGCAGGTCATGTCACTTGCAGAAATTCTCAGATGAGTGAGTGTAGAGGCAGTGAACTCCTACAAGTACTTGGGAGACATCAATAACAGGTTGGACTGGTCTCCTAACACATAGGAACTATATAAGAAAAGGCAAAGATGGCTCTTTTTCCTTAGGAGACTGTGTGTCTTTAATGTGCGAAGTGATATCCTTCACATATTCTATAACTCTGTGATGGCCAGCGCAGTTTATTATGCTGTGGTGTGCTGGGCAGATAACACCACTTCAAGAGAGGCCCAGTAAATCAACAAGCTAATTAAAAGGCAGGCTCAGTTATGGGATGCACTCTGGTCCTCCTGGAGGTAGCAGAGGAGCAGAGAATTAAAACAAAAATGAGTGCCATTATGATATGTCTATCTATCTATCTATCTATCTATCTATCTATCTATCTATCTATCTATCTATCTATCTATCTATCTATCTATCATTAGGAACTGTTTTAAAATACATGCTGCTTTTATATATACATATTATATATTGTGATTGTTGTCGCCACCTAATTGCCGTTCCTGATGGCAGCAGCTGCATGAAGACAGCTCAGTAGGTAGTTTGATGTTCATTCCTCTCTGTAGCTCTACTCTGACACTCTGTTGGCTACTCACTGACACTCTGCTAAACAGTAAACCAATGCCAAACTAGCACAACTGCTCTTCGGAAACTCCCTTGTAGACATTATTTCAATTGGAAACAAGTACACTCTTAACTTGCCCTGCACAGCTCACCTGCGTGCTTACCTTGTAACGGGCTTGTCGCACAATGTTTATAACATTTAAAACTGAGTTATCACCTACCTTTTCAGGTCTCTCCTTTCCTCTCCTGTCTAGACTACATCTGCCCAAACCCAAGCCAGTGTTTCTCAGCTACAGAACCCACACAAGAAAGATGGCTTTGTGTTCTGTTAATGTGAAGAAGGGAGATAAAAGCAGGATGACTGCCACCATTGCTGTTCGTATCTTGGGTGCTTACATGCACACACTCTCACACCCTACATCCAAATTAAATGCAAAAACGGTAAGTTCACATATCCTCCAGTCTCTGCTTCACTACCCTACTTAGTTATATTTATAGCAGTGACAAGAATATATGTAATACTCTTCTTACTCAACATATTATTTTAAAACACACAATAAACACAATCATGGAGCTGATCTCATTCAGACACTACAGTTAACAATGACAATAACCAGTTGCTGGTTAATCGCTTTGTCAATCAATTTATGAATCACTGATTAATAAAGAAATAGAGCAGTGCCAGAATACTTTAAATTCTAATAAATAACATGCGTTTCTCATAATGAATCATTGGAGGTCTGCCATTGAAACATCACCATGCCTACTATGTTCTTTCTGTACTTTAATGTTAAAAATAATTTACACATCTGCTTCATCAAGCTGTGTGACTCAAAATTGATTCTACAATTTTTTGCATTTTCATGTTATTTATTTATTTATTACTCTTTAACCATTATTTATCACAATGCATTTGTTTCCCTGGGTGGTTTGATATATAGTAAGTCAACCCAAAGCTTTATTCCTTCTTGTCACCACTGGCTTGGCCTATTTTTAGGGGCAAATGCGTAATTACAATACAAACAAAGCCAACATTAAAACAAAGTGTGCAGTCCAGCTTCACAGGATTGAAGTGTAACAAGCCAGGTTGTATCAAGTCAAACACGTATAAGATGGCAGCAGCAAGTGCTCCAGCTCACATACATAGAAATCCAAAAGATAGCATGGAGATAACAAAAAATGTAAATAAATAAAAGTTAAACATAACATGCGGAGTAACACCATTAAGCAACTGGAGGGAAATCACAAAACTACACAATTAAAGTAAAATTGTATTGTCTGTGCAATTTATATCCCCACCTTATGTTCAATTCTGCAGAAAAAGTTATAAACAGCTCCCACCCATAAATTGTTATTAACTTTAATAGGCGGCATGTAGAATGGACATATCTTGATCAGCAGTAACTGTGATCAATGAAATTCACCAAAGAATTTTTCACAGAGAATTTCCTGAGTTTGTTGGTAACATTAATAACCAAATGTTTACCTGCAAATTCACTTTGTGGCTGGCTTATGTGAAATTATTTTCCTGTAACCCATTACGCTTTGAAAGCCTGGTGTGACATGACAGAGCCGTAGCAGCCAAGTTGGGTAGGGATGTCACAACCTGATTTGCCCTATTTGTGTTGCTAATGTGCAGACCTTTCAAGCATTCGTACTGTAAGCGTACTCCACTTCACAGTTTATAGTGCTACCCAATCTGCTTCATGCATGCGTGAATAAATTACAGTGTATAAACATGTTTGTGATGACAGCACTTGATTGGTATTTCAGCTGGATGTGCATCAACTGACAGTATTTTCATTTGAGGGTTACACTGGCTGATCATAATGAGAAAATTATGAAAATACTTTGTTGTTTTGCATAGATTCATTGTACAGTGTGTCTTCACTCCTGAATAAATGATGTTATGCTCCTCCCTATGTAGCACAAATTGGGAAATGACCAGGGGCCTGGATATCTTCGGCACTTATTAGTGTTTTAGCCTCCACTCCCCATCAACTAGGAAGTACCCCCTTAGAATTTTCACGCTCTTGACAGCCACATTTAGAGCTCTAAACAGGAAAAAAGAATGATTGGCCCATTGAAGATCATAGGCTATAGGCATACTTCAACTGAACAGGTTGGTAAGGGGTGGGGGTTGCTCTAGAAGATTAGGTTTAGGATTAGGGTTAAGGCCTCCCTAACAACACCATTGGTAGTATCAGGGACAGCCCCTCAAGTATGTAACGTTGATCCTTTGCATCACAGGCTGTGTGGGTGTTAGTGATAGTGATAGGAGTTCAGGAGACTCAGACAGACATAAATGGCTCGGAGTATTGTTGAGCTGGAGTATCATTTTATCCCAGAGATGCACAATGGTTAGCACTGCTGCCTCACAGCTCAGATCACATGTTTGGCCATAATAATCAGGCTGGTACGTTGGAAGGTGCTTCCCTATCTCTCAAAGGCACTATAAGACCATTGCAACTTTATACTGTAATTCACTAAAAGCTACTTCAATTTCCCCTTTCCCTTTGATTTCAATGCATTATGCCAATTTCTTGAATATTTCTATGTTTTCACTGAACTCAGGGTGAAGCCAATTAAGCACGGTTTGCT
Source organism: Polypterus senegalus (assembly GCF_016835505.1). Lineage (NCBI taxonomy): Eukaryota > Metazoa > Chordata > Cladistia > Polypteriformes > Polypteridae > Polypterus > Polypterus senegalus. Next base: position 159,986,687 of record NC_053160.1, read on the forward strand.
TATCATTAATTAGGAAGTCATCACAAGGCACAAAAAAGGTGACCTGATGTGTTGAATGTGAGCACATTTATTGCTCTGTGCAACTTGTTGACACCATTCTGTTCTGCACTCTTAAGTTGTGCCACCCTAAATCTGAGTGAATTACAATCCAGGAAGAATGCCACAGTTTACATTTCACCTAACGATGACTTAAATATATATATATATATATATATATATATATATATACATATACAATATATATATATACATACTATTTTCTACACGTTTTTAAGAATTTTTAGGAGGTTCAAATATGTTTGGATTTGGTGTTGACTGTGTTTTTGGGTTTACCCCAGTTATGGTTGCAAGACATGGATGCTATCCAGTGACCTGAGATGAAGATTGGACTCCTTCGATACTGTGTCTCTTTGGAGAATCCTTGTGTACAGCTGGTATTGACTTTGATTCCCAAATGAGGCACATTACCTGAATTACAAGGAAGCATCAGTTATGGTACTATGGCCATGTGGCATGATTTCCCAGGGTGATGTGGATAACAGGATCCTCATTGGTGATGGACCAGGCCAAATTGACACCCACGTAACACCTGGCTGTGGCAGAGAGATGGTCATTTCCAGAGAGTGGGACTGGACCGTGTGTCTGCCTGGGGGGTTGCCAGGATCCCTAGCTGTTTTGTTGTGTGGTGGGTGCAGCAATGCTTTGTACCAGTGCATGTTCCCTCAACCTGACCTGACCACACCAGGTTAGCTGTCTGCTTCCTAAATCTTTTTCTCCACTCTTCATGTTCATGTGCATGTGCATCAGGTGAGAATAGTACCTTTCACATAACTTTCAACCACGTCTTGTTCATCTTTGTTCTGGGCCTCATTTCTTCCACCGCCATCTTGATGCACTCCTTCACTTTGTCTTTCGCTGCATATGCCCAAACCATCTTAGTCTATTTCTACTTGGCACAACACCTATCATATCTACTCCAAGTCTCTGTCCTAATTCCTCATTTATCTTTCTTTACTCCATAACACTTCACACATCTTTCTGACCATCCTCATCTCTGTTCATTCCATCTGTGTTTTATGTTAGCCACATTCACTTAGCACATCTTACTCCCTTCCATGCCAAAGAGGCATCTTCAATGCACCTCTTATTCTTGCAATCAATAGGTGGTACAGATAGCAGACCTTTCCTACTTTCTCAAGAAAAGCTCCCTTGCTAATGTACAGTCCTAATTGCTAATGTATATTTTCACTTACTGCATCTTCGTCTTGTACCTATTCTACAAACTAACATCACTTTCACTGCCTGCAGATTACCCTTTACTCCTGTAAATATTTTTTTCTCCCACGTCTGACCACCTGTACATTTGAATGACTTTCTTTCAACACTTCTGCTGCACACAGTGAATGGGCATGTATCTGTATTACAACAGTTCTAGACCTTCTACCCCTTTGCCTCCAATCACCGCTTTGAACTTTCCTAAATTTACCTTTAACAATTTTGCTTCCAAACTGTCCATTTTAGTATCTACTCCTTTAATTTCTCTTCACCTTTTGCCATCAATACAAGATCATCTGTGTTGAAGCTCCCATGGAATCATTTGTGTACTTCTTTGATCACAACTTTCATTATTAGTATAAAGAAAAACAGTGGCCTCAGAATCTACCTTTTGTGCAGTTCCACCTTCACCTCACAACTTCAATTTTCCCCATCTGCTGTCCTGATGACCATTTGTGCTTTCACATAGACTGACACTACAGCAGACACTAATTATTAAATCTCACCTAATATTCTCAGTGTTCACCTCACTGCCTCTTGCAGCACCCTGTCAAATGTTTTCTCCAGACTTTCAGATTCTTTCCCTTCACCTGTGGCTAAATATACATAGTGTTTGAAATGAAGCATATGACAAAATATGTTAAGCCTCTATTTCCAGAAATATGCAACAAATTTGAAAATGGAAGCAAGGCATAACATTAAGGTGCATTAGGGGATTTAGTTAACTCATTAGAAAGCTGGAGCATTTTACATATTTTATTTACTTTATCAAAGAGTCAGTTATCACGTTTTTGTTTATTAAATATTTTTGTAACAATGAGTCATATTAAACAATAACAGCAATAATAGAAGACAATTACATTTGGTAGTAGACTACATTAAAAATCTTTTTAACAGCACTTTACAATGTCATGTAGTTAAAAATGTTGCCCAAAAATGCTTGTGGCCAAGTGGTTTGCGTAATCAATGATACCCTGAGTCAGTAGCGGTCAGTAGTCATGTACTGCTGGTAGGGCCTGAGGTCCTGACTAAGACTGACTCAATCACCCTGTCCCTGTCCCACCAAGGGTCCGTCCAAAGTGGTGAAACTTCCTGAAGAACCTAATTGTCCTGCAAGTGTCTTGCCACATGGATTTCTGACAGGAAGTAAAGCATTGTAATTGAGGAATACACACCCTCATTGCCACTGATATCTGCAATTCTGTTTCGCACAGAGCCAGTTCTAGGATTTTTGCTGCCCTAGGTGGAGTTGTAGGCCCTGTCACCTCCTTTGCTTCGAGAGGAACCATCACTGCCTGACCTGTACATTGAGACCTGGAGACAGGACTTAGGACAGCAAAGTATTGAAGACCTTGAATTCACAATTTGAGAATGTCGAATTATAGCAACGTCTGTTTACAAGACTGTCTCAGAAAAATACACTCTTAAGGGGTGCCATTTCAGAAAATAAGTAGGAAGCGAGCTATATTAGTAATCTTTATTACTTATTGCTGTATTACTAAAACTATAGGTTAACTATAGTTAATTTCTATAGTTGTTTACATAAGTCACCAGCTAAACGTTTGCCTTTTGATATTGGTGACATTCTACATATATTATTTTTTAACTAAGACATTACCTTACATATAAATGTCATTTAAATTAATAAAATAAATTGAAAACCTAGCATAACAACAATGTGTGAAAACCAGTGAAATTGAGAATATCATGATTAACTTTACCCACAATTCCTATTTACCCTATGCTCATGTATGCAAATAATGCAATCTACTGATCCAAAAAACCTCACAACTGCTTTTGCGTGCCCAGAACACACCTCACAAATAGTGGTGAGCAACAGAGGATGATATTTGCTAAATTTTAACATAGCTTTTAATGCATGTCCATTTGGGAAACTATCATAATTTGGGTTAGCAATTTACTGAAGAGCTACAGTACTGTTACTGTTTTGATCGTTTAATTTTATTTCACCATGTCTGTCTCTTCTGTGCTACAGTTAGAGGATTATTTTTATTGGCATCATCGTCATTGTTGTTCTTGTTATTTTTGAACTGTCTAGGCCGCCAGACATTAAGAGTGAACATCGCTAGTATGCAAAAATAATATATAACAATATAAATGGACAATCTCTTTGATTGCTAGTATATGAAAATAATATAAAACAATATAATCATATATTCGCTTCGAGTCCAAGTGTTTGCAGGTCCGTATTGTTTATAAAAAATGTCATGTCACCCAGGGCCCATTCAGGGCAACAGATTATGCTGTGCATAGTGCTGAGGCACACAACATAAATATTTCTACATGGGTCTGCAGTAATGGGCCCTGACCACTAGAGGGCTCCCTGGGTGCTTGCCTAGACCGCCTATGCTCATAAAAGCCTGCCCTGATTTGGCAGGATCTTCAATCACTAAAATTCTGGAACACTATTCATTGACCAACATTAAGGCAATGCTGCTCAGCTGTGTCTTCTGTTGGAACGGGCACGTTATCTGCATGGCTGAAACTTGGCTTCCCTGGATGGTCCATATGTTGAACTTACCAAATGATACCAACCTCAGAGTGACCACAAGAAATGCTGGAAGGATCACTTGAAGCATTCTCTCAAAGCCTGCTCGATTCCATATAGGCAGCTCAGGACACTTGCTAGGCGTTGCACGCTTTTGAGGTTGGACCATTATTGATGGATTCCGTCAATTTTAACAGCAACGAACCCATCAACAAGAGGAGAAGAGAGCAGCAAAACATCTCCATCAACGCTTGCCTGCTGCCATTCTTACCCCTGAGTCTTCTTTCCCCAAATTGAGCTGCTTTCCCAAAAGTGTATACACAGGGAAGGGAATGTCAGAGATAGACAAATGGATGGACAGCATAATGATTGGATTGATGGACAGCCATGACATATTTGTTCACTCAGTGCTTACTAAGTGTCACTTGTGTAATTCCTTTTCTCTTACAGATATGTCTAGACAAGTGTTATTTTTTTCATTTTACTTTTACAGTTAATATATCTCAAACTGCCTTAGAAGTGAGGGAGTGTATCAGAGGTGAGGCTTATGTGTGTGCGTCTCTCCGGGGATCTGACTAACGTGTATTGGGGATCCATTTTGCTATCTAGAGCAGCTGTCAGATGAGTAAAAGAGGAAAATATACAAGTTGAAGTAAATTTTCTCAAAGTAAATTTAAACCAATGGAATAATCTGTAATTGAAGTTGCACAGAATGTGCGAGTTTGCAAATTTACCAATACTTTTAAATGGAGTTTTTGAAGTTTCAAAACATTGTACAGCACAATCTATTCCAGATATCTCAATCAAAATATCTTTCCTAACCAATTATATTTCAATACATTTTGCCCTCTGTGAGACAAGTTGCTTGATGCGGTCATACAGACAGACGTGGCAACCATAGTAGATGCCTTTTACAATATACTAGCCAACCCGCGGCGTACCATACGCCGCATAATCAGGCCGGTTTTTTAATGATTTTTAAGCACAGGGAGAAAATTAACATTTGAAAAATCGGTAATGTAATAAATCAGGAAGAAAAGCAACATTGTAACAATGCACGGAACGAACCAACACACAATCGTCCATGACTGAAAACTGGCGGACAGCCATCGCTCATGTGCCTGCCTCCAACTCGTCACTTGAGTCGTTGTCATCTTTGCACAGTCCAGATGCACCTGTGACTCACATAGACTTTCCGTGTTCCTGCAGGAGCATCTAAGAAGACGCATGTTTGTCGCTGATGCGAATTGCTGTATGTAGCATGTAAAATAGTTTGCTATGGTGCACGCGGTCGTGCGTCGTAACTGAAAACTCGTTTTTTAAAGACTGCTTAGTTCATTGTGTTTTTACCTCAGTTGTAAAGGATTGTTTTAAGGATCCCATGGGATACCCCTCGCAAACCATTTTACATGCTGCATATGGTGATTCACCTCTGGCGTGGCTCCTTCCTGCGTGCACCATAGGTGTCTTACTTGTCGGCGGCTTAGTGAATCCACGCCCTTTCCGGCGTGCGTTCCATGGTTATCTTGCCTTAGTGAATTATACTGTATATATAGATTGTATGTGAAACTGCACCTAAGAAAGAAATACCAACATTTCTAATACTGTATAATAAAGATTGAATTTAAATAGTTTATATTAATGGTCTGTTTAATTTTTAAGCAAATCTTATGCTTAATTCAAGATGTTTTATAATACATTTTGAAAAAATAGGACCCAGTCAAACTGATTTGTGCAGATTATGCGGTCCTCAGATTATCAAAATGCTTGTGTTCTCTTTGAAAGCCTTTACAGTCGCCCCTCTGCACTGTCCATATAGAATGTTCATCGTGTTTATGAAACTGTAATAAATGAAATGTATAAGGCAGACATCATAAAGTAGATGTTACAGTGCTATTGCAAGTGAAAAAAAATGTATTGCAATGCTTTCTCAAAATTCATGGCCTAGTCAAAGTTTTTCTGCAACTTTCTAAGTATCAATTTATTTTAAGATTTTTTTTAAATCAATATAAAACATGTTCTGATAAAATGTATTGGCTTTGATATTTACAGGTTCTGTAATTCAGTTTTAGCTCCAATTTCAATTTCTTTTTTTGTAGTTTACCTTTTACTGACAAACTCAGTCTGATTCATGCATTCACAAGCATAAAACAGTAAAGGGTAGCACAGTGACACAGTGGTTACACTGCTGCTTCATGGATCCAGCATCTTGAGAGTTTGCACGTGCAGGGATTACAGTCATTTTCCAGTACTGTGTTTTTCATTTTACGTTACAAAGATGTGCATTTTAGGTTAAACTGCAATGGCAATTTTTTTGCAAGTAGTCAAAAGAAATAAATAACTAAGTACCAGTCAGCAGAAAACTGGGAATGCCAAAAATAAACCAAAGGTCCTTTCAGCTTCTGAACGTTTCTATATGCTGTACACAGTTGTTGGTGTAACACATGCTAAATGCACCTATTGATGATGGGGAAGTGAAATTGCCATTGATTCACATCAAGATGTATTACAGTTTAAAGATTTAGGCTGTGGTAAACAGCTGATTGTCTGCATCTGTCTGAGAACCATCTCCTTATAGAATAAGCTAAATTAGTAACTCCATTAATCAGCCGTGCTAAGGCCTTCTGTGAACACTGTGAGCTTCGTGGTGACATCAGCTGATCTGTCTCTGAGTCAGTGTCACTTTTTCTGAGTAGCATTGCCACTACATTCCATTCGTCTACAGTGAAAATCCCATCCTCGTCGCCAATTGAATTGCTGTGGACTCACACCATGACCATGCACCTCATTTTGACGATTTACTCTGTAGTTACTGCTGGTGGCCAGCCGTGAACTCACCACTTCTTGCTCAGAAGTAATCTTGTTACAGCATGAACTAAATAGGGAGCTCCAGCAAATGAACACTATGAGCGGAGTGCTTCCTAGTGATGTAGTCTGATCTTTCTCTCACTCTTTCTGTCAGCCCGCCACCTTTTCTGGGTAGCACCACCACTACTCTTTCTATGGTGCAAACCCCATCGTCATTGCCAAGTGTCATGGACTCACACCATGAAGCATTTCAGTTTGAAGATCATCTGTAAACACTGGGAGCGCAGCACTTGTAATTAATGTCAGCTAATCTCTCTCCGTTTATCAGCTCCCATCTTTTCTGCACAGCATCACCACAACACTTGTCAGATTCAACTCTGGCAGGGTCTCATGTTCATTGAGTTTAGGCTATGTGAAAAATATCAGGTTTTCCATCCAGTTTTCTGGGTACTTTCCAAAACAACTGGGCCAGTTGCAATTGGTCAGGTTATACAATACGCATAAATATACAAATAAAACATGTTTTTACAACATGTGGCAGAATTTCTAGGCTGTTAGAAATTATTGAATCTAAAAATTCCTGTTAAAAACGGAACCAAGAGGCCTAATTAAACAAGGTCTCAAATTAAAACCGGAACCAAATGCCTGCTGACACCACTGTTCTCTATGGACTGTGCTTGACTCCTGTGACTGAAAAACTTGTCTGATTTGAATTGTGTGGAAATAGTTAAAATGTTGTTCTTTCAAACTAGCATTGGAGTGTTCTGTAATTGACTTATTTGTAAACTACAGATGTGAATGAAGTTTAATTTGTTATGTTCATTTATTAGCGTGCAATGATATAAAATGCTTAACTCCATCTGTTCAATATAGGGATCAAATACAGTTTCAGAACATAAATCTAGTTTATTTTGCAGTGAAGCATTGAAAGTGATTGCCTAGAAAATGAAAAGTCAGTTGGCTCATTAAGTGAGTCGCATGTACTATAATTACATTAAATATGCAAAATCTTTCCAATCATTTTTCAACATGCAGCATTAAACCAAACTGTTATATCATTTTTGTCATGGCTACTTTGACTGTTTGTTTTGTGTGAATTGACTGTTTGCTGCCTAGTTTTGAACTGCAATCTACAAGATGGCCTGTCTCTATCTCGGACTCATGATGTCACTCTGCGAGTCACCACACTTGCCAGTGCTGTAGTTGACTGAAAGTACTTAAGTTTCACACGTCTAAAAACCTCCT